>NW_020271098.1:0-213861 GCF_002803265.2 Melanaphis sacchari | reverse complement strand
AAAAAAAAAAAAAAAAAAAAAAAAAAAAAAAAAAAAAAAAAAAAAAATTGCGTATCATCGTTGAGCGTAGATGTACGACGACACGCGATATACTATCTACTCCCAATAGTAATGTGTACGCCGGGCGAGATCCGCTAGTGCGATTGATTTCCAAAAATTTTCAAATCATTTGTAAAACTTATATACCCGCTCCTGTTTACAAAACGAACTGGCGAAGACCGCTCGTCGTCGTACAATTATTATTATTATTATTATTATTATTATTATTATTACTATTGTTAATTTAATTGCTATTGTTGTTGATGTATATATATACATAAATGATATTAAATTGTTAAACGTTATAATATTATTATCGTTAGGTAGCGTGGAATCCGTCAGCCGTGTGCTGCAGTCAGTATATCATTATAATAATATATATACAGTGACACGACGACAGGGATAACATCGCGTTGCACGACACCGCCAGCATTCGAAATGACTAATCAACCGACCATAGTGATCAAGTAAATATACATTTTTTTTTATAAATAATTAATAGTTATTGTATAAGTAGGTAGTATAAATCATTAAAACTAGAGCTTAAACTCTGTTGCATCGCATGATTTTTTTTTCGCTTTAAAGATTTATTATTAACTAATCTTAATAGTTACTAAACATTTGTAGTAATCCATTTTCACATATTTACATTTTTTATTTAGTTATTTAATATATATTGAGAACATATTTCCTATTTCCCTATTTTTAATAAATTTTAGTACGTACGTTTAATGATTTTTGCTCAAATGTTATGAATAATATAGTCTCCTATAGTCGTAATTTATCTGATTGAAAACTTATTAGTTTAAAAATTATTTTATTAGATTTGAGATTTTCATATTGAGGCCGTGTCACGAATTCACAATAAATTGCATAGCTCAAACCCCATATTTATTTTGTAATACTATATTGTAATAACGTATTAAGAATGTAAAAAGTAAAAATAATGTTAATATTTTGTAATAATGTAAAATAATATGTAATATTTAATCATAACTTAAATGATTAAAAATATTACACTGATGTACAGGTTATATTATTAGTCGTTGGACGGATTTTTTTAAAAAAATAATTACGTTAAAGGCGTTGGAGATTTTTTTCCTCGTTCTTCGAGATAGCTAATTTGTGAGGTTAGTTTGTTTTTACATTTCAAAAACTAAATTATTAATTCCTATTATGTATTTTGTATAATATAATCACACAAGTTTTTAAGTTCAGGATATAAAGATGTATACAACCAAAAAAAAACATAACAATGTGCCTTTATATTTAGATAAACATAAGATATTATGTGTGTAAGTATACCCTATGTGTCAATGCGTGTCGGTGTATATTATTATACCTACGGGGGTGACCGATGACTAAAACTTCTTTAGTCGCTCCATTAAATGCGACGCGAATAATATAATAAAGTATAAAAAAAATCACTGCATCAAAACCAACATCGTTGTAAGAGGTTGGATCAGGTTACGGTGGTACGGTCCAAAAAATAAAATACAAAATTATGTTTATCGTGAAGTTGATGAAGGTAATTAAAAAAAAAAATTATTTTTTTATTATTAGACTATAAAAACAATTAGCTTTGACGATTTAAAATAAAAATTAAAAAAAACTTGAACCTAATAGACGTTCTATTAAAAGCCACTTTTTCTAAAAAAATTTCGGTAGAGTAAAAACAAATTTCAACTTTACGTACTTTTTCATGGACGAAATATTATGTTTTTTTTTTCTACAATGCGTAACTTTTTATTTGATTAATGTTTAATATATAATATCATTAACTGTACCATTTTAAAAATAATTTAATTTTGTAAAATGTTACACAATATAGTAACAAACATATCACTCAGTGACGATATAATTAATTGAACGTCTATAACTTATTTGTTTTATTTCAAAATTATTAAATGTGCTAGCTACAATACAATATTATTTTATGATTTAATTTTCTGATATTATTTTTAATTTCCATACTAAAAATACAACATAGGTATATGGCTTAATTTGTTAGTAAGTAATATACGCGTAAGCCCTGTCAAATTAGTCTACCCCGCAACTGTACATAGTAATATATAAGAGCCTATTATTTAAATTAAAATATTCTTTAAGTTAGATACCTAAATGTTGGACTATGTTTTTTGTCGTATTTCTATACCTATTTATTATTTTGAGTTGTCTTTGCAAAATTGTTTCGGTCAACCGATCTTAAAGACAACATTTTCATTTACTCTTGTTATTATAATTATGTTCTATTTTTACAATTGGCTTGATTAAGTATGTAAATACTAAAAAGATGTACACAATGGAGATATGTATGAATATTACCTTAGATATACTTATATTATGATTAACGAAATATTCTTACCATTTTATCCGGAACGGCACACTTAGTCACGAAATTATAATAATAGTTATATTACTTTTATAGATATGGTTGTCGACAATCACACAATATTATTAAAGTATTAATTTTACAGACTTTGGTGTCACAACAGCGCACTTAATTATATATGTTATACCACACCATAAATAAGTTTAGCTTCAAATTTCAAAATTTTCTTAGTTACCGGTTGGTAAAACAAACTGCGCGCGTATAAAAATGTTATGTTATTAATTATAAACAAAAAAATATAAATATTTTAAGTCCAAACCGTATTACCGCCATAACTTTAATATGATATCTTCGAGGTTGGTTAACACAAAGTGTTTTATCAGCCTACGTACACTCAAGTGCATAATTTAGGTACTATTGCCATTTTTCGTATTTAGACGTAAAATGGTGTACCGTACACATATTGTACACATTGTAATGCCTAACCATACACTTATTACGGTGTGTTCCAGTCGCTTATTTCATTGATTATTGATCTGCAGCAATATCGTCATGCACAATTTTATTGTCGAATACAATTGCCTAATATTATATTATACAGCTGTCACATTATCTCCTTGAATCTAATATCGGTACTATGGATTAAAATAATATATGATATTTATAAATTATAATAAATACATCTTTTTCTGGCCGTTGTTCTGAAATATTTAAATACCCGTTTGCGGCTCTAATAAATATATTTATATAATATAGGTAGGTAGGTAATTTTGGTGGGCTAAAAAATCATCGTTTATCACTTTAGCCATTGTTTTCGTGATTTTCACAGCCAATGATTGCATCGCAGTTTTTCGTGATTACATCAATACTATTTAGGCATTGGTGTTCTGATAGATTGTAAAATATAGTAATATAATATGGCAAATAGATACTCTCGAGCAATACACGCACAAAAAATAACTCGTTAACCCAAGAGGGATCACGACGATTTTTTTTACTTAACTTATGGTAAAAATTAATGATTACGACTGTTAGAACTAATAAAACAAATCAGTCTCTTCGTGGAATAGAATCCGTATAGATCCGTATAAATTTGATCATTTGAGTAAGACAATTTCAATTGAAATATCTAAGATTATCTTTCTCCGTCAACAAAATATACATCCATAGTTAGACACCCGACAATTTAGTATGGCTAAAAAAAAAAAAATTAATGGAATATGATATACCTAATACGATACCTGTGCGTAAACCTTCGCTTTCAAAAGTTCTTACACGTGAACGGCATGTAATATTAATATAACGTATTACTAGTGCGGTGTACATAATAATATTATTTTTGAATAAATAGGCGTCGGTGGTGGATCAAATAGAGGCTAGAGACTTTCTCGCGTTGTGGTTTTCAACACAGCGGCGAGGTGTCAAATTTAATATTATATTATATAAATAGTATCTTAAGTAGGTACAGAGACGTGCCGCTTAACAACAACAACAATAATAATAATAGTCATACGTATATACATGCGGTGTAGGTAAATATATTTAAATTTATTTTTGGGATTGCATTCATGAAAACACAGAAAAAGTTTGGCCATTGAATCTGGCGCCGTTTTCAGTGTACGCATTTGGAAGGCTATACCTACCGCGGAGTACAAATATGTAGCCACGGGCAAACGAAAAACGTGACGAATCCAACGTCACTGCATCAATGTAGATTCATTACTATGTAGATCCGTCTATGATCTATTATAGTACTTATATATAGTATAATAATACATATATCTATACCAATAGGCACGTACTGACAAAACTTTCGATATTTTACAACTGGCACGACATTGCGGTGAAGTGTGCTGCAGATATATATATTATGCATTTCAAAAGAATAATATGATAAATTATATTACCTACTTAGCACATATGAAACATGAAAAACGCCGCGATATGATGGATTTTGTTTTGTTTTTTCACGCATATTTTCTCGCAATTTGCAACATTAATACTATGCTTTTAAAAGTTTTACACCAATGGAAATTGAAATACGAACACAGAAACGTAAGTGTAAGTATAAAACAACATTCGTATCGAAACCTGCTAACCTACATTACCGAAACAGTATACTGTGTGTTACCTACAGACGTTGTATTAATAATTGTAGGTAATCGCACACGTCGACATCGGTAGGAGGAATAACGTCCAACATTTTTGATGATAAAATCACGTGGATATAGTCTATTAAACTGAACACTGTGCTCACTCTGCAGTGCAATGTATAGGTATTTTACATTGTTAGACTTTTGCCTTAAAATAATATCCATCTTTCAATTAATGTACCCAACATGGAGACAACAGTTAACTAAAAAGCAAATAATACAATATTTATAATCGTCTATAATCTAAAATATAAATAGCTACATCGTTGTCCAATAGTGTTTATTTTTTTTCAGTGGTAGCCAGAAAATAGTACAAAATCATATTTTGACGTTTACTGTTTCAATTCAACTAAACGCAGGAGACGTTATGTCACGTTATTCGACAGACGTCAACTAATCTGCTAAAATTCAAAACTACTGATTTTAAAACCGTTTTGTTTTCAATATAGTGATTATGACACGCGAAATACTCTAACGATAATAGTTATATATAATTGTATGCTTTCAATGATGTCATATTGTTATATAGTGATCGTTTCAGACGATGAGCTCCAAAAAATTCAGCTAATAAATTAATGCAAAGTCATCATATACGACACTGGTGGTATTATATCACTGAAATTCGCGTCGTTGTTTCATGTATTTATTGTTATCATAGAAATCCACACTGCTTACATAACTATGGCATAATGCGATATGTTTATTATAGAGATCGATCGTAAATAGACGTTCATAATCGTCGTTTAACAATAAAACACGTGATTAAATCGGTTTTTCTAATAAATTTAATTTTAAACAATATTATCTTCATATAATGTAATATTATTAAAAGAATTTGATGTGGATAGCGAGAGTTTAGAGAAAGCCTCTGGTTATTGATTATATTGTTAATATTACTATATAAATAAAAAAAAAAAATTATAACAAAACATATACATCAAACGTCCGTATAGGTTCTTCATATTTCTGACTTGAATGCGTGGAAGAGAAAGTGATTAAAACTGTTTATTTCGATCATATACCAAATATATTAATATAAAATGAATACAATAAAAATCATGTATTGTAAGCTGTCTAGTCTCGTTATTTGTTATAACCACAGTTGAAAATAAAAAGTAAATGTCAACTTATACGTACTTTCGTATTTTTTTTTTTAATTTTATTAAGTCAATGTGGATTCAAATATCTTTTATTAGTTACCCTTGCTGGAAATTGAAAGAAATTGTTCGATAAATAATATTTGTTTACAGTTTTATATTCTTATCATTGAAATTTAATTGTATACCTAGTTGACTTCTATTGCAACAAAAAAGACATTAACGATAAAAACATCTTAATTTTATAAAAATTGTATTGTTGTGTTCTATTGTTTAAGTTCGAAAATATATTATTTTTGTTATACTCTGTATTTTTATATTTAGCGAATTTTATGATCGTAATTATTCATAAGTTTTTTTAATAATAATTGATAATTACATAGAGAAATACCTTTATCTCACTAACTCTACCTACCTAACTCGTTGTGGTTACAGTACCTACCTATAAAATATTTGACAACAACATCATTTAATTATTATTTATTATCATGAGCCATATATTATATTAGACATTTATTATATGGACATTATTTCAAACGATATGACATAAAGGTATTCGCAACGCGTCCATATAAAATAATATACTCCGATCGAGACAATAACTATACTGCGCGGCGCTTTTATCAATATACTAATAAGAATGAAATCGTGACTTAGTGCAAAACCACTGTTTTGATATATCGATTTTAATTTTAATTCCCTATAGCTGTCCGAAATGTAAAGTGCGTGGATACGAATCTATAGCCAATGATAAATGCGGTAAATTAATTATTTTCGTGTCGTTGACCGATTATTATTTGTTGTATTTATGCATCGTTTGAACTCCGCAATGTACTAATGTACATTATATAGGGTCTTATTAAAACAAGTACGATAAATCCGGTTTTCTTGTGAGATTGCGAAGAAATAAAAGACATTTGGACAATGTCCAAAAGGTTCGGGTCAGCAGAGGACTTTACAATATTATATTTACCTTGTGACCATGAGGTTTGTTGTTTCAGGAGCGTGGAATAGACCAAGGTCTTTTATGGATATTTAACTGAAACAATTATTATCGTATATTATGAAGGTAGACGCGGCATGTATCTATCATTTATTCTTCTCCAAACAATTCCGCATATTATTTGTATGTTTTGTATTGTT
This sequence comes from Melanaphis sacchari, assembly GCF_002803265.2. Lineage (NCBI taxonomy): Eukaryota > Metazoa > Arthropoda > Insecta > Hemiptera > Aphididae > Melanaphis > Melanaphis sacchari. The sequence continues at coordinate 207,097 of NW_020271098.1, read as the reverse complement.
TTAATATGTCGAAACCTGCGATGTACAATAATTACATTGCAATTATAAAACTACGAACTGGAAAAAAAGAACAAACAAAAAGAATTATTCTAAATAAGATAGCATTATTATAAACGATGCGTGAACTAAAAACTATTCAAAATACATATTTTTTGCTCATTCAGTTTATTTTTATAGTTTATACACACATTAAGTATAACGTACACGTTAATGTATAAAAACTTAAAAATAATATACATTTTTCGTATCAATAGTCTTCCCATTAATATGCAACATTAATATGTTGTATAACAAACGATGATATGACAAAAGTAAAAATAGGTTAGGTTTTAATAGGTACCCATTAGATCTTTCGTTAAAGATGAGATACCTATTCAAGTGTTATAAGGAGATAAAATAATATTGTATTATTTTTTTACTAGTACACTATATCATTATAATATATTATTTTACACAAATGGTTTTTTAAACCTAGCCTCTTAGCGTTTAATAATAAATATTAATAATTATTATTATACTAGAAGTAATATAAAAACAATAATTTGAAATGAAATTTATTTTTTCAAACAATAGTATTTAGTTAGAAAAAAATAACAATTGGATATTTTACCTAAGGGCTGTTGTAGCTGCTGTACCTAATTAATTTGGTTAGTCAATCAAACTAATAATTTTTCTTACAAATTAAAAAAAATTAACTAAAGTACGAGAGAATGTTATTTTAATACAATCGATTTGACTCAGACTAATTGAGGATTTTTTTTTTCTGGTGAAAACAATACATATACAGTATACACTATACAGTATAATAACTATAATATGTATGTCTACGTATTTCATTGTTTATCGTCAAATTAATATAAAATAATATAATCATAAATGTTTGATGGTTTTAAGATTAATTAAAATTCAAAGAGCGATCTCTCTTGGTTTGGTTTTTAAATCTATCAATTCGGTCAATGCCAAACGTCCTCAGAATTAAAAATCAAAAATACACATAGTCGTTCGATTTTGATAAATATTTCATATAAATACAAAAGTGGATATAAATCTTAAATATTAATTTATTTTTCATATTATAAATACAAAATATGAATAATATGAATGCGTCATATAGTAATTACGAGTATATTATAATTATCACGATATTATATTATATGATGTATAATATCATTATTGAGATTATTCTAACGTGATCTTTTTAAGGATCACGTACACAAATTTATATCATTTTAATATTTTAATTGTTAAACACATTTGTAATACATGATCATTTTAACTTTTTAACATTTTAACTTCATGATAAATTGAGCATCGTCATAATGTTTCAATGTCTTAATGTTTTTAACAACAGAGCGTTATTAATTGATTACTGTAATATTATAGTACAACATTTTATCGTATTATTTTAACTACTAATTTTAATGTCGATTAATGAAAATAAAATCAATAAGTTTTCCAAACAAAAGAACAAAGTCAATATAGTGTTATATAATATCAATAAAAACTTGAAAACAGTTTTATTATGTTACGAATACAATTTCCAGCTCGTTTTATCTTCAGAATGTACAATTTTAATGCTTATAGATAATTTAATATTACTACTAGATATCTAACGATCTTACTTACATAATTGACGTATTATATTATTGTTTAGAATGTATCATGAAGCATAATAATATACTTGGTCTTTAATGGCTCTCAATAGATAATATTATTATAGCTATAACTTGATATGATATTTATGGGCCAACGAATCGTAACATTAGTATTATCGTCGACATTAATAAACGGAATAACTTAAGCTACTGTTTTAAAGCAGTTCTCAATTACTGTCACATAACATAATAATCAAGGATTGTGACACATGATGCCTCCTGTTGTACTAATATTGTAATGTGAATTGTAATGTGTTATAATATAATTATATGTTCTGTACAGTTTTATACTATATCAATCGACAACGTATGAGAGTTTCATTAGATTTTAATAACATTATTTTTGACTTCAGTTTTGTTTAATTAAAAATGTAAAACACCAGTTCGGGTCACTAGTTAAGGCCGCAATGGCGGTTTTCGCGCTACACAATTCGAAGGATAGAAAGCAATTGGCCGGAACGTCTCTATTCTAAGGCCAAAGGTCGTCTCGGAGAAGTCTGCGAAGAATAAAAAACATATTTGAAAATATTTAATGAAGTGACCTTAACCGGTTTTTTCGAAAATATCGTTTTGGCCAGTGTGCGAACCAAAGAGATATCTACCATCAAAAAAAAAAAAAAAAGATGAAACTATTAAAATCAAATCAATGCATGTACCTACATACGCTCCACATATGTTCAATGCATTTATACAATATTATTATATTATTATTACATTAATATCAATGTTTACTATAAAAATATGTTATCAACATATACTTTGCTTAAAGTAAAAACACTGACGCGTCGTCAAAACATAATAATTTACCATATTAAACTATACCTATATTGTAATTAAACTCAATATTCAAAAAAAAAACTTTTAAGTAGGCTTTACCTGCAGTGCTTAGTGTAATACGTTAATTAGTGTATTGCAACTCGCAATTTGCGACGTGTTGAACTGTTGAAGTATAAAATGTTTAAAACCTGAATGTCGTTAAATTATTATTATAACGCAATCCCCGAACAAATTAGAGAGGATGAAAAATAATTAAATTTTAAAGAATAACGTTGAAATAGAAAAACGAGACTGGATTTTTTCACTATTTAATAAATTGATTTGATGAAAAAAATCCACGAAAGAATGCATTAAAATAAATAATAATCATAATAATATTATAATGATAACATGATTTGCTAACGCTCAAAACGGAGAAAATATAACGAAGGACGATGAAATTGGTCAAAATTGACACGCGATACTGTTGGGCTTAATACCGTATAACTATTAAACTATATAATTGATAATTTATAGTTAATAGAAGTGTCATTAAATATTTTCAAAAGTCATATCGTGTATATTTTATGTTCCTTTTTTTTTTTTTTAACGAACGTTTTGATAATACCTAATTATATTTTATGCATAAAAGTCCCATAAATGTAATAATTAATGAACATTTGTGGTCTTAAAATTAATATTTTTTTTACTTAAAACTAAACTTACTGAAATAAACAAGTATTAAAATATTATTACTACAATTTATACGCAAAGAACATAATTTAACACTTTAAATTAAAAATATAAAACAGCTATTTTTGTTAGATAATTAGTCATCGCTGTTTAGTGCTAAACTTTCAGCAGTATAAAAGTACGTGCTTACCTTTAAAATGTAATGCTCTTTTGATCTGATGACTTGTTCGAATTTCAAATCGAATATCTATAAAAATATCTTACGGAAGTTCAATAATTTTTTAATTTGAATTTTGAAGTTTATATTAAAAAACGTAAACTGTAATAATTTTTTTTTTTTTGATTAATATTTAATCAATAATCTGGTAGTTTTTTTTTTTTACGTAGTATTTTCAATAATATATTAAACGTATAGAACTAATCTGCGTAATAAGTACATAAACGTACCTGCTTAACTTATTTTAATTTAATTTATTTTATTTTTTACGAGCATTTTCCAAGCATGATAATAATACTATTACGAATATTGAATCAGTCCCGAGAGATTATGTTATAAACATTTGCAATTGCATACATATGTTAAATTTAATTTAATATATTTAAACGAATACACATTATCTATATTAACGTATGTATTATACTAATAGCCATAATATAATGGATATAGTCATTATAGCCAATAGAGATGTCAGTATCGCATTCAAGGGGACGGACTCCCTTGGTCGTGTAATAATATCAAATCGGAGTATACTTATATTCGACCCGACGCGATTAAAGTACTGGAAAAGCATTCATATAAACCGTTACCGTATACCCGTGCATGATTTAAACCTTACACATGTACATGAAACGAAACCATCATAGAACTTTGTTCGACTTAATTTAAATTTCGGTAAATTTTACACAAATGCGATAGTTATTATTTCAAGTTTTTTACAAATACGTCAAACGGCTTTTTAACATGGAATTTTCTTTTTCTTGCTAACCAAACCCGTTCCCCGGTCACTGATCTTGAAGTAGTCCAAACTGGTCCGGACAGTATGTCTTCGCGATTTATACCATGTGTCCATGTGTAATAAAATCATCGTAGTACCAATATAATAAAATATTAATTATATTGCCAAATTGTATAGGTTTATCCCTCTCTTTTTTTGTCCAGCCTTATATCCAAGTCGTAAAAAACTTTATACTTTTATCGAACGGGGAAATAAGAAAATGTATAATATTGTAATATAAATAACATATATCTGTATACTCTACAATACATATAATATAATAAATATATGACACTAAACGTCGCGAATTTACGATATTATCTATTAAACCATTTAATATACGTTTGGAAACTGTTATTAATAAATGAAGTGACCAAATATAATAAATATTATACCATGTACTTTACACAATTCATACAACCGTCATCGTATAGGACCAAAACACACAACGTCGCGTTCGCATGACTACAGCTTACATCGAGCGTCCTGTATAAAACATTTAGTGCATTACAATTTACAATTCGACGTTCATGAAAATACCGTTGGTCGTTCGAACGAAAATTTGGTTGGAAAACGAACCCTCGTTCTAAGCTTGGCTTTTGTTTTTGACAACTCACTTTACTCAGGTCGGTGGACACCACATTTGGTGGGCTTTGTACGCGCGAGGAGGCATTTACTATATGCACGATAATAATAATATCATGTTTAGTATGACTATTATGTGGGTACAAATCTTTTCCTGTTTTCACTTTTTCGTTTTTTTCTCTTTAGTTTTTGATTTTCAGTAAAAAAAAAAAAAGTAATCGCACACAGTGGCCGTTTAATTACATCGGGGTATGGTCGATTAGTCATGGTCGATTTCACGTATTCAGGTTCGTCATAATTTTCACTGAATACAATACATTTTATGAATATAATATTATTATTGTTATACACGCCTTAATCCGCTGCAATTGATTTACATAAATCATACCTATGTTATATCAACACCCGTGTTCGCGCGTAATAACGTACAATCAATTGCAGCGATCGTTTCCTCCTAACGTTTTTACAGTTTCTCAAAATTAATAATCATCATCGACACACGTCATTATATCACTAGTAAAGTGTGCACAACTATTATTTCAGCACAGTAATATATAGTGTTAATAATAGAACGGTAAACATATGCCCGGCTGTTATAAATTATAATAATCGTAATATAATATTATTATTACGGTTGTTTTTTTGGAAAATCAGCATTGTTCAAAAATCATTAATTAGTGTATTTAGTTAGTATATTAATCAATAGGAAAGAATTAATTAGAATATAAGCCACAGGCACTTGTAACATATTCTTATATTAGGTCATCAATGGCCTTATGATTACTTTATCAGTCTTCGAAAATTATCAAAGTGCACGTGGTGTGTAATACTGACGAATAATACATAAAATACGAATTAAAAATCTGAATATTTATATACGTATAATTTACATTCATCCGATTTAATAATCTGTTGGTTTACAAAGTAAAAATAAAAATATAATAGTGTATTTATTTGTATATATATTTACATATTGTTGTTTTCAATTGTTAGCAGTGTACACATTGTTCCAGAGCACATTATAATATAATGAGTTATAAGATGTACATATTAAATCTAACTAAAAGTTTTAACTGATTTAAAACTCTCAGTGCCTGTATAACGAACACATGAGGAAACAGTTTTTCTATTTATTCAATATAAAATTAAAAATACTATATCTTTATCATATTGTTATATTACGTACAGTCATTTAATTTTATAATATAGATTTAAACCACAGCCCATGTCGTCTCCTGTAAGATTTTAATACACACAATAGTTTCCCACACTTAAACAAACCATACATAGAGAAATTTGTCAATTAGATTGACTATACTAAATAACAAATAAATAATTAGCACAATTTTGAATATTTATATTAATTTATCTTTAACGATAGAATACCAACGTATGCAGGCCCCCACATTTAATTTTAGGCCCCTATATTAAATGTTTTTACGGCCCCTGTACCTAGTATAGTAAACTTCCAATAATAAAATGTACAACAAATTATTAAGTTAAGAATAATACCCATTTTCTTTATATTAATATAATTTTTATTACAATATTATTTTAATGAAAAAGGAAAAAGTACCTATTTTTATGATTTTACTTCATTAAATAATAAATAAATATTTATTATTATTTAATAAATATACTACAAGGAAAACAGATTAAAAAATCATTTATTTCATTTCAAACTAACCGATCCCGAGAAAATGATTAACGATTATTCGATGATATAATATGATATAAGCTTTATGCTATAAGGCATTAAGTTAGTAAAATATTTACTATTAATGTCTTTTGGCAAGTATTTAAAATAGCCTACCAATTCAGGAAATACTGATAGGCAACAAACAATCTGTATTACAAACTGGTTTCGTGATGGAAATTAGTACCTTTCAGGGTCCTTTAAATTCATGGATGTCACCAATGTCGGTACAATTGATGTTTCTTCTTCATTTTCACATAAATTAGAACTAATATTAATCGGAGAACAAATATTAGTCTCATCCGTGTTAACGATAACCAGAGGGTATCTGGCACAGTCAAATCATTATTAACAAGCATAATTGTCTCCAAAGTTGATATAAAAAACTGTGAAATAAAATAACGACTCCTTGCTTCCTTGCTATTTATTTTCTAATATTGCTTTACGTTTCAGGGCACCCGATTACGTCTATTTATTATTTATGTTAAAATAAACGAGTGAAGAACGCAATAAAATAATATAATAATTATAATACGATCAAATGAATAAAATTAACGGTTTACAAAACGTACGGTGTGTGTATTGAACAATACTGATCAAATATAACTAAAGAGCTATAAAAATAGTACCAAATCAATTAAAAAATAACAATAATACGGCTTCCTGTTAAGATACGTTAATTTCTAGATACTTATCGAATATTTTTTTGTTATTTTACACGAATAAAAATAAAAATATATATAATATACAATCATAAAATATTTAAGTAATAATTATATCAAAATATCAAAAACTTCAAATATATTTCAGCAGGCCCCAAAAACCAGAGCTCCTGTGCTCCAAGTCCGAAGCTCCTTTTTCATTGGAACCCTGGACGTGTAATATACATTTTAGTGAATATAAATTATGATAAATTACTCAATAGATAAATAAACAAAAATGAATATTCATAAGAATATATAACCTTATTTCTCAATTTCACTTGAAAACCTTTCATAATTATATAATATTTAATGTGTTTATTCTTGGACCGTCTTCCTATTGACTCATTCGGTTAATGGATTTCTTGTAATGCTTCTGATTCCAATGTGTGTCCATAAGACATAACCGACGACTAACGTATTTAAATAACGAATTAAATTATCAATTGTTTTCAAATCCTCCAAACACTCGCAACAGATCATGAGATAGGTATTCACGTAGATCAAATTAATGTCTTAAATGGATACAAAACATACATACACATCATAGTCTAAAAATATTATAGTTTGTGTGTGTTTTAATATAATATTATGCTTAATACTATTAAATAATATAATAGTTAGTAATGGATATATTCGGTTATCCGACTCAATGACAAATAAATAATAACTGTTGGAGTAAATTATGATAAACATTGAAGTTAATCAAATATAATTTGAACTTATTGTTTTACAATTTTATTTTTAATAAATTAAAAATAATTATAAGTAATATTAAAAAAAAAAAAACAAATATATTAATCTAAATTGTACACCTACTACTGATAATTGGAGATTTGTCCTCGTCACACGTAAGAAAACTACAACAATGATCATCGAAAATATATTACGTCTTATATCACATAATATATAATAATTAGTATTTACATATTTTGCAACAATCGATCGCGCAAAAAGGTCGTTATGACGTTTTCCTGTATTTCAGATCAAAAAAGTTTGCTTCATTATACTCTTATACGTCTATTCATTATTATGATATTACATTCGATACACGTTAAGCGTTTACCTGTGCATAATAAATAATTAACTACTCGTTGTTATAACCGCTTGATTACTACTTGAAAGACGTCTGTATAGTGTATACACGTCTTCATAAACTTCTCACGCACGCACACACACACACATACACAAATATGTACATTTAAATATTTTATTAAATCAGTATAATGATTAATTTTGGTTCTGTTTCAGAAACCCGACATGGTGGAAGAGGAGGACGAACTTGGAACGGAATCTGACTATCGTTGCCGGCGGAATGCTATTAGCGTCCTCATTTCTGGCCCTAGCTCTGTCCACGTTATACTTCAACCATAGCTGCAACATGGGTAAGACAAAAACTTTAACGTTTGAACAGACCAAATCCTACGATGGTATTACAGACGCAATCAGTATTTAATTCAGTAATTTATTGTATAGAGCACGTATTAATACATGCATTGTACAATTAGATATATAATTATTATAAAATAAGCGTCATCGATTAACAGCGTGGCAGATTGCTGGTACAGAATATATCTGCGACATATATAACACGTTTAAAATTAAAATTTAATTTCAGTGTACTTATACTGTACATACATTTAAAATCCTCCAGACAAACCCTTTGGCCTTTAATGCACTTTAAGGTGCTTATATCTACGTTGTAACGATATTACAATACACGGTACGAAGTTGGTGCCGATAAAATGCGTATAGACTATTGTATGGAACGTAATATAATATTACATTATCACATAATTATTATAATATGACCTGTAAATATTATGTGTTAAAAATATAACCTACCCAATAAACTAGTTCTAAATTCGATTATCGACACAGTGCATAATATTTAAAAAAAAAACCTGTTGTTGTACTCTATATAACGGTTAACGGAGCTATAAACATGTCCGCTGAAATAAGCTGAAATAAAAGTTAAACTCGCGCAGAAACTAGTGCTCTGGCGCCAAATGGTAACAATTACCGGCTTATAAATCGTATTTTCTGTAGTTATTACTTATTAGGTGGTTATAATTTTCTAACGTAGAAATCTAATTGTGGCGAGACGTAAAAAGAAATATTAATAATCTTACGAGAAAATAAAAATTTAAAAAACACTCAAGTGCTCGGGCAACGACAACCGGGGAATTAGTCGAATAAGATTGACAGGAAATTTATAATTTTTCGATTTCCGCAGTGAATAATATTATCATATACCTCAATACCTGGGTAATATTATTATCGGTTTTCAAACGGTTATTAATTACGTAAATAACAACATTTAATAACGATTTCCGCGAAATGCCGGAACATTTTCGTGTTTATCATATTTTTACAATTTTTTTTTAGAATCTATTACAATCATTATCATTTTATGTACGTAAAATCGTTTCATCATTTAATTTTTTTTTTATAAATAAACATAACCTATATGGCTTATACCGAAACCTTGAACATTAAATAATGATAATGTAGTCATACAATAGTTAATACACATCAGTTTCTTGTTTCTATGCAGCAAAATGGTTAAATTAATAAAATACACAATTCTTATGTAAATAAATAATTTATTACATTATAATAATAATGACTACTTGACATAAGGTACTTTTTCATGTTATAGTAGATAATTATTTTTGATGTTTTATTTAATTATATAACTAATTTATCTAATATTTTATCTGTCATATTTTAGTATTATAGTAAATTATTAATTTTATAAGCAACTAGTAAGTCATGCGTCGTAGTTAAAACTTAAGCACGTTACTTAAATACTACAAAACAACAAAACATATTCCATAAAAACACATTTTACTTATAACAGAAGTAAACAAAAAACAATGTTTGCTATCTATTCCTATAAACATTAAATGTAAAATCACCACACTACATTCTTCATTTCTCCATAATATTATATAAAGACACAGAAGTGAAAACATTGGTCATATGAAATATATCTACGTGTTGTGTTTATAAGCTTTTTCTACTAATTTATTGAAAATTATATTAAAGTGAGAGCCAGTTGGACGTTAGTAATATATATTACTTAATAGTGCTCACGCATTATAGTTTATTGCAACTACATATATTATACTAGGTATATAGCTGCAGTAATTATATATTATAGGAAAAAACAACATTTTATTTAATGGCAACTATACTTAATCAATGGGATTTAGTTATTATTTTGTAATATTCTAAGAACATGATCAGTAGGTACTTAAATAGTTTACAACGTTAAATCGACTGTTTAGTATAATGTATAATCATTATACTATTCACGTTGCATATCTGTATTTTTTATTATTATTAACTAAAATATTTAATTCAATCATACATGATTGTAATTTTTAACCGTTTATTTACGTCCACAGAGAGTCTTCCATCGATATCAGCTGAAAATAATGGTTTGATTGGCAAATCACGAGGTAGAAGTCTGTTCCAGAATAGAGAATACGAAAAAGATAACATTTGTCTCACTGCCGGTTGCGTTAAGGCTGGTAAAAATCATTTATTTTATACGCGACTCGATTAATTACTGATTTATGATAAATTTTAATGAAATATTTAAATTGTTTGATTGGTAATTATATCTGTGTACGCTTTATACGATACCTACTAAAACTGTTGAACATTTTAGCGGCTTCTGTAATCAACAATATGGATCCATCAGTAGATCCTTGTGATGATTTCTATCAGTTTGCGTGTGGCAATTTCATAAAAGAAACCATTATCGACGACGATAAAACGTCACAAACCACATTCAGTGCGATTAGCGATTCGCTGTTAAACAAGCTTCGAATGATCATCACCGAACCCATTCAACCGAATGAACAGAGACCGTTCAAAATGGCGAAGTTATTGTATAAATCGTGCATGGACAAAGGTATATATAAGTATACAAAGATCGAATGTTAATTGTTATACAACAGTCATCACCAAACACGCATATATTATAATTTAATTACTATAAACTTTGTGTTAACAGAAAAAATCGAAAAAGTCGGTTTGGGAGCTATTAAGGGAATGTTAAAAAGCCTGGGCGGCTGGCCAGTACTGGAAGCCGAGAAATGGAACGAGGCGGATTTCACGTGGAAGGACAGCGTGTACAAGTTCAGAGTGGCTGGCTACAGCGTAGACTACTTCATTGACTTCTCCATCAGCACAGATTTAAAAAACACCACAATGAGAGCTATTGATGTGAGCAATATAATTATATTATTCGACATAAAACAAAAGCAATACAATTACCGTTGTGTCTATATGTGTAATAATGCATTTAACGGGTATTTTTTGCGCCCGATCATTATTTCAGCTGGACCAAGCGTCGCTGGGACTCAGCCGAGAGTACTTGGTCAAAGGTACCGACGACAAAATCGTGGCTTCGTACTACAGGTACATGGTAGATATCGCGGTGCTGTTCGGCGCTGACCGGCAGAGGGCCACCAAGGAACTGAGAGAGTCGTTGGACTTCGAAATAGGATTGGCAAAAATATCGTTGCCATTGGAAGAACGTCGGGATGCCGCCAAGCTGTACAACCCAATGAAAATCGCGGATCTACAACAGAAGTTCCCAAGCATACCGTGGCAAGAGTACCTGAATAAACTTTTGAACCCCTTAACCATACGCCAGGACGATATTATAATTGTAAACTCGCCAAAATACTTGACAGACCTGGAAGCTCTACTCAGCAATACGCCCAAGAGGTAAAGATTATTACACAAATATAATGTGTATATGGTTATGAGTCATTTCATGTGTTCCTGTACGATTTATTGTAAAGTAATTACAAGAGGACGTTAAACTTTCATATCATGTTTATTGTAAAATTACTTTGAAAAAAGCAATTATTGCTCGTTATATTAATATGGCTTAATAATGAGAAAGCAACAATTTATAATGGTTAATCAATTCTTTAGATACAACGAAAAATTAGTTTTTAAAATAGCAATAAGGTTATAAGTGTTTAGAAAATCGATTTTCGTGCCTAAAATAAGTACTATAAATATTATCTCCATTTCATTTTATAATGAAATCAGTACGAGACGACGATCTGTGTAAAATTATTAAAAATTATTTTTTCATAGAAATTTCGTAATTACGTATTGAATAATACGAGTATTTTAGTATACATTTTTTTTCCAAAACGTCATTAAAGTTGCCTATATAAACCCCTTAATAACGCAGATGAAACGCCCAGAAACAATCCTTTATTTTATTTTGTCGTCAGGATCCAAGCGAATTACGTGATTTGGAGAGCTGCTGCGGCGTCCGTCAGTTACCTGACTGAAGAAATGAGGAAAAGACAGTTGGAGTACAGCACCGAGCTATCGGGCAGGACTGAAAGAGAACCCAGATGGAAGGAATGTGTGGATATAAGTTCCGGAAGTTTTTCATTGGCTATCGGGTCGTTGTACGTAAGACGTTATTTCGACGAAAACGCTAAAAAGAATGCTTTAGAAATGGTGAACGGCATCAGGGAGGAAATGTACAAAATATTATCGTCAATTGATTGGATGGATGATGAAACAAGGTAAAGTTCCGCTTTCGACTAATATACGCATCCCTTTCGATAATAAAAATGATGACATTATTATTTTTGTTATATTGACTATAGGAAAAACGCTATTGACAAAGCAAAGTCGATGACCAGTCACATTGCATATCCAGATGAATTATTGGACGACAGAAAATTGAATGCGTTTTATGAAAATGTAATAAATTATATACATTTAAGACCTAACTAGGACACGTTTATACGATATAATATGATATATTAAAAAAATTGTTTTGCTGTGAGCATTTGATTAATAATTATGATATGCTGTTATTTTTTGTTTTTTTTTTTAGCTTGATGTAAACGATAACGACTATTATACAGCAATATTAAATTTGACTAAATTTGGGACCGACTATAGCTTTTCGAAATTACGGCAACCTGTTAACAAATCAGATTGGATTACTCACAGTAAAACAGCAATTGTAAATGCATTTTATAGTGCTATTGAAAATAGTATCCGTAAGTAATATGAAAATATATACTATACATGAACCTTAATAGTTATTCAATGGCAAACCGTGATAGATAATTACTGAAAATTCAAACTCAAATTTTAAATTCAAATCTAGTGTAGAAATTATCAGCTATTTTAAATAAAACAATAACATTTAGTGATAATCAAACAATTTTTTTCTACACCCATCCCACTATTTTGGATAACTTATTGGGATCGGTGTAACAAATCAAACTGCTTTTTAAATTGTAAACGAAAACGCTTAGAAGTTTTTCATTTTATTTTTCCAATAAAAAATATTTAATAAAATTAAAATCGAAAATGTATCATTTATAGTGTAAAATGTGATATATTTTTTAAAGCACGGCGAATATTATTACTTTAAAAATGGGTTTTCACAAAACTATATTTTAATTCGATTAACAATACATCTAACATAAATATAGAAATTATTGCAGAGTCATAATTCCTTTTTTATAAGCGATTTTAAATTTTCAGAATTTCCCGCTGGTATCTTGCAAGGCGCATTCTTTTCCAGTGATCGTCCCCGGTACATGAATTACGGCGCCATTGGATTTGTAATTGGTCACGAGATCACTCACGGTTTTGATGATCAAGGCAGGCAGTTCGATAAGGAGGGTAATCTGGTAGACTGGTGGGCAGAGGAGACGAAGAAACGCTACTTGGAGAAGGCGATGTGCATCATCAGACAGTATGGAAATTACACGGCTCATGAAGTCGGTCTCAAGGTGTGTGTAACAAAATACGTTTCTTAAGACAGCGTTTTTACGCGGATTAATTTCGAGGTTGAATTAATCCGTTCACTTAAAATCCAATTTTTCTTGGATTTCGAATGTTTATAGATGTTCAAAATTCGAATGATTGTTGGCCATTATAGATTCCGCCGAATAATCGACTAGTAATTGCATATTTATAAATTTTAACAAAGAACTTAAAAAAAAATTGTGTTACTCGTTCGGAAAGAGTGCTGCTAAAAGATTTTCATCGTATAAAAATATATACCCAAATCGTCGTCAATGTCATTTACTTTCACACGGATGAAGGTGATATTAAAATGAAATATTTTAATTCAAAATTTCAAATTATAATAAACGCGCGTATAATCAATTACAAATTACATCTTATTGAAAATAACAATACACCGATATTGTTTCAGTACATAAAAAATATTACTCTATACCGGTTCATATCATTTTACTCTATACCGGTTCATATCATTAACTTAAAATGCATGCTATATTAATAGACCAAAGCAGCACTAATTTTCTTATTGTTACCTATAATTTTTAGTTATTAAATTTACATCCCACCGTATAAAGTATAACGCATTATAGTATTTATCGTACTGTCTTTGGTATCACGCAATCCCTTATTTCGTATTTTTCGAACAGTCACGAATCGCCATGCAGAACACTAATTTTCAGCCGATCGTCGCTGAAGTTAGATCGATATTTCGAATAACACCGATAAAACGTATTTAAAAAAAAAATATTTCGACCATGTCTACAATGTCCGCGAATTTCAAAATGTCAGCCAACATTTTATTTATTTAAACCCTCGAATTGAGATTAACAAGGCGAGACCATGACCACACCTACGGCCTGACCTATAACGACTCATTTTTTCGCAGTTGAATGGCATCAACACGCAGGGTGAGAACATCGCGGACAACGGTGGCGTGAAGGAGGCGTACTACGCGTACAACGTGTGGACCAAACGACACGGCATCGAACCCCGGTTGCCAGGACTCCAGGACTACACACCACAGCAGATGTTCTGGGTGAGTGCCGCCAACGTGTGGTGCTCCAAGTATCGGCCGGAAACACTCAAGAACCGCATCACTACCGGCTTCCACTCGCCAGGCCGTTTCCGTATCATCGGCCCGTTCTCCAATCTGGAAGACTTCAGTAACGACTTCCGGTGTCCATTGGGCTCTAACATGAACCCGGTCAAGAAGTGCCAAGTGTGGTGAGACTATCACCCAAACGTGCACATATCATTATCATTGTTGTCATTATTTTTAAAGGTACCTTTTCTACTTGTACGAAATAATGGCAATATTATAATATATGTGCGATAAAAAAATCTCGTCGTGTGTGCGCCTAATTATATTATATCATTACAAAAAATTGTTGTATAGGTGTAAAATATTATTAATTATTATATATTCGAATACGATCAAACCAGTCCCTTGATTCGTCCCACCCCACTAATCGTCACTCAAAAAACATTCCCGCGGACGATTTTACTCTTCTCTCCCGCCCACCCTAACCACTGGCCCATCATAATCCTCCCGCGAGCTTTATCTGTGGTAATTTATTTATATACAATATTTTATTATTATTATTATTATTATTATGATTATTGTAATTGTGGTATTGTATTATTATTATTATTATTGTTTTTAAAAAGTACGACATAGTTTAAGTATCGAGAGTCTACAATTTGAGTATATTACATTACATGTGACCATTTTTTTTTTATATATATATAATTTAACAATAACAAAAAAAAAAAATACAAAACTAAGAAAATGTTTTATTTTTGTAATCAATACCTATATAAGATTATACTTTAAATACATAAACGTTAACAAAAATTGTATATAAAGGCATGTTATAAACTGTGTGTGATTTGTTAGGCTCTAATTCTTTGGTAAACTTATAATTATATACAAAATAAATATTTTAAACACATTTCAGTCGATTTCTACAACGTATGTAGCTGGGAATACTCCGATTGCGCCTTTCAGGTCTCCTAACCACCAGCCGTCAGACTTTTTGCTGTGGATATGTATAACGTCGCCTAAAACAAGTTGATAATAATATAGATCAACAACGTTCGTTAATTCGCTAACGTGCATACAGACTACATCGGTAAAAAATTTTAATATTCGACTTGCCTGGTTCTAAACTTAATTCATCGTTCAATTTTGCTGAATACTGGTAGAGAGCCTTACAACGAGGACTTTTTATGTTTTCGTCAATATCGTCGTCGGCATCGTCTTCGTCGCTAGAGAAATCATCTACAAACAAATTCTCGTAATTAGTACTATAACTATGGAAAAACAAAGAATAGGTACTAGGTACCCTAATAAATTTAAACTAATCTAATATAACCTAAAAATCGTCAGAATTTTTAATATACAGATAATATGTATAATATAATAATCAAATATTTATTTCGTAGTTTTTAATTAATCGATTGTGGTTTAATTTATATTATATTTTGAAACTTTGATAAGACATAATAATATGATTGGATGCACCACGATACATAGTCATCACTTAACTACTAACAGCTATAATTTAATCTTTATTAACTCTATGTTTATAACATTAAGTGAGTGTTGAATCATATTAATTTAGAAAAGAATTACTTAAAAATAAAACCTTGTTTAACCTTGTTTTTTTAACTTATTTCATAAATAAATATGTAATTATTTTTATCTATAATAGTTGAAAAATATATATTTCTGGTTTCTAAATAAATAAAATATTTTAAATGTGTTTTTCATTTTTGGAAATTTGAATTGAAAATAACATCGAATAAATTATAATGCGTACAAGAGTGTTTAGTATTTATGTTATACTTGGATATATGCAATTTTCAATTAACATGGCTTAGTAACTTTTTATATAGACTTCTTGAAATTAACCAGTCTTGAGAATACATTTTCCATAAGCTGCTTTTAAAATAAAATGATTAATGTTCATTACTTATCAACAATAATTTTTATCGGCAATTATTTTCCTTGGACGCTGATTATTAATATAAAACTAAAACTGTTAAATTTTTCTTTTATCCAATGCGATTATTATGTTCAAATTTATGATGAGTCTTCACACCTTTATCGTTTTGTAAAATCTAATGTAATCGATAGAAAATTGTCACGACTATAATCCTTTGAAGAATTATAACTAAATTTCAGGGTAAACAAATATGTGTTTTTATTTTGTTTTTTTTTTTTTTTTTTTTGGAAATGTAACGTTTTCCGTTGTGAAACATACACGAGTATACCTACTATTCTCGCGTTCAAAACTGATGGCGAACGAATAAAATAAAACAACGCACCAATAATCGCTATAATAGTAAATGACATAGACATATAAATAATTTGTGTCTAAAAAAATAATTCAAAAGTATTTATGGCACTAATATATGAGACTAGTAAAATGTTTCGACTGTATGCGTAAACGACAGGGAGCGCATATACTGCGTATACCACTGTACGGTTTTCCTAAAAATTTCCATCGAATGGATTTTTTCTATTAACCGTCATCGTCGGTCTATCTAAACAAATACAACAACGAGTCTTTGACAATCCGTCAGCGAGATTCACATCGTAAACGAAATACAATGATTGCCCACCGATGTCTGTGCCGTCCGCGGATCCCCGGTCCGACCACATGGACTCGTGCGCTAGGATAGGCGCTGTCGACGTTAGCTTCTGGCACACCGACGCAGGCATCTGAATATTAAGGACAAATAAGTCATTGGCGTTACGAGAGGGCCCATAATTATGAATCTAGTCCGTCACGAAGACCGTTGTTCACGATCCACGTAAGAATGCTGTATACGTACTTTGAGGACCGACATCTGAAGTCCGTTTTTATCTCGAGTTGTCTCGATGTGCTGCGAGAAGGTATTAGACGCTGCCGGCGGGTGACCTTCTAGAGTTGCCAGAGCCGTAACTACTTTATAATTGACCGCTTCTAAGTATAGTATCATTAAATTCGTCTGAAAACAAAGTGAGCATGACATATTATCATTATAATTGTTATAGACGATGGGTGTGGTGTTGTTTACTGCAGTCTACACACTTGTGCGCGCCACTAATTGACGGTGGCTAAAACGAGATATGACAACTTAAAAAACGATTTAAACAACAGTCGGTATGGTTGTTTTATAAAATATGGGGTGATTTACCGGACACAATCACCCCCGCTCCACTCCTTCATACCCAATTGTTTTCCTTTAATAATGAATTCATTCAAATTCAGATTTTTGGAACTTTTAAATTTAATTAAAAGTTATGCTTTCAAGTACTTGAGATTTATTTAACAAATTAAAGAGTGTCGTCTTATGACGATAATAACTTATTTTTTCATAATGTAAATTGTTAATCGGTTAAATTTTTTAAAAATTATGTACCTATCTAAATCGAAATTTAAACAAGAAGTATTTGTGTTGTTTATTTATGGGCATTAGGTCCTTGAAAACGAGTTGGAAAGATATGGTGGGCTATGATGAAAGTTTGTGTAATTAACATTAGTCGATTAACATAAATAATATAATTCAAATGTAAATCACTTCTTAAAATATAATTAAGAGTTCCAAAATTAAGAATTTGAATTAATTGATTACTTAACAAAAAACTGTTGAGTGAGCATGCTTAGTAAATCATCCTGTATATTATTCGTTTCTGTAAAAGGAAAATTCATCTATAACTCGCAATAGAATGTGCATTGGATTGTAGACAGGTGTGCCCGACGTCCGCCCTCGGGTAGGTCCCAATAAGGACAAAGTATAGGTATTAAATAATTGTATTCAAAACTAACGTGATGAAGTTTTTCATAGACGTTTTTGTGTGAGTCGTCGTGTTTCAAACCGGAAGTGTGGTGGTTCATCGCATTGGCCAGCGTGTCCAAGCCTTTTTTACTGCGCCGCTCTCGGTCCAGATCCTGCCTAACCAGCTGTAATATTTTCGTTAACGCCTATAACATATTATATCATAAAAAATTTGATTATTGTTGTTATAGGAAAACACGCGTAAAATATTGCTTACGGATATTCTTCTTTTTTTGTTCATGGCTAGATTTGTGTGTTCCGGATAAAAGTCGGGTAGCACTTGAACACTCAGATCTTCGTTGTATCGGTTTACCGTGTCTGTGATGATTGTAAAATCTTGAGACACATCACATTCATATATCGGTTCAGTGAGTCGAGACGATAGCTAAAACATAACATAGTAGTTACGTATACGGTTCGAATGAGAAGATAAATATATTATTATAGATAGGTACGTAATATAAAAAAATTAAAAAGTATTTCCGTGTTCACGTTACCTGTGAAATTTTCGGAACAAACTGTTGGTACATCTGCGACACGTGGTGAGCGTATTCTTTTAATCTCAGCAAACGTTCTTCCTCTAATGCCATGAAATTTTTTTCGGCGTCATTTACAGACATTTCCCATTCGAGCCTGCGAGTATTATTTATAGGGTAACTTATTAATCATAATATTAATAAAAACCAAAGTCTCGCTATTTCCTCTAAATATTACGACGGTGTCTGTTTTCTACCAAAGTTTATATTTCAAATTTCGACAAAAAAATTAATAAATTATATAAAATATTTTTAAGAACTCCTTAATCTAAATCCATCAAATTATTACGATTACGATATACCATGTCACACTCCGCCTCGCCATACCTCACCTCGTATAGTATCTCAATCATATCAAGCAATATAATTTTGCAAGTGCATTTCCAAACATAAACGCTTTAGCTGTAATAAATTAATAAACAGCGTATTAGCTATTAATATAATATAGAGATAATAGTTTTAAAAATCGAAGTTCTTCAAATTAATTATGTTTAAACAGTATGCAATAAAAATATCTAGTTTAGCGTCAAAATATATTAAACTATATGAAAAATACAAAAATAGAGAATCGTTTATGGTTCTCAACAGATATTTAAAATATGTATTAATTTATTTTGTTGGAAATTGAAATACAAGCTTTGATAGAAAAGGGCCGCGGTAATAATGGTCGAGGTCACTTAGGCGGAAAACTAAGAATCCCAAAATCATTAGTGGTTGTCATTCCTGTCGAAGAGCATGATGAGCATGCAGTAATCTTATACTTTAAACTAATTACAGTATCAAACTATTATAC
The DNA here is from genome assembly GCF_002803265.2 of Melanaphis sacchari. NCBI lineage: Eukaryota > Metazoa > Arthropoda > Insecta > Hemiptera > Aphididae > Melanaphis > Melanaphis sacchari. The sequence continues at coordinate 187,041 of NW_020271098.1, read as the reverse complement.
AAAACTACACTTTCTACATTAGTATACATTTTTTTTTTTTTTTTTTTTTTTTAATGTCCTGCTTCGGAGTATGAAATTAAGAACATATATTATAAATTACAATCACACAAAGCAATAAAATAAAAGTAATTACTATAGTAATACTAGGGAATTCACTTCTGCTGTATTGTATAGATTTAGACTTTCATAATAATCATAATATACCTATAAGAATGTATACTATTCATCATTAAGTATTCAGTGATAAATTATTTATTATACTTGAAAATATGATTCTAAGCGAAAATCGATATAGGTAAATAAATATTCCTAAAGTAGCTTATGGCATTTTAAAATTAAAATAAAAAACAATATATTTATTATCAAAAACTGAGGTATCATAATATATTATAATTTATAATATTAACTTTTTCTTGCTGTTTTGAGTACCTATGCTCATACCAACTAATAGTAAGCTAAAACACTTACTAAGATTTTTCTATATTTTACATCCACCCCTCTTTTTGTTATTAAAAAAAATATGATACCAAAAACAACTGTCGATATTGAATATTGGAACAAATTCTCTATTCTAAGACATGATAAACACAAAAATTTAGGAATTTTTATACACATAATAATTGTAAAATCAATAATGATTTTGCTTCCCTTAGAATTTAAAAAAAAATTACATTTTTGTATGTAAAAATGTAGTTTTACCAGAACCTATTTAGTACCTATACAATATTAAAAAAATATTTATTCTTTTTAACTCAATTCGATTATTCTTACTTGGCTCTAGCTGTTCGAACACAATACGTATAATATTCTGTGTAGCTCTTTTTTACAGATTCTTCCAATTTTCTTTTTTTGTTTTCCAACTAGAAAAAATCAACTTTCTTTAATTATTTTAGCGTATAACAAACAACACAATACTAAACAATAAAATTACTTTAGTAGCATCTTTGGTCAAATTCGCATTACTTGTAAGGATTGAATAAGAAGCATCACTTGTCATGTCTTGAACTTTTTCATTTTCTCTAGCTACAGTAAAACTTTCTTTTTTACTTCTTCGCTCATCGGTTCTCCATTTGTTCATACATTTTTCTAATAATTTAAAACTTGTTAAAATTTAATATGTATATATTTTCATTAAATAATGTTAACCGTTAGAATTGTTGATAAAAATATTCAAATTCATAATGTACATTTTTTAAATATACGGAATAATCAAAACATGTTGAAAAATACAAACATAATATCTCAATAAAAATAAAATAGAGGTTAATTGAAATATATTTTAAATTATATTAAAATAGCGACAAAACCTGATTTAAAATGTATAATCCAAACAAAATTAAGTTAATTTAAGCTAATTTAAATAAAATGCTAATATTAAAAGTACCTATAAGATATAGTATAAGTAGTTTTTTTTGAAAATGTAAAATACAGAAATAATGTTATAGATTACTACGAATGATTATAAACAGTTATTAAGTTATTTATTACCCATTATATTATACCTATATACGTATCTAAAAATTAATTATCCAATATAACGCAACTTACTGGTTTTGCTGACATTGCATTCAACCGTTTTTTTTATCCTGCAGTGTGTTTCTTGTAAGTTCTTGAGTGGCTTAACTATATCATCCTCCAATGAATTAGCAATACAACGGTGTGCTTGACCATCGGTTTCCATTTCTTTACCGATTACTAACCAAGCTTTTTGTATAGAACCGATGCCTTTTTGTGCAGCTTTCATAAGTTTCACGGAAAGCTTAGACATTGTTTTTGCATAATGCAACTCGAGTTCCACTCTAAATAAAATTGTTTTGCAAAAAAATAATGTAAATCATATTATATAGCCAAAAAATAACAACCCAAAACAATCGTGTACTGTACTATTATATAAGTACATATTAAACAAGATGTACAATATGACACTCCTTAAAAAGTGTGTTGTTTACCTTTCTTGCATAATGTTTCCAAGTTCCTTGCAAAAGTCATTGCCCTTTTTAACAAACTTACGCAGTTCGTGATATCTTGAGTGGCCCTAAAGCATTTAGTCGATTAAAACACTGCCCACTCTCCATGAACGTCCCCAGGTGGGTGTGTTTCGAGGTTGTCTTGCCCACATGCAGACTTACCATAGTATCGAAGTCGAATCCTCCTCTGAGTGTATACTTCAATTTCCCCTTCCTGCTACCGGACAGGCTTCGTGGTTTATCTGTACTCATTGCGACAAAATATCTGCAAAAACGGGAAAAAGTACAAATACAATTATAATATTGCAACAAGTTGGATCCCGCTTTCTAATACGTAAGTATATAATAATATATTATGCATATGTATATTATAAATAATGTGTGGTGTGCACGAAATAAAAATTGAAAAAGTAAAATTTATTTTTGTCAATAGACGAAACCGGTTGGGCCAGACACTCAACTATTGTAAAACCCTCAAAGAGCCGCCGATTTAGGTCTAGTTGTTTTGAAAGTAATGTCCACTCTGGCCACTTCAAGATACATCCGAACAAGGCCATCTGCTTTCTCTGAGTTGTTAACAACGCCGCACATAGTGATTCTTTTTTTTTTAATGAAATAATTGATTTAATACTTATCAAATGCATTATTTTCTACCGTAAAGAAAAATTCTGTAATTAATGGATTTTAGCACGCTCTATTAATCGACAGAGCTACGGATTATATTCTGCGACCACTACACGCTATACAACATATTATATCTGATGTATTACTGCGGTGAGATGTAGCACATTCACCTGGGCATTTTAAAGAGAAATTTTCTCGCACATCAATACGAAGTCTGATTACTATAATTCAGCTCTATACTGACAATAATGGGCTTCATATCTGGAAAACCTGTTTCCGTGACATTTCAGAAACAATACCGAGTATAGGTACTTCGATAGAAAAAAAAAATGTAGACTTGAATAGTGCAAAAAAAAATCTATAATTTTGCTATTTATTCTTTAAGTATAGTTTACATTTATTATTTACACTTGTAAATATTATTCGCTTCAATAATAAGACCTCAATACTAGTGCGTAAAAAATCGTTTAGATGGTTTCCGTATTCGAGGTTTTTCGTTACAGCACGTTTATAATTTCAATTATAAAAATAATTCATAACTCATTATACAAGATCATGATATTAAATAAATACATTATTTTTTTCTTTTGATTAATTAAGTAAAATTGTTTAAATTGAAATTCATCAAAACGAAAATCGTTTGCTGTGCGAATGATAATAATTACTATTATCGAATTTTTCAGTAAGTGATTTTAATAATTGGATAGTTAGCAGACCCAGTTATTATTAGTCTTTAACATTACAACGCTATGCTTAAAAAACAGCAAACATTCTAGTCACTATATAGTGTCGTATAGTATCGAAACCCAAATTCTCCATAAAAAATAAATCAACATATTTCATCGACCGTAGCTTCTTATTGACAACGTCAAATGTTTCATAAACTTAAAACGAATTAATATACATATTACATATTATAGTATTAATTCTAGTATTATTATTGTATAATATATTGATTGTAACTTTTCTATGATGACAAAAACAGATTTAAGTTTTTTTAATAATCAATTATAGAGATATAAACTAAAATTGTAACAGATGTTCATTGTACACATTTTTTTTTTTTTTTTTGTGCGTGTTAGTTTATGTAGTTAATGGAGATAATTTGTTTTATTTATAAGTGTGTTTATAAATGTACGTACATAGTACATATTATACATATATATATCAATCCCCTCTACCGAAAAATATTCAAACATCGTGGGGTATAATGTAATTCATTTACTGCACGTGTAAAATATATTTCGTACAATTATCATCGACAAATATAACCAAATTTCAAGTGAAAAAACAACAGAATTGCCGTATAGAGCATACTTTAACGTACCTATAGCCACACTATTATTATTCACATTATTCTATGTGACCTGCAGTCTTCTAAATTGATGTCAGTATGACAGTATCTATAGAATCGAGGCGTATGACCATAATATTACGTGCATTAAAAACCACAAATCTACGAACGGTAACTTTGAAATTCTTTTGTTTTATGTGGTAATAATAATTGCGCGTGCAAGACGTTCTCAGCAATACGATTTTCGATTTAAAATAATACTTTCAAAAATATTTATTCAAACATCATTATAATAATATCCACGAGTCGAACAAAACTGATAATGACTGTGCACAGTGCATAATAGTAATTAGTAAGAGAAATACAAATATGAAAAATAACAATCTATTGCTAATCATACGCGCATAACTATAATATATCAAATTGTCCGGACGAACGATAATTGATTTAAGCCCGTGACACGTGTAATTTCATGTGATAAAACAATATGATGAACTCGACGTGATATGATGGCTTTCAGAACTAAAATCATTATTTAATTAGATACCTATTGATTATCGTAGGTATTGCGTATGAATCTAGTATCGACGGTATGGTACATCGCGTGTCGTCGAAATAATGGTGTACACTGTTATTTTGTCGAAACGCTATTATTACTTGTTGCCAAATAAAAAAGGTATGAAATCACGAGTATAAAAATGTATGTCATGATGGGACGTCGTTTGCATACAGTGCTGTGTGTTATTGGCGTTATTGACTCGATAAAAACATGATAGAATGCAATCGAAATAAAATCGGATTAACACCTCTCTGAAAAATGCTGTGCAATCACCAGCGACACAGACAAAACGTAAAATACCAAAAATCGTTTTTATACCCACAGATCATGTCTGTCATACAATCTTTCTTTTTTCGTATTTTATATATTTTTTTCGTAATCGTACGATAGTATGGGTATTCGCATTTTCGACGACGGTTCGACATCACCTCTCGGTCGGTCGGTATTACGAATGAACTCCTATCACGATCATTGCAGTACTAGGTGCTAAGTGTTACACTATTACGCTGTATCATTATTATTCGACGTCAAATCGAAAAACGGCCGTATGACGGCGAAAACCGTCGTCCAATATTATTTCGAGAACATCGATGCGCGATCGACGATAAAACGTTATGCCGGGCATTTAATTTTATAACAATTCCTTACCCGAACGGTCCGATTGGAGATCAGCAACGGCCGGAACGGGTTATAGGAAAATCGCAGGAAATCCGGGACGTCGTCGAGCGGTTATTCACTACTAGCGGGCAGACGACCGTCGAGACGCGCACATGTCGCCGGCACGGTAACCTGCTGTTCGCGGTGTACTAAAACTAAACCTCGCCACGGCACGGCGGACCACTTGACGATCGTTTTCCACGTAGGAGAACCCGTTCGGCGGCGGTGTTGGAGCGGAAGTGTGGTCGGGTTAGTGGATGACGGAGAGGGGCCCAGAGCGCACGCACTCGCCCAGTGTTATTATGTGGCCGCACGCAGCCGTCCGCGCACTTCGCCTCCTCCCCCCCCCCCCGAAGCGCCGCCGTAATTTTATAAACAACACAAAAATAATAATAATATACTACATACGTATATAATAGACGTCTATGTATGCTTAAAGCTACCACGTGATAAGCCTTGCGCGCCCGCGCGCGTGTGTGTGTTTGGCTGTTCTATGACGCTTAATTGCTGCCCAAATTTGTTTCATATTCAATATGTTTACTGTTTATTGAACTAGTAGTAACATTGGACTAATGGTTTTTTTTTTCTCGTTAATTCTTAAGAGTTCAGGGTTTTGAAAAACTTTCAAATTTTAATCGTTGCTTTTGACATTAAATTTTTTCAAAGTTGTTGTAACCCAATTGTCCATCTCACACGACTAGATGACCATCACAATAGTATAAAGTTACACTAATCGTGCCTCTCCAGACTCCTCCCCCCCACGTCACCACTTATACGCCTACATATTTTACTTTATACAACTCGTCATCTGAACCAATTAACTGTTTCCCGCGAACAACGTAACAGTCTCTCTCTCCCTCACCGGATGTAAAAAAATAAATATAATTTACGTCATTTTATAACAGAGCCATATAGATATAGTCACAGGAAATGTCAATACAATAATATTATGATATCGACAACACGTATTTTTAACGTACAGTAAATTAATAAGGAATTCAAAATTAAGGTTGAAATTGGAATATTTAATTTTGAACAATCTTAATATGAGACATGTTATTTCAAAATTAGCTAAAAAAAATTATTGAAAATGTTCAAAAATAACAAATAACGAAAATGAGTTTAAGATTTTACTCTATGATTTCATTATATATATATCATGCTATAAAAGCTTTGGAGTGTATACACATTGCTATTTGCTTATAGATATTTACTATACATATAGAAAGATTATATATATAGATTTATAGTTTTGTTTACAATTTTATCATATAGCTGTTTTTGAAGCCAACATTTTTTCGGTTTATTTATACATAGCTGATTTTGAAATTGACTCTGTGATATTAGTGGTTTTGAAACAAACATTGAAACATTTTAATAACAAAACATTAATTTCGTGCCATACCTTAGACAGATTAAAACTTTATTTGACTTTATGTTTTATTATTTTACCGCTAAAAAAAACTTGTATTTTCCAAGATCGGTTTAAAATACTTATATAACCTTGTTTTATATTCAATATTTTTACAGGATTTGTAATACATTATAACCGTTTAGAAAATATAAAAAAACAATTTAAAAAAAAGTGTTATTTTAGTTAATTTTTAAACTACACGTCTCGAGTATATTATTATAAAATATTTTTATCTCACGAAAATAGGTCAAAAACACCTAATATCAATTATAATAATTGATTTGGTACATGGAAATATTACACATTGTTCACAATTCCAACTTTCTCTAGTTTATAAAATATTTTATCCCTTCGATATTATTATCAAATATAAATTAATTTAGAACTTATCATTTAGACATTTTTATTATGATATGATTATTTTTTTTATATTTTAAAAATGTTAAATATTTATTAAATATGTAAATTAAAAAAAAATATATTCTAGAAAGTAATAAGACTTAGGAAAATGCCTGTTTTTCTTATCACATACTGAATTATATATAGTATACAATATATAGATACATCGTCATTATCTGTACGTCACTACTTAAAAGTAGATTGGTAGTCAAACTCGCAAAGTAAGATAAAGTCGTGTGCTTTCAATATTTTATTTTAAAAAATTTAACCGTACTTAAACGAGATATTTTTCGTTTGGAAATTAAACAAGTCTTCCTTTTTATTTGACCCTAATGCACTTTTATTCAACCATTTATAAAATGTACATAAGTACGGATTAAAATCTGGTCCATTTATTCAATTTACAATATCAATTGAAGATGATTATATCAATCACTTAAAAACGATAACATAACTTTAAACACTCATTCGAATGACTCAGACAATCACTGGTCAAATGACTTAAATTTAGTTATACAATGCACCTAATAATTAAACGATTTGGAATTATTAATTACAAGAAATTATTTTGAAATTTATTTATCATAAATATGTTGAAAATTGCACTTAAATTGGTTGGAATATATTATTATCATCTATATTTTATGGATTTATTTATCGTTTAAATAAGCAAAAAAATAAAAACAATAAATATGAAAATTCATTATTATAAAAAAAATATTTTAATATTGCCGCCTTCAGGTAATATATTAGCTCCTATGTAATTGATTTAAAAAATATTAATTTTCTAACCTACAGTTAATGATGACTTTCAAATTCTGGGACATACTGCAGTATAATTTGAAACATCAATATTCATTGTATTCAATAGAAATAAAATATTCCAGTTGTGTTTCAAAACCTCTACTACTTAAGGCATACTACCGGTTTCTTTTCAATGTAGATTGTCTATTGAATACTATTTTGATATTTATTTTACATTCGTAATTTATAAAGTTTGTTTTTGTATTTGCTAACCATAATACTTAAAATGTATTCTTAAATAATTTTAATGAATCTAAATCGAATAACTTAAACTTATAAAATACCCGATGACAGTATAAACTATAAGTATCTAATAAATAATATTTACAAATTTTCTTTTCTAATAATTTTACATATAATTATTTATTCATTTAACCTTATTCAAAAATATCTACATTTTAGTTATTTTCTATACTTATATAATATTAACCAAAAGTAAATAGAAATCAGATTACAATGTAAGTCTTAAATATTTTATGATACACAAGAATACTAAAAAAAATGTGAATAAGAATTTTAAGCAACTTCTTTAACTCCAACACATCCAGTTATCATTGAATTTGATTTATATTTTATAATATTCACAAATATTATAATAAAATAATATTATGATACGTATTGTGATAGGGTACAATAATGTTTTGCTAAAAGACCAAAATTTAAAATACTAAACAACACATGTACAATTTGGTAGCCTAGGAAGTATTTACTTTTTATTTTTTATCAATTCAGAATAACAAAAAATGTAAATGGTTTTCTGTTAATCAAGACATGAAATATAATATTATATTGTTATCTTAATAATAATCGTATATTTTATATGAATACATTACCATCCGTTACATCATTGCATGTATATTTTAAAAATTACGCGCTAAAATAAAGTATATAGCAGTCTGCAGTCATACTTCTCAATATTTCATCAATATAATAAAAATCATTGTGCGTCTATGATTTAAAATAATGTCATGTGCAATTATTTTTTATTGTACTAAGCGTAATAAAATTGTTCAATAATAAATAACGATAATAATTAAGTGTGATTTTTTTTTCAACGTCAGAGTGAGTAAGGTAAAAACCGTACGCATACACTTACTCGACTCTTAATATCTTATTTATTTAATTATTATTAAAATCTTAGTATTTGTACATGTATGTGTACAATTTGCTGGTATCGAGGAATGCAATAATTGTGTTAGCAAAACTCGCAAATTTTTCTAATTGTTATCCACGATTTAACGTGTGAAATTGAAACCAGATCGTTTGAATTAAAATACCGTTGTCGGGTTTATCCAATAGTAGGTATATACGAATTATTAAGAACAAAATCTTATATACTATATTATTGTACTATGCGCGGTGTATCAAATTGAATGTTGACATATTATTATACATTTATCTCGTCCAACAAGTTCTAGATAGGGCAAAATCGATAAAGGTATAATAATTTAATAGTATACCAACTACAACTATTATACAAATATACAATAATATATTGTATTTATCGCAATAAAATAAAATATTAACAATGATTTCTTTTTCTCACAGTGTGTATGTGAAAAGAAATCAAAATAATGTTTAATTGCATATGAATGAATACCGTTCGACATTTTTCGTGTTTGTTTAGTCTAACGATTTCCCGCGATTCTGGACAATTTGATTCAAACACGACCATTAAAATGTATATTATTATTATTATTTTATTTAATCGATATTACTGCACATTTAATGAGTTAATCGTCGTTTATCTTCTTATCGTTTATATTTAATTGATGTTTACATTAAATTACACGATCGACTTGTTGAATTAAAACATAAATACATAATGTATTGTAATGACATTATTTTAAAATTAAAATTAATATGATTGATAAATCATGAAGTTTTTTTAGTGTAACTTTCAAAACAAAACACTTAAAAATAATTATAACTTTTTAGGTCAATAAAAAGTTTAATATTAAAATTGATTCACATACGATTATTTATTATGAACTATTATTAATGAGTAAAAAATACGGGCAAAGGTTGGTGATGTAAATACTTGTTTTATGTTTAAATTAATTGATATAATATTATATTATATAATAATTCTGACCTATATGCGAAGAATCGTATTTTGTTCTGTAACTAAACGAACAACTTGTTGATAAAAACAACAAAATCGACAGGTTTTCATCTTGGTCAACAAAATAAGATCATTTGATAAAAACCACTAGCAAGCGTATTCTTTATTTTACATTTTTACACTATAAATATTATAATACCGAATAATAATTTGGCCAAGAGTCAGAGTTTAGTGTATTTACCTACCTTATGCCTTCTACCTACTTAATATTTTATCTATATACATTATATACCGTTTACCAAACCCACATGTTATTCAACAAATTTTTAGAGTATTTCCTTTTTTAGTTATTTTGCTTTGAAGTCGTATCTCAGAGTTGTAATTTCCCATAAGCAATCGCTTCAATTATTATTTTCTTTTAGAAAAAAAAGAACTAACATAATTATAAATAGCACAATTATTATTGTATTCAAAAATACTATTACAAAGCTATATACTTGGTCATAGATTAGTGAATCAATAAAGCGTTGATATTATAATACGTTGGTAGTAAAATAGATTACTTTAATAATCACTCAAAAGATTGAGTATGAATAATTCAATATATAACTTTAAATAAAAATATAATTTATTTTAACCACAAAAAAATATATTTTAAAAATAAATTTTTTAGTATACATTATTGTACATATTTATTAATTTATTGAAAGTATAACTACCTAATGAGAACTTTTTCAAATAGCTCATCAATAAATAAGCATACCGCATACGTATAAGAAAATAAAAAACAGTGCAGCTTTTAAAAACTAAATTTAAAAGTTTTACTCGCTTACAACAATTAAATATATAATAGTATAAAAAATTCTTACTTGACAGTTGTCTTCACAATATAATAATATGTTCCTCCAATTCGAAGATAATAATGAAAACATGCTTTTTAATCTCATAACCATTATACTATTATGCATTTATATTTGTAAACACGCAATTAACAACAACGTGCATATAGGTGGTGTTAAGTTGATATTTTGTAGAGATAAAGCTGAACTGAAAAAACAAACTATATTATTTTATAGAAAAATTTTAAAAGTAATTAGAAAATGAAAGTTAATTATATGAATTTGATTTCAAACAATAAAGAATATACTTAGTACAATAATATCACATAAAAATTTTCATTTTGATTAAAATTGTATTATTGCTTAATTAAAAAAATCAAATATTGACACAAATAAATAGTCTTATTAAGGCTATATTTAGCTTTTGATAAAATCGTAAATATGGTAAATTCAATCTAACTATGCGGGTTTATTATTGTAGTTTAGAAAATTGTCACGTTATCATTGTATACTATAATGACTTAAGTAGTAGTCATACGATACTCACTCATTAAAAAAAAAAAAAAACAACTATTATAATCATTACGCTTTATGTTTTATTTTTAATAAATTTAAAAAAAGCAATATTAAACAAAAATTGTATGTGTTAGCCAAGTACCTAATAATGCGTAGTAAATTATTTATTCAACCTATGATAGTTGAATAATTACTAAAAATAGAAAAGTACTAAGTACCTCCTAAACAAATTTTCAAGCAAAATAATATTTTGAAATAATGTATAAATTGAATTAATTAATAAATCACCGTAAGGACAATGCTTCTAAATTAACCATAATAAGTCATTAAATTGACTTCCTGCAACTGGCTGTGTTTGGTTCATTATTTTTATTTACAGAAAGTTCATAAATACTTAACGAGCAAAATATGCTTCTACTAGTTATTTATCTATTTATTGTGTATTTCATATGAATTGATTTCCATATTTAGATAGTTAAGTAACAAGAATATTTTTTTTCCATTTAACTATTAAACTCTTAACTACGTGTCTTATCGAAACTTACACAATATTAAAAATTATATAATATAAGAAAAATGTACCTTTATATTACTAATTTTTCATTGTATTTTTTACACAACTACTATGAAGTCCACACAATATTTGAACAAGTCTCAAACAGCTCTAGTGAAACAATCATGGCCCATGATAACTTCAAATAACTTTTGGACTACATTTTATATTAAGTATGCAAAAGTGTTCTATACTTTCTAATTTTATTTTAAATACACATATATGGATTTTTTTATACATACATAAACTTTTTTTTTGCGAAGTCTATTCAAGAGAAATCCATTATATCAATTACAATTCGATCGTTTCGCTAATGTTCCATTTGAAGAGCTTGAATCAAATGTTCACTTTTTGGCTCACTCTTTTAGGACTGGATTTGCGTTTAATACTGCTATTGAACACTTGGAAAAACCCGATGAGTTACACAGAATCCTTATGGATTTAGGAGAAAAACATCGCAAGTTTCGTCTTACAGCCGAACATTTTGAGGTAAATAATAACCAAAAAAATCTAATACTGTAATCTATTGGTTCGATCTTTTAATTCTGGTTATTATTCGTGCATTGTTTGATGATTTCGCTGACAATAATGAGTATTATATATAATATGCTAATTATAATAATTTATAATGTTGCAACTATGAACTACAATCATCTGATATATTAAAAAATATATAGATTTTATTAAACGAAATAATCGATTGAGTTGTATAATAATTTATGCGTGATAGTTTTAAAAATTATCTTCAATAATCAATTATACAAATTATTACTTATTGCATTTTTACTTAATTCTCAATAAATCATAATGCTAGTTTACATTTAATTATATCAATACTTCAACAAAGAAACAAATAATTAAGTATGCAAAAAACTGATAATTATTAAAATTAAATATACAAAATGTGGGAGTATTATAATGATTTACATTTATGTTAATTCGCGTCACTTTAGTGTAATGATGTGGACTGAATATATTTTCATTGGTCCAGTGATTAAATAATAATTATGAACAGTTAAATTATTTTAGCAACGTTAAATTCACACTATATAATATTATTATAATCAGTATACAAATATTACTAACGATAGATTTGTTTTTTATTCCTACATCCCACTACTAGTTAAGTATAAATGTATAATCGTACAAGAATTAACTAGGATTATCTAGGGTCTACATTTAGTTGAGTGAGGTTAGCCTGCCGCTAGAACTATAATACTAATTTTAAGTTGATATGATATTTTGACCTCATGTATTATTATCGCTTTTAATATATTTTTAATGATAGAAACAATTCATAATATAACCAGAAAACCCCGATAGAATACGGTTGTAATGCAATATAAAGAAACCTCATATTGATATATAAGTTAGAAGACTAAAAACCGTGAATAATTAGGGTAACATTATAGTACAGGTACATTCTGTTCGATCGCACCGTAAAAAACGTGATAAAATTAACGAAAGAAGATTCAAAAGTGTATGGGTATCGTAAATTTTAACGAGTCATAGAAACGCATTGAAATTATATAACTGTGTACAACTTGTAGAGTATATATTTATATATAGTCTATTCTCTACACATAAAGACGTGTCAAATGGTCTAACGGAAGCCTGATCGAACGTGCTACAGTAGTGGATACCTAGTTAAGTTAGGTAAGTATGATGTATATAATATACTATATACATTTTATGACTAGGTATATAAAAATATGTATGCAATAGACACTCGAGTGCATAAAAATATATTGCGGTTGGGACTGTTCTAAAAAAAAGTCTGGAATAATAGAATATTGCGTATATTATTAATGATATAATATAATACAATTGGTAATGATTTTTTCCCTTATATCGACAGTTTGACTCTCTTCATGTCGCTCTATACAATAATAATAATAATAATACCATAGTATCATAATATCTCGCATTTTATTGCCATACCTACAAGTGGAAACGTGTCATATCAGGTGATTCTTTCAACAGTTATCAAGCGTTTTTGAATACACGAAAACCTTTCTTTTTTTTTCTTGTCATACAAGATATTTTATATAAACATTAAATATCGAACCAATAGTTGATAAGTAGTAACTTTTTATAAGTAATTAAAAATTAACAAAACATGTTCAATAATAAGTATAAATGTACTAAAAAATGACCGATTCGTGGTAAAATAATCACCTTGAATATTAAAATATATTATATCGTTAAGTAACATCATTGTATCGTACATCGTACAAAACGCTCTTGTTATTATAATTTATATATGTTTGGCAGGCCGTCAAAGACATACTGTTATGTATGATTGAGGACCGCATAGTGCTGACAGACGTACCTGCCAGAAACATACTTCTAGTGGAGGCGTGGAAACCGTGCATAACCTTGGTGATTGGAGTGATCATGGATTCCGCGACCGTCACGGTTAATTAAATCGCGATTTATACACCGACGACGACGACGATGACGATAATATCATTATCATGGTAGACAGTGTATAATAAACGTTTACAGACATATTCGCTTAAACACACTTAAATTTATAATAAACAGTAACACATTCATGTAATATATATATATTATATATTATCTAACCTAAATTGACATCCTGGTGGAGGCGGAAACGACCCAATTTCGAGACTTCGTCGCACTGCTTGCGCACACTGTGACCGTCAGCGCGTACAATATACATACAGTTCGAGTTATTAACCGACTAATTATCGTTTATATACAAATCAAGGTATCATCATCGTATCGTTTCGGAATGACTGGCAACTGTGCACTGTTGCAGGAAAGGGCGTAGGTACCTATTTAATCGTAGCCATGCAGGTTCCCACATATATATATATATATATATATATATATATATTTATTTATTTAAAAAGCGATGTATACACACAATAAATATGTATGTAATGTAAATATTTAGACAGGAAAAGCTGCGGTGACATACACATAATATTATACTAACATCTTATACGTATTATTATACAGAGTGATTTACCTAACATATTAACCCCTCTCCTCCAAATTTATCCGTTTGTTATATGCATTTAATCAAACTCAAGTTTTTGAAGCTTTTAAGTATATTCAAATATTAAGGACAATAAAATTTCAAATACATTATTTATTCTTCATTCAGATTATCTTGTGGTATTAAAGACTTTTTTATTCAAATGAAATCACTCTTCTCAGTAAAAAGTTATAAAAATAGATGATTATTTTGAAAATATTGATAAAGTATCTATATTTAAATTCATATAACTATTAGAGACTACATTATTATTTATTAGGATAATAATTAATATTTTATACTACAGTGATTTAAAAATATAGGAATAAATATTAGTCTATTAGTAGTTAGTAGTTTAATATCAATTTTTTTATTTATATAAATTGCTGAGTGTACTAAATACTAAACTGAATATTATAACTGTTTGATATTTTATACATATAAGTATATAACTATAATCAAGTATCTTAAAAATTTGAAGATATTTGTATCGTTAACTATATAATACATTATCTTAATAGTTCATAAGGTATAAAACTTAAAAAATATTTGTTTAAATTTTTATTTAATTACTTATATAAAAATTTAAAAAATGTATTGACACAAAACTCCTTAAACAATATAAAATATATAAGTAAAAATTTTAAAATATTATCCTTAACCGTTTACTTGAATATTCCGAAAATCAAAACTTAAATAAATGTCAACTTATATAGTCAAAGTATAAAAGGAGGGCAATCACTTTGATTAGAAAATCACTATTACAATATAAATCACTCTATACTTCGATATATTTTTTTTTCGTTTAAAGACAATAACTAAATCAGCAAAACTTCATACTGATGATTTTAAAATATACTATACAATTTCTTACCTTGCATATCGCTCCGTATTACAAGACAAACTAAATAGATTTTCAGAATGGTGCACTCTAAATGATCTTAGTTTAAATGTTTCCAAATGTTCCAAAATCTCATTTTTCCGTAATAAAAATAAAATCCAATATATTTACTCTATTGAAAATAACCATCTACCTGAACTAAATATCATACATGACCTTGGTATAATCTTTCAGTCAAATTTTCTTTTTTCTACTCATATTGAGCACGTATGCCTAAAAGCAATAAAGTTTCTTATTTAGACCAACCAAATCCTTTCAAAATGAACAATGCCTAACAGTCCTCTATTGCTCCCTAGTCCGCTGTATTGGAATATGGATCCATTTTATAGAATCCAAATACCATCAACAATATTGAGAGACTAGAGAGGATACAAAGAAAATTCATACACTTTATTAGATACAAAAAAAAAAAAATAGATAATGCTCTCGATAATCCTACCATTAACAATCTCCAGCTAATTCCAAAACTAGATTCCCTACCAAACCGCCGCAAAATAGCAGACATCTCTTTCTTACACAAGTTATTAAATGGACACATATCCTATTCCCCACTGTTAAAACATATCCAACATATATATTTAAAAACTCACCGCACAAATTATGGACAATACAATCCTTTAAATCGGATCCTTACTGAAGGAAATTTATCAAAACTGGATATTTTTTTTTAATAGTCTATTAGACCTTAAACATTATTACTCTAATTTTTGATTTCCAATGTAAATTTAAACGTATATAAGTATTAATATTATATAACTAAATACATATGTATATTATTATATATTTTAATTTAATTTATTTGTTGTATCATAACTATGTTTATAATGTATAACATTTCTGTACTTAAGCCTATCAGGCGTTAATTCAATAAATAATAATAAATGCAATACAATAATATATACTACCTAAGTGAGTGTTGTAGTCTCGAAATTCATTATTTGTACAACAAGGTCACCATCAGAAGCAGCGACGAATAACTGTACAGGAACCCGTTCGCACAACCACTAGCCTATACACTACAATATAGTATTATATTTGATACGTGCACTGCTGAAACTCTAGATTTTTATTAATAATATATTATTATGTGTACTGGCGTAAATATTATACTCACGCGTCATCCGTATACTGTTACAATATATTATAATAACGATAATAACAATTAAATGAAACATATTTTGAAAACCATACACGTACATGCCTACTGTATACTTGCTACATACAGGGTATCTAAACGTACAAGTTTGTCCTCACACCCACGACAAATCCTAGCGATATAATCTACTTCTATATTAATACTATGTCTAAACTTAGAAATATACATAAAATTTTAATTTAATTTTATTATATTGTAATATAAACAGGATTTTGGCCTTATTAATAACGTAGATATTTATTTATTATGAACGAGTTTGAAAGTTGAAACATTTTAAAAACATTTTATAAACAATTACATAATAACAATAACTAATAATACTTGTAAAAGATTAGAAAATTAAATTAAACATTTTTAAAATTATAATAAGTATAGTAGAATAAAATCATTAAGCTAGATTAATATTAATAAATTGACATATAAATGGTATATTTGGAGATCGATAGAGGAATCCTTATTGGCTATTAACATTAAACATCTATTAAGCTCATTTTTCATATAAATGCTTTAAAATAAAGCGACATAAATCGGAATAATAAAATGGAGTTGATGAGTGGGAACTTTGAATTTGATTAGCGATGGTAAATCATATGAATCGACTTAGCCAAACAGGCAGACAGCAATATCATTAAAAACTTTACGCAAAGCAATAGCCTGCGATCGACTAAAGATAAAAACCCTAACTTAATAGCAATAGAATAATCATGTGAATTGTGGATGATGTTCGATGTCTAATAAGAAACCAGCAAAACAAAGGAACCAGTGTTGGACTCTTTCAACTTTAAGAATCATTAGCAGTATGTGGACACTAGACAACTACACCATATTTTAATATAGGTCGAACTAAAATACAATATAGTAGTTTAAATGACGAATCTAATTTATTTAGAACCAAGATCAATTACAAATTTAACAAAACCTAAAATATTATAGGAGTAAATTATTGCCAAACGACTACGTGTGAAAGTTAGAACTTAAATGCATGTATTGATAAGATTAAAGTGTACATAAGAAATATTAAATGATAAAAATAAACGATAGATAAATAAAAAAAATAAAAATAGGTTCTCAATTTTGAGGCATATAAGACGTTAAAGGGAAGAATTATTTATATATTAAAGTTAGTACAGATTTAGTCGAGTAAAGAATAAGGAATTGTATTTAAGTGATTCACTAAAATGAGTAATATATACCATTTAAATATTTAGATGAAATAACTCATTGAGAAATTGCAGGTAATCGAAACTCAAAAATAATTATTTAAAATTTTTTTTGCACTAAATAATGTAATAATTAAACTGTGGATCGTTAATATAAGGTCTGATCACTCAAAAAAAAAAAAAACGTGCAAACCTATACACTTTGAGCTTTGAGGACAATGAACACCCTGTATAGTATATACTTACCTAATGTAAATACCATATTTACATGTATGTGCGTCCAATGAACTTAATGCGAACGCCAATGTCTCGATCATCGCACCGTAATAAGTCTAATAACATAATAAAATCGTAGACACACATGACGTAATACTTTAATATTAATCGTACCCATGTTGAGAACCACATCTAGTACAGATAGCCGATAAATACCTGTTAAATATTTGCGTTTATATCAGATATGGGAAAAAGATGAAAATATTTAGTTAACAACATTTTTTCGGGCGATGTTTTCTAGTACTATTACTTATTAGTTTTATCTCACGAAGCCGTTGACCAAAAAAATAAAAATATAAATAATATATTTATGTTTACAATATGAACATGTACTTATATATATTTATGCATTTATGCATTTTATTAGTAGATTTTATCCCATCAACTAATTTGTTAATTACGCTCCTTCGTTTCGAAATGGAATACAATATGATACTTTACTACTGTTTCAACAGATATTAAAGTTTAAAGAAACATTAATAAAAAAAGCAATCTTAGATGTTATAATACTACATGCATTAATTTCATAACTTATTGAAAGTTGCTTATCTAAAAAGTGTATTACTTTATTCAACAAACCAAAATCAAAATTTAACATAAAATATTTTTTCCTTACTTATACGTATAAAATATAAGAAGTACTAAGTATACATAAAATACAAATATATAAGATCACTTTAACATTTACTAACGTAGAATACTTAATATTTTATAAATATTTTTGACATGAGAATATTGTAAATATTAATCAACAAAAAATAATACATTCTATAAAATGTTCTCTAAATTGATAGTTTAAAAAATATAAAAACATTGATAGCAATAGCTATTTGAAAATAAAAATTATTTCTTAAGACTGAAAACAATATTAATTTTTTATTTTCAACTAAAACAAGACTTACATAAAAATATAACTGAAGAATATTTCACGATTCTTAACAACAACACGCATTTATTAACACGTTTTTTTTATCTATTCTAGAATAATATTTCCAGGATAAATTAATAAATCTAAATGTACCTTATAAATATATATTAATCATTATATCATCTTAATGGTGTTATTTTAACAAAAAAATTAGTTTTCTGAGTGAATTCGACAAAAAATCATTAAAAAATTTAAAGAACTGAATAAAAACTACATGTTAGGTAAATTATTAATGAATGTGCATTTATACTAAAATGTTGTGAAAATTAAAATTTTTGTTTTAATACAACATAATAACAAACAGTTCATATTTTTTATTTCTTTTACATATAATATAATTATATTATTATAAAACTGTTTGGTCGTAAATAAAAACTATGTTATATTTAATTTTATAGAAAAATTACAGTTAATTATTATTGTATATATTTAATGTAAAAAAAGTTCATAACACTATAACAGTATCGTAAAAACTGTCGAAAACAAACTGCTTATATACATTATAAACAAGAAAGTCGGGTGTTCCATTGGCTGGTTATTGTGCAATGTTCTAATTACATTTAATAACCTTGCTTCAGGTATATGTGTTATTACTGTTCTGTCATTCTAGTTTAAAAAATATGACACTCATAATTCATGTAGGTAATGGAGATCAAATCTTTAATTTTGTTTAACAGTGAATAGATGTGTTTAGACCATACTCAATAATATACGACTTGAGTAATTATTTTGCCATCGCAAAAACAAAAAAACCGAAAAATTCAAAACAGCAAGTCTATTTACTATATTTCGTCATTAGATTATGATTTATGAGATACAAAATTATACAATGGTATATTAGTACTAATGGTATTCATTATTACAATACGACCTGTAAGAACACGAATGTGGCTGTACCTATACGTTAATTTTTACACTAAAAATGTTATAATTAAAATTTGAACAATTTAATAGTTACGAGTCCATATATATAATAAATAAATGGATATGTTACTTGTCCTTATTAGAAGGGAATATTATTTTTAAAATATTGAAGGTAACATGGTTTATTCTTATACTATTCATTCACTTATTCTGATTATATTTTAGTTTATGACTCGATTGTAAGTGCTAACAATTAACAAATAATAACAAAAGTAAAACACACAAAAAGTATACATATTTTAATTTTGTTAACTCTTTATAGAGAGAGGAACCCCCTAAAAGTTATTAGACTTTTATTTAAAGGACTAGAACCCCATGTAACATTAATATGGGAGTGATCTATTTATTTATTTATTATCTATGTAATATATAAAATACACGTTCGTAATTAATTTAAGTTGTTTAATAACGTCTTGATTAAAATATAAAGATCCATATAATTTAATATCGATGGGAGAAATCCATTCCGGACATATAAACCTTTGAAATTTTAAAAGCACTTTCGCCCACAATAAAATCCATGGCTCCTGATATAAATAACATCAAGGTCCGAGAACTCAACTTTAATTGATGATAATCTCCCTTAAATATTTAGTTAAAGGTTCTTTTATGTAAATATTCATGTGAATCAAATACGATTTAAAAAAATAATATACGTTTTACACTCTCATAACATATTTTTTGAATATAATCACTCAAGTAAGAAGTATCGTATGAAATACAGACAATAATAATAATAATAATCACACGTTGTTTCTATACGTGTATGTGGAAAGTGCAGCGAACTAGTTGCTATGCCTTATGTATCAGTCTAAGCAGTCATTAAATGTCAAAAATTACATGCATGTTATTTAGAAAACACACAGGTTTAATATGGGCGTACGTTCACAACTATATGTAAATATTATGCTACTTGTCTTCAAATATAATGAAAAAAAAATTTTAAATCTATCATAACACATCCTAACTACGATTTAAAAATTATATACACCATAAACTAACTTTAAATATACCGTATAAATATAATATAATATCTATCACCTTTTAAAATAATCAAAATTAACGATTAGGTTGTTTCCAGAAAAAAAATAAACAAAATTGTTTACATAATAGAAATAAGTATATAAATATCATCGTATAATTTTGAAAACTAATAAATTTCCTGATATTATCTACTTTTATCAAAGATTTACGATGATGATCAGATCACCGCTACAAATGGAAAGTATCGTTTGTGTCAAAGACAAGAAATTTGCGTAAACAAACATTTCCATAGATTTTTACAATTGACCTTTTTAAATTTATTCAAAAGATAGTATTATGTAAATAACTCCATCGTATTCAATATAATATTATTCTATATTCTTATAAATATTTTCCAAGTAACCAGAATCTATAGTACTTAATTATATAAACTATAAGCTTACCTGTAGTCTTAAGTATATTCTAACTTTATGTAATATAATGAAATTGAATCCACCGATTATTAAAGTCAATAAAATGTTATCAAGTATTCAGTATCATTCATTTTTACTTATTTTTTGTATTAAATAATGGGAAGATTTCACCTTATTTAAAACAGTTCCAAATAAAAAAATAAAAAAAAAAACAAAAAAATAATCGTTTGTACACCGTTTTCTCTTATTGTAATTGGATAACTCAATAACAGAATTCTTATGTTTATATTTAATATTGCAAAATTCATTAAAAATTAATTTATATTTCAATCTGCAATATATTTAATTGGTTTTAACATTTATGGATCTTAAAGAGAAAACTAAGTTCTTTATGAATTATAAGTAATTTTTAGATTCTGAGCAGCTATAAAGATATTGATTTTACAATGTGTATATGTGTTTCTTTTTCTGTGTACACGATATCAATAAAATACTTTGATTTTCAACTCTGAGGATTTTTTGAATAGAAAATTGAAGTTCTATATTGTATTTTAAAGATATAAAAATCAAAAATGCCCAGTCTTTTTTAAAATAATCAGTTAATACAAAAAAAAAAAAAAGAAGGAAAAACAGAAATTTTCATACTTAACCATTTTTCGATACAATTGATTTATTTATTTTATTCTGTATCAAAAACGAATGACCATACATTTTTAAATTTTTATCAAGTGTTTATATTGTTATTTTCTAAACGTGGTATAGTTTTAAAAATATTTTAATATGTTTTAACTTTAAAGCTGGTTTCACATAACGTGAATCGTTCGTAACATTAGCGATGTAAATAAAGCACCTTAAACACAATAATTTCTAGTGAACGTTACGAAACCGGCTTTATATCTTGTTACATCATAAAATATAAACCTAAAGAAATATATTTGGTGATATAAGCTGATAGTCTGACACTCTGACAGACGTTTACGCTCAGAATCGTTTTTCATATACGATGAAATATTATATATCATTCAATTCATATTTAACACACCAATAACAGTAATCTACCCAACACCGTATATCGGAAGTATCCACTTGCCTATCTTTTTATTATTATTATTATTATTATTATTATTATACAACTTTACGTATAGTAATTAAATGATATTTTTAATTACATTTAAAATTAATATTACTAATAAAATTTTATGTATCATCTACATAAATATATTTTAATGTATACTCCAATACTTCATTTGACACAAAGAAAGTATTAACAGATTACAGATGGTGTACAAGTATATTTAAATTATCTATAAGAATACATTAGGACACAAAGATTAATATAATATTATTACGTTTTATATTTTGAAACATTGGTAATTTAACACAATATAGATAAACAGAAAATTGAGAAAACTACATATAACTTAGTATTTTAAATGCTTAAAGCAGCACACAACACAAAAAAAAAAAATCTTTAAATTATTTTTAAATGTTAAATTATTGTAACTATGGCTATATGAAATGATTTGGTGAAAATCCGATGTAAATAAAATTATTACTTTAGGAGATATTAAGAAATGTAAAATAGCCGCGTGACGTCATTGGGCCCTACTCTTCGTAATTGCCTATCTTATACGTGTAAAAGTTCCTCGCTTCTCACAACGATTTACCCACCTAAACATTTTATTTTTGAAATTTAATTAATAATATAACTAATATAGTAAAATATCACTATTATATAGTATATTTTGAACTTGATAACTTAATGACCTATGGAATATTATAATAATTTGGTGTTTGTATTATTTTATATTTTTACCTAATTTATATTATAAATGTGTATCATCACAAACATCAAATTAAATCCTTTATTTTTATATCCAATATGAGATTTGAAAATTAAATTACTGCATAATTGTTTTTATTAAATTATATGTATTCTAAAAGCTGTGCAAATTTATTGAATAAAATAATATTATAGAAGTATTGGAAATTCTCAACATTTTTTTAAAATTATTATGCATAAACCCATTCTATTAATTTTCAAATTAAATTATATAAATAAGGTTCATTCAAATATATTTAATATATATATACAAGTGTATAACCTGAGTAGTCATGGATTTTAGACTCTAGTGACTATTCAACTAATACTGTACATTGCGTGTATGTACTATGAGTTCATGACAATACCTATTAAAAGAACAAAATATATCAAAATTCATAATTTAATATTCATTTTTACTATAAATACAAGATTTTATAAATTAAGTGATTACCCACATAAATTTTACATAAAACATCACAAATAAAAAAAGTTAAATTCAAAATTTAATATTTATATATATTATATATTATGTATATCAGAAGTGGCTAACATGAATAAGTTCCCGGGCTACATAGATAAATACAATAATATTAAGAGCCAAAATGTTTATAGACACATTTTACATAATTTGATAATTTTTTTAATCTAATACCAAAAAAATTGAAATTTTTGATTTTATAAATAAGACGCGAGCTGCATCTGACAATGGCGACAGCCATATGTGGTTCGCGAGCCGGAAGTTGGCAATCTATGATATATATATTAAGAAAAAAACAACTATTAAATTAATTCAAATAATTTATAAACATTTTAATAAAAATTTAATTCATTTGTTTCCCTAATATCTAATATTATGTTAAAAACTCACCATATAGATTCAAATGCAAATTTTAAATGCAAAAGTTAAAAAAAAAATTAGCATTAGTGTTATTATTCTTATAAATTGTTTTTAAAAATGTCCTATCGTACACAATTGTATTGATGAAAATTACCATATAATATACAGATTATCTATAAATAATATATTATAATACTCACAATAATATAATAGGAATAGATATTCTATAATAAATTAATTAATAAATATAGGTTGGTATATGTATGCATTTATTGTCTAAAAAATTTAAACATCTAAGTAACACCATAAATAAACAATACTTAAGCAATTTCTATGTATGAAAATGATATTTTATTTCAGTGAAATATTTATTACTATTGCTTAAAACAATTGTTTAAATAATTATTTTTATTATCATACTAACCAGTTTATATTGCATGGTATGATGGTCATTACTTTTTTTGTTAAAATCAAATTATTACAAAAAAAAAAAACTAATTCTCTTAGCCGATTTCACTATATTTATTGACAAAATAGATCATTGCTCAATAATAATAAAAAAACTAACCTAACCATTTTGTGAAATACTATTTCTAGTTTAGTATTTTTTTTTTCTATTTTATTAACTACTAACAGTCTAAAAAGATGAGCCGGTAACTTTAAAAATGTATTTATATATTTTTTAATTTATTAGCTCATCACTGCTACTTGATCATAAACTTTTTAGACAAACAACGACAATTTTATATACAATAGTATACCCATTGTTCATAGAACGTAGGTACTATATTTCATTGATAAATAATTATTAAAATTTAAAAAAAAATTATAATTTAAATACATACATTATTTTAACAGTATTTTAATAATTAAATTATATTTTATTGATTTGAAAAACAATAATAATCAACAGTATATTTTATTAATTCAATATGCACTTCTAACAAATTGTTGTTTTTGTATAATGCAAAAAAAAAAACAATGATTTCAAAATAAAATTAAACTTTGTATTTAATGTTTATTAATGTACCAACGATTTACAAAAGAGTAAATAGCAGCCCATCTGGAATGTCTGGAATATTTCAAATCAATTTCAAGTTTTAAACAAATTGTTTGGCCTCATGCTTCTTATTATCGTATATATTTTAAAAAGACCGTTGAACTAATTGTATATAATAATCCGGGTAAAGCATTATTTTGTTCGCATCCAATCATTATTCATTATATTATATGTATAAATTATTTAAAAATAGCATCTGGAGTTGTACGTTACTAAACATCAACTATGAAACAAATTCAAATAGATATAATAATCGAAAAAATTGTTTCGATAATAAATGATCGTTTCATACAAGACTACCGGCACTATTATATTATGTTTATATGTTTTTCAAACTACACATGTGTTTCAAGTGCAAATTAAACTACATTCAAATAACCATTTTTTTCTTCAAAAGTAGAATTTTTATTATTTTATTTTCATGTTTATTTGAAGTTCTAACATTTTTAAAATAAAAATATTTTAATAAAAAGTAACGATTTTAGTTATTTATGTCATAATAAATATAAAATTTATACACGGATAGCTTCTTCACATCAAAAAAATCCTTTAACACATATTTTAATTGTGCTATACCACAGATTGACTTTTTCTTTTAAAAATAAAAATAAAAGGTAGACAAGTGGATACCGCTCTACTTAAATCAACTTATGATTTAAGTGGATCTCTGTTATGTGTGACTCTGCTTAAATAAACTTAGAATTTGATTGGGTTACTATTATAAATGTGTAACATTTGAACTCAATGATAATATATTATATCCATTGTATTAACACGAAAAAACAATTTTGAGCGAAGACGATTTGTCAATCTATGTCACTAAATCTGTTTCATGGTATGTTTTTTGATAAAGCTATTAGTCATTTATTTTACTTTTAGATAATTATTTAGATATATAGATACATGTTTACATGTTTACAAGATTATAAAACAACTGGATACATGGAAGCTTTACAGTCTACTGAAAAATTATCTTCACAATTAAATGTTGAACCAAAATTTAAAATCACTCGTATAAGACGTAGAAAACAACCATTTAATTATGAATCTAAAGACGTAGTTTCAGGCACCCAAAATCCAGAATTAAACTTCAAATATCATGTATTTAATAACATACTTGATTAAAAATTATCTTCTATTACTAAACGTTTTGAAAAAACAAAAGAATTTAATGATATTTGGAGGTTTTTGTTTAATATTAATGACAATAACAATGAAGATCTCTTATATTAAACTAAGCGACCAAACGAGAATATAATATAAATAGTATATATTTGTAAAATTAAATTTATACATAAGATCTTTAAACTTAAAAAAGGATAGCTTCCAAGTGAAAATTTTGTTATTTATTAATTATTAATTACAACTAGTTACAAGATACCTACTTTACTAAACTTATGGGTAGCTTTAAGAATTATGATGATAATTCCAGTAACGATTAATGACTGCAAGCTGTGAAAAAAGTTTCAGTAAATTAGAGCTAATAAAAAATGTCTTAAGATCAACAATAACAGAAGACTGTCTCAATAATTTGGCATTAATCAATATTAAAAATGATATAGGTAGTCTTTAAATTAAATCTCAACGAAGCAATAATAAATTTTGCTGATTTAAAATCAAGAAAAACTTTTTTTAAATATTAACAGTGTGTAATGATAATACATTTATCTACAATAATAAATAGTGTAAAATAATAAAAATGTTATTTAAGCTACATTTTTAAGAGCGCTTTTTAAAAGTTTAACCTGGACGCCATATAATAACTCAGACTGATCTAGGTGATATTTTTATTTATTTTCATTTACAATAATAATTTTGTAGTTCAATAACGTTATTTTTTAAAGATAGTCTATCAAATAAATAGTCGCTATCGATAATAAAATCAATCATGTAGGTAATACATATCACGAGGATCTTACATATCACGAGTTATCTTAATCGTTAAATTACATGATAGTGAATAGTGATGTTGAGAAAACCTATGTATAATTCTGGTAGATATGTACCTACCTAGGTACCTATTTAGTTACTATTTAGCTTTCGGGAATGCGTATTGACATATTTATACAATATGCCGAAACAAAATCGAATTGTATATGGTTTTATGTTTCGGAGTTTGACTCCTACGTACTTTTTACCGACAGTATTGTATTGTATTGTAAACTTTGAGAAGTCGAGTTTCAACGGATAAAAAATTTACAATTCAGTAACATATTACATACGATAAACACTGACGTGGTAATCAAAAAAAAACGAGCAAAAATCTTTTATTTTATCAATTTTAGACCATATCAAACATTCAATAGCTGTAAAAGTATAATATAACCTATTAAAATTATTGAAACCCTTCATTTAAGTGTTTTTTTAATTTTTTTCATGATATATCTAATAATTTAAATAATTCTGTACAAAATAATAATTAACAATTAATATTTATTGTGTATATTTTATAATATTTTAAGGCCATTTTTTTTTTTTAAAGTCATTATTTTAGGTTTTTTTAGATCATTAAAATTCTAGCACTACTCATCACTCGTATTATGTTATCTGTGTATTATCCGATCATGTCGCCGTCCAACCTGTTATACTGTTAAAACGTAGGATTCGCGTACGACCTGCCATTTTTTTTACCCGGAAGAATAATGATACGCAAAGGTCCGAGAATAGTGAAGACAGATACACCGTTGACACGGACCCAAGTAAACACCATTTACCTACTCGCCGCGCACCATTTTCTCTGATAGTGCCAGTCAAGGCACGCGATACCAGCCAACTTTATCGCCACGGCCCACGAGTGAAAAAAAAAGATAAATAAGCAAAATAAACCGACCGCTTCCGCTCAAAATAGTTTTCTTATACAATTATCTATCAATGAATTCAAATTTAAAACGTCCATTACTAGGTCTATCTAATGATGAGGTAGAAACTAGAAACATTGCAGAAACCGGCTATATGAACAAAGCGACTGTTTCGGTTTTTTATTAAGTATACGGGTTGGTAGGTAATTAATAGATGATTTAAAACATTTTAATCAATGATTAATACATAATATATAGAGTTTGTATTATTATGAGGTTAGAATCGTAAAATTGATTTAAGATTGAAGAAATATTTTACCTCATCCATCATAAAAACTGTTTACCTGATTCGGCTAGTTTATAAGACTATCTCAATCCATACTCGTACTTACTCCTTATCCAGCGACCTCGCCGACTACTGACACTACTGAAAAGTTAATAGTACGGTTATCTAAACGTTATTATAATTTTGTAGAAAACTTAACTTTCAAAATTTTTGAAATACCGTAAAATAAGAAAAAATACTACTATATAAACGGGGCCAACCATCTACGTGAGAAGCGTGTAATTACGAAATGAAACGTGAAACTCGAAGAAAAAACATAGATGGCGTGGTTTGACATAGTCCGCGAAACCTTAAAGCGCGCACATGATTGGTGTAAACGTTTTGAACATTTGAACGACCGTTATCGTCCTTCTTATCAACGACAATAACAAATAACTGGTTTCATTAATTTCTATTTAGTATCCAAATAATTGATTATGTCAGTTTGATGTTTATGTTTTAAATTATCCTGTATTAGGTCTGCCGAATTACGTTTCTTCAGTTTTTTCCGAATCCGCTATTTGCCGATATATGCATTCGTAAGTATTGTAAACTTTGTAAGAATTTCCATCAATTCATACATGTTCGGTCGCAGTTTATGTGAAGCAATTGTGTATGTAATATAATGTCATGTACAATCATTGCCTTGACTATTTCCCTAAGTCCTCATGTCGATTAAAGTAATCGATTACCACTAGATTAGCAATTTTAAATATAAACGTACAACCCAACAGACAACAGTACATGAACTACTTTTTCAAACTTATAATTTAAAATACTATTTAAGTGTAAAATATTAAACACATTATGTTTTTATTCTAAAATAATTATTAAGTTTTTAAAGTTTTTGCCTGCACTATAGAGTAACAATTATATTTTACTTAATAAAAATTTACTTTATATTGATCAATTTTTATTTTCAGTCTTCACTATGACTAAATATTTTAATGTCGATATTGATAATATAATCACTGATTATGAATTATCCTACCAAAATACAATGGAAAATTTTATCGATGAAATAAAACGAAACAATGATAATATACTGAAAGTATACACACAGAACATAGAAGAATACAGCAAAACATTAAGTATGTATTTTATATTGCAAAATGTCATTAATTTTAAAAGTTTTGTATTGCTTATTTTTAGAAAATATCTCAGATATAAATAATAAAATCGACAAGAGCCGTAATACACTTCAGCATATATCTGACAAAGTCAAATGTGAACAACAAATATTACAAACAGAAAACGATCGTTTGGAATCTATTAATAATGAATGTAATAATTTGGAAGTTACAGAAATTGAATTGAATGATGTGCTAAATAAAACCAAAGAGCAACTCAACAAAGTATATAAAGGTTAGATTTAGGTTTAATTTAGTTTATTATTTAGGAATTTAGAAAAAAAATTATATCATTATAGTAGTTAAAAAATCATTATTACCTAAATTATTATAATAATCAAATTATAAAATACATAATATACACTATAGTATAAGACTATGTAAGACCTTTTATAATTATGATTCATGATCGTGAATTAAAACTAGGGAGGACGTATAAAGTATAAAATTAAAAGAAATGTAGGTTATGATAGATATTACATTATACATTAATGTTACTAGTTCTATAAATTAATTACAATAATAAAATATAAAGTACATCATATATTTTATTTTTGTTTATTCTTTAAACTATTCGTGTGAGAAAAAATGTTTTGATTTTTTATTATTTGTATCTTAAAAGTTATTATTTATTTATTTTTAGAAAAAAAAGCAAGCATAAAAAAACTCAAAAGAGAAATAAATTCATTCAGAATTGGAGTGAACATGTTTGAACGATTTTTACAGTTGAGTATGAATATTGAAAACAATGAAAAAAATGCTGTAATCTATATTACTATGAAAAATTTAAACAATCCCTCAGATTACAAAATTGTTTTTGAAGAAAATGATAACAATTTCAAACGTAAGTACTGTGTAACTATTCTTATTTTATTTAGCATTTCAGATGAAAATTATGTTTAAAAAATCTAATTCTTTGTGCAAATGAATAAAAGCTGTTTTAATTTTTTTAATTTTAAAATAATTTAGAATATATCCCTAGATTTTAGTATATTATGTATATTAGTATTTAGTATTTAGTACCTATTAAAATAATGTAACTAAACTTATATTTGACGTTGCAAAAATGTACTTTCCACTTGCTATTAGTTTACACTCGTAAAACATAAAATCATTAAAATAGAACCTAAATAGTAATTATAATACTCTTGTTGTCATTAGGACAATTAGTATAATTATTTGTTACATCAGTAGGTTACAATTTTTTTTTTATGTATATATGTATACCTAAAATTCATTTTAACTTTGTTATATTTTGTGTACTAATTTTCTAATGCAAATTTTGTAAAATGTTTTAAAATTCTTATAATGTAATTTTTTTTTAGTATTGGTTTCGATAATTTTAGACACTCTAAGTCACAATAACTAATTATCACTTAAATATAAATGTAATAACTAATAAGTAAAAAATTTAATAGTTGAAACTAAATTTTATACAACACATTTCAATTATTATCAAGTCTTTGTTGAGAGTAGTTTTTAGAGTAAATTTAAAAAATATATATTCTTATAAAGTACTAACTAGATACATGTTTTTATGTAAAAAATTACATTAATTATGAATAAAAACAAATCAATTAATGTTATAAAATAAAAAATCTAATGTTTAATTTGGATCATACTAATTCAGATTAATCAGGACTATAAATAGATGAGATACAATTTTGATTTTTATATATTTTATAGATTGCTCCTATAATTAAATATCAATTAAAATAATTGATTTAAAAAAAAAAATCATATACACTTACATATTATTTATTTATGTCACTTATTAGTTATGTTCTAAAATTTCTAATCACTACATAAGACATTAGGTATACTTTACAATACAAGTACTATTTGATTTAAATTTGTTTGATTTTTATTTAATTTACTTACTTATTTGTATTTATGTTTTCATTCACAGTTATTGACATTATTCCACGTAGCCAGGCAGTTATGAAGGCAGCAACATTGTATAATAAGAACAAAGATGTCCAAGGCCTATTAGCTTTCTTGTACAACACAAAAGAATAACCAATATATCAAATATTATTATAACAATAACACTATGTATATAAATACATATTATGTTTTCACTGTTGTTCTCAAACTATGTACTATGCTGCATTTTATGTGTTTTGCTGTTTTGTATTTTACTAACTTGTATGTATAAATATTAACATTTTTAGATTTTTATAGCGAGCTAATTTTTTTTTATATAATTTAATAATACATAGCTCTTATGGGTAAACTTAACCTTATTATTTGTTTATTTTTTTACCATGACCTAGTTATACTATTGTTAATACCTCAAAAAAATAATTAAATAATTTTACAATGGTTGTACTGAATAATATTATCAAATTGACCTATCTCTATTATTGAAATGTTTATATTGAGCTTTTTATTGTATACAGACATGTAACCGTTATGTATTCCAGTATAGTTTTTGAAAATGTCCAAGACGCTCAATGTGATAGTTGATCATGTAAGTAAATGTTTAATTATTTAAGTTTAAACAGATTATTTTAATAAAACCTATGTTTAATTACATATAAGCAGCTTAAAATTGTATTTAATTAATTTTTAAATTGTTAATCAAATTAAACATTTCTAAACTTAAGATAATACTTTATATTTTCTGAATATTATTGTAATATAATTTTGATATATTTGACATGTAGATGCCACCATATTTGTTGTTAATGACAAATGATGGTAAGATTAATGATGTCTCAGGATATGTAG
Source organism: Melanaphis sacchari (assembly GCF_002803265.2). Classification (NCBI taxonomy): domain Eukaryota; kingdom Metazoa; phylum Arthropoda; class Insecta; order Hemiptera; family Aphididae; genus Melanaphis; species Melanaphis sacchari. Next base: position 154,892 of record NW_020271098.1, on the reverse strand, counting down.
GTGAAATTTGGAAAATCATTGAAAAACGTCTAGAAATCAGGTACAATTAATTTATATTTTTATTCTCCAATTTTAAGTGATGATTAATATTTATAATAAAATATTTATTTGAAAAAATTATATATTAAGTTTATTATGAATCAAGTGTTTTGTTATCTGTTGTTGGTCGAATATCTTTAGTTTTCATTTCTGCATTACTTCTGGTTACAATTTTATCAACTGATTTTTGTTCATTTTCAATAACAATAGCTTTTGGTAATATTTCTTCAGCTTTTAGACTGGTTTCTGACGGCCTGTCTTTAGTTTGTTCCATTTGGATCCCTCTGGTATTAAGCGTGGTTTCTCCAACGACGATCACTTCAGGTGTAGCTAAATTGTTTAATGGCCAATTGACCTTAAATCATACTCAATTTATGATTAATACTAGACTATGTACATTAAATTTTAAAATGTACATAAAAACTGCAAAGACAGTTAAGAATACACGTTCCTTACTTCTTGTTGTGGAGGCACGACGTCTGGTTGCGATGGATTTTGATTGTTTGGAGGAATTGGAGGGAACAAACTCTAAATTAGAACGTAAAAAATTAAAGATAAAAATCATACTGCCAAATTATAGTGTATACAGATGATGTGTGTAAAAAAAGTAATTCATTATACATGTTCACTCCCGTTTTATCACTTTATATAGCATTTCGAAGCAAACCTATGCCTATGCAGTTATGCTTAAAAGCAATGTTTTTAAATATTAACAAAAAAAGTGCACTGTGCTATATTTTTTTTTGTTCAAATGACTATCTTCATGTAAATTGTCAAGAAAATTATTTTTATGAAAATTATTATGTAGAATCTACATTGTAGATAATTACCTACCGAAATATCAACCTCGAAATTCGATCAAATTTAGATTTTACTTTTTGGAAATCATAGGCAATAACATAATTGTAATGATGGAATTTTAAATAGATTAAGGTGTTATTTTACCTCCTCCCTAAATATGCTATAAATTAAAATATTTTAATCTTCTGAAATAAAGAAAGAATGCAATATATTTAACATCATTGGTAGGTTAATAAGATAACAATTTTTTTTCTTAGATTATTACACCTAAAGCGCATTTATTTCACGTTTCTTATGTTCTATAGTATGTTGACGTATTATATTACATTATATGGATAACAAAAATATCTCAGGAATATTATTTTATGAATTATGATTACAGGATTATCGTCACAATACCTACCTATTTGCTATCTTTTTCAAACATTTTTAATGAACTTTAAATACCTACTTAATATTATTTAAGGGTAGAGTACCTCTAATTGTTTTCTGATCTATAAAATGACTTTAAAAACTTATGTAAAACCAAATAATTAGGTTAAGTTAGGTATATTGGTGAACAAAATATTTTGCCCATTCCCCAGTTACCAAGTTACGCTAACCACTAAGGATACTTACTATACAAGTCAAACTCTAATACGGCAAAAGAATATTTAATTTTTGAATAAGGGTAATAAATACAGAAATTTCAGACTTTAGGTTATGTACTTAAGTACAATTTAAGATATCAATAAGTATAAGTAGTGGGTACCTACATTAATTTTATAATTTTGAATAAATCCAAATAATAATAGGCAATAGTGTAATATAGAGTATAGGCACTTGACTAGATATTATTAATTAGTAATTACCTATATCTAGTGATTAATATTATATAGGATCTATTACATTTAAAAATATTATGATTTTTAAACGGGCGATTAAAGTCATAATTTGAATAAGTGTACAACTAAATATGAGATTAAATCGGGTTGATGAGCGTGTCCGTGGATGAATCGCTCATACGTATGTGTTATGTATACGTATTACCTACCTACTACTTATATCTATATATTAAACAAGTAAATAGTATAGTTTAAATATAATATTATGCATTTAGGTATAGGTAATTTCATTATAATAATGAGCGACTACGTAATCATAATTTTGTACATAACATATCTATTGACAACGACAACTTACACCGAGCACTAGTTCTCCGACAAAAGACAAGCACAAAAGGACGAAAATCCAATATCCCTTCATGTTGGCGGGCATCGCTGCGATTTCTGACCCGGCGACAGTACACTATACTATAATAATGTAAATTACCTACGATCGTACGGTGATCTCGCGAATGGAATAGCTACGAAGGTACGCCAGCTATCGTCTACTCGTACACGGACACACGGGACGGCGGCGTAGGCAGATAAGTCTTCTTCGCTTCGGCGGTCGGAGCACAAACAACGACGCGGTTAATTGGAAATTTATATGGCGCCTGGCAGTTCTCACGGCGTGCGCGTAGAGACGGTTATATGTTCGGGTCGTGCAACACACAATAAACGTGTCATTGAAAATGTAAAAACCAAAACATAAAAAAAAAAAAAAAACACAACACAAAAAACAAAATGCCAGAACAGTGCTATTGTATACCACGTTTCTGGTACCGGTGTGCGTGTATATATATATTATATATATATATATTTATACATAAACGTGATAATTATATATACACATAGTATACCTCCTCTCCACGCGTAACAACGTCGAGCAATTATACACGCGTGTGTTTGCGAATTTTAAATTGTAAAACGAGGTGTTTAGCATTTAAAAAAAAAAAAAATTTTCTCCCGTCGAGACCGATAAATTGATGTCAAGCAAATAACGACAGGTAATATTATGTGTGTGTACAGCGGTTTATATTTACTTATAGATATAGTATCTATTCATCTTCGTTCGTCATACAACCGCGACAGTTATGCGATGATGATATTATTAACATTATTATTATGACAACTGGTTCACATACCTACCATATATACATACATGCATACATATATATATGTATATATTATATATAAATATATATACTTGCGACTAGATGTAATTAATGCGAATATTACAATGTATCGTTCACTCGAGTAAATGTAAGTAATATTTAACAATATTATGTGTAAATTATATGCAAAAAAACAGTAATAATAGTATCTAACCGAAAAACGCTCAATAAAGTTAGTTTTTTTTTTTTTATTTGAAGAGAGAGCAAAATAAAAAAAAACGTCTAAATTATGATGTATTAATAGTAATTATGTTGTATATTATTCATATTTTATATGCGTGTATAATGTATATATAAATATGCGATTTAAAAAATTGTGTATTCACTTTTCAGTGTTTCTTAATAATGTGTAACAATGGGCGTGTCTGCCCTTGGCTCTATCAAAGGTGATGAGAAGTGGGGGCGGTAACATATTTTATTACAACACTAGATACGGCGGCCACCCCTTTATGTCTCATATCGTCAATTTCATGAATTTTTTTTACACTAATACACGTTTTGTAGTATATTTACTTATTTGCCAATTTATAACAATTGTGCAGGTATAGGTACCAATAAAAGTAAATACGTATAAAAAATATGGCCCTGCTCTAAAGAGGAATGTGGTAATCTACGTTTTGCCTCTTCAAATATCGTACAAGCATGTAATATACATTATTCTGATTTAAATATATCTGTTTACGAGTAGGAGCAATTACGTGCGTGGAGACTTCACTGCAGGCAAATTAATGTTGAAAGAAAACACTGGTGACGTCCTCTTGGTGCCGATTGTGGTCACCACTACTGACGTACAGGATTTTGATTTTTCAATTCCGATTTTTAAAACATGGTACGTTACTATTTATGTATGTATTATATATACTTGTAAATGTCACAAGAATGGTGTATAGTGTACTATAATGGATATATTATTTTGTAAATAGTAATGTAAATTATTTTCATGGCTACAGCAATGCACCAAGCGCCCGTCGATTCGAAAATTATTATGAATTGTCAACTTTCATCATTAGAAAATATTTTAAGATATAAATCCGATTTCTGAAAGGCTTTAAATCATCATAAATTTTTCAATAATGCTATTATAAGTAAATAATATTTAAGTACACATCGTCTAATGTGCTATAGGTACTCTATATATTTCTGTTTACGGGTTTCTTCTATGTAAAAGCATTTATTGTACTGCAATGGATAACGCAATTCCTATACACACAACCGCTATAAGTATATTATATGAATTATTTATTGTAATACCGTAAAATCTCGAAAGCATTAAAACATAAAATCACGAACGCTGTTTAAAATTTAAATGTGAACGACTATCAGACGTGAATCATATAGTTATAGTTGTACTGAACTGTATGTATAATAAATATACCGTTACACGTACATTTAATAAAATAGTGAAAATTGCATAAGAACTTATAACATGGGCGTCCTCAAAGGGGGGGGGGGGGAGCAAAACAGGGCACTTGCTCCCCTAGAATTTTAAATTTGTTATTTAATTGTAATAATTTAATGTACTAATGATAAAAATTAATAATGTTCTATAAGTAAGATGTATAATAACAATACCTAAATGTAATGATAATGGAACATAATAATATACTATCAATAAAATGTATAAAAAATCTTCATTTATTTTTTAAATTAATTTTGTCCCCCCCTAGAAAAATTTCTGGGGATGCTTATGACTTGTAACAATATGTTATGTTATGCTTTTGTTTTACAAAATGTAATATACTCGTATTATTGGAAATTTGTACCTATTTTATACATATGTTATACAAAGTGTAATACTCACTATAATCACTATTTTTGTATTAATTATATCTGATTACCCATGTTTAATTATACAATATGTACTTATACATTACACTAAAACTGTGCATTGTAAAATTTAAAAAAAATCTATGTCATTAATAAAGTATTTAAATTTTAAAAACGTTATTTAATTTTAATTTTGCAAAAAGTTAATTTCAATATGAAATTTGAGAAACCCGTGTTCTATTTTATACATGTCATATACTGAGTAATCCTATTGAACAAAATTCATTATTTTAAAATCTATTTATGTTTTTTTTAAATAATTTTTTATATTATTCCTAGTCTAAAACAACATTTTTTCATGATAATATATTTTTAATATTTTTGATCAAAATTTGGACGAGTAATTTATGAATTGATTATTAAAAGTTTTAGTAAGCGAAGTAGCAGATCAACATTAGTGGGGTTGGGGTAAATTCTTACCTCTCCAATTGGCTCATCTAAACTTTAAATAGTTATAACTTATAAACTACTCATCTGAATTTCAATTTTTATGTATCGAAATATCCCAAAAAATATTCTGTTTTAGAATATGAAATTAAAAATGTATGTTTTCATGCAAAAAAGTAAAAACTTAAAAAAAAAATATAACAATAAAAAATATTGAAAAGTATATTTTTAAGATCCTTAATAAATTTTAAAATAATTAGTGTTGTTCAATAAAAGAATCGCTCTGTATTATGAATTATAAGATAATATTACAAAAATGTATTATCTACAACGAACCGTTGTCTTGACATAAGCGAATACCGTATAAAATTCATAGAACTAACCGGGATGTATCGTCTTGATCTTTCAGGTACGAACTGTACGCAAAGTACACCGTCAATCGAGCTACTTCGTTGTCGTACTTGGTTACCTGGAGTCCGGAAGTATGGGCAGCGTTTTTGTTGACGATGTTCGTGATCGTCGTATGTATGTGGTTCGTCGCGAAAATTAGGTGAGCAATGTAAAAATCAAATATGATAGAATACACACACACAAACTATCTTGTTTAATATTATATTCCGTTAAATAAGTAAGCTGCGTTCACGTATGCATAACTGCTACTGCCGCACGTGTATAATTATAGAGCGAGAAAAGGTCGGAACCTATAATATAATATTATGTATATATATATTACAGCTACAAGTCATAAATATTTATACGTTATGAGTTTATGACCGACGAAGCAAATTGAATATTGGTCGTTTTTATTCCTTTTATTGACGGAGAAAAAATATCTATTTTATAGATAATATTATCTTTATGATATAATATGCATACAACCAGTTTTTTATAATCATGTACTTATAATATATTCTTTATATTATAATAGTGATACATTTAAATTAATATTTATTCAATCTTGTAAAAATTTAATTTTGTGAAATTTCAACGATATAATATTGCATAATATTTCTTATTAAAATAAAACAAATTGAACTTATTAAAATGATAAAAATAATAATACAAAAAAATACAAAATATCGTGAAATATAATAAGAACAATTTATATTAATTAGTTTAATTAGTTTCATCTTTTTTTTTCATCAAATAAAATAGCTTTAAGAATCATTTCTTTTAATTAAAATATAAAAATAAACCTATCATTAATAATTTTTTAGTTTAAATAACTTGAATAAATATACTGTTTGTAATTTTCATATGATATTTGGTTCATAAAAATATAGATATTTACATTTAAGTTTTAAATACATTGCTGCTAAACACAAAAAATGAATTATTTTTATAAAATTGTCACGTGTGGGGTTTTATTAAATGCGATATAATCTTAACTAAAAACAATGTTTTCATAAAATATTTGTGCTACACATTATTAAGTGCAGTCGTAATTATTATATATTAGACTCATTTAAACATTTTAAAATTTAAAATACAATAAAATAAAAGATAATCTCAATTTGTATACTTTTAGAGCATGTATATAGGTTATAAAAGTGAACAATATATTCGTGTGAGAGAATAAATTAAATAGATTGAGTAGTCAACGTGTATACTTACACCTCAACCGAGTGGTCTAATGTACGATCTCGAGAATTTCGTGTCATATGATATAAAAAATTATGAATAATCACGTATAATTATTGTACACGTAAATAAAACGAATCGGCCATTCGGTTTAAACTGTTTGCTGGCCGAAACGAATACTATGTATATAAATATTGTATGTAAAATCTAAAGTAAGACGATATTCAAGCCGGTACAACAATATGCAAATGTAACCTTTGCAAACGCTCGAATAATGCAGGGTCCTCGTGCATTATCAGAGAGGGGTAAAATCAATAGCGTAGTATATATGTGTGCGTAGGTCTATGTGTATGTGTGTGTGACTGAACGTTTTTCACCCCTCTATGATGGTCGTGAGCTTTGTACCAGGATCTTAGGATCCAACCGCACGCTTTTAGAGCTTGGGCGTGAAGTCCGTCAATCCAGTTGACATTGCGAACTTTGCCGCGAAAAAAAAAGTCGTAATTTTTATTTCTTTCTTTATTACATATTTTCTAGCAGATCGTCCATAAAAATACTATCAATTCGAATTATTATTTTCCTGCAGTTCGTGTATATTTGCGATAAACAAGCAGAAAATATAAATATTTTATGTATTTTATATAGGTACTATATTTTCAACAATGTGATTTACCGTGTAATTCGATTGAAAAGAATGACATGGCTATATTAAAATATACTTATTTGTATAATTACGTGAGATCTTATAATAGTTTTTAAGTGCACGCTTTCTTTTTTGTAAATTCACGTGAGTATAAACTTTTGTACAAATTATACAACGCGATTTTTTTTTAGAGGGTGATAAGAAACGGATAATTAATGTCTTGGTTAAATTTTTTCAATTTGATTTTTTGCTAATAGTGTCTAATAGTACGGAATATCCTATATCCTAGCATATGCAAGAATGATAGTTTTTGTGTTTTAGATATTTTATATTGTCAGTGGACGACGTATCTGTGGTACAACCGCAAAAGTGGCAGCGATCGGCTACCAAATCTCCTAGTCTGATATCCTATTTCTTCATCGTATGGGGATCAATTTGCAGTCAAGGTATATCCGTCATACGTAATAACATTTATGTGTAAGAACTAAGAACACGCGTACGGACATAGTTTAATGTGATGGTTGACCGCAAACCGTGATTTTGGCGTCGATGGACTGTGATACTGCATTGCTTTTAGAACAATTAACACACAGTAATTAACAGTGAAACAACTTAAAAATTTAAATATTTATAAAAAGTACAAGTATTAAAATAAGATAAATTTTTATCTCCGAGTCTATCTCAAGACTCGTAATAAGTTAAAACCAAACGTTTTTAAGATTTGTATTACCTATGTTTTAATATCCGTTGTTAATTTGTGAATTACTGCAGTATCATGACATAAAAATATCTAAAAATAAATGATAATAATTACTAAAATTTAAAATTTTATCAATAAATTCGATTCTACTTTACCCATAGAGAAATAATGAAATGTTTCATACCTAACGCACACATTATGTGTAGGTACTAGTTTAGAAAAAATGTTCAACAGTAAAAATCTTATATATTCGTATTATGTAGTAACACTTAGTATAAATGCATAATTAAATATATTTTAAGCTTTTTCCTAATCATATAATACAAACGATAATAACTAATAATTGCACTATCAATCTATCTCGATCATTATTATTTGTAGGACTTCACACCGTCAATACCAACGCCTGTTCCGTGCGCGTTGTTTCCTGGGTCACCTTGCTATTCGGGCTGTGTATTAGCACGTCATATTCAGCTGTGTTGTTTTCCCGGTTGACTGTTGACAAATCTGACCTGGCCATCCCTTCGTTGGAGTCGCTGTCTAGGCTTCGAACACACGTGGTGTGCGTGCGACGCAACAGCTTTGGATACTTGCTATTTAAAGTGACTATAACATATAATTATATTATTAATAATAATTTTTAAGAGGACGCTGACACCTATGTTTTTTAAGGTTTGATATAGGTCAATTTATTAATCCAATTTTAAAGAAAAATGAAAACTGAAATACATTTGAATAATACATAATAATTGAAAGTAACTCACAAGTGGTGCTCACATTAAAGCCGCATAGTTAGTTTTTACTTAATTATAAAATAATATACAGAACAAAAAAGTTTCACGTGTGATAGAATCGAAAAGTTTAAGTTAAAAGTTATTCCACTTTGAAAAACATAAAAATATAAAAAAAAAAACGATAAATAAAAAATAATAACAGTATTATACATTTTCTTAGATTCAATTTCTCTATTTAAATCATTAGCTTGCCTTTCATGAATGTAATTTGTTTATCGTTAAGAATTAAACATTATATAATTATACAAAATATAAGCAGCTATTTTAGTATATTATATGATATATTAGTTCATAAAAAATGTAATTTACCTCAAAATATTTTTTAACTGTATTCATTTAGTATTTTTTCTAACAAATCATCAAACTTTCTATTACTTTTTATGATGGAACAAATACAAAAGCACCGGTCATCTGAGTTGCGAGCTTTAAGCTACAATTTTTTAGATTTTTATATTGACTTTGTAATAATTCTGCCTAAATATGGCGATAAAGACTTTAACAAATATAAAATAAGCAAACAAGAATTTTAACTACAATTATGTTCTTTTTCGTATTTATTATTGATTGTTCAAAATTCATCATCACGAATTGCGGTTTTACAATATTTATTTCAAAATTCAGGACTTTGAATATGTAACTTCATATATTTTGAAGTTCGCTACTTCTTTTTTTTACTCCAGTAGTATGTACGCCAACGGAACTTGATCAATTCCTTTAGTTGTATCTATGATGTGTTCTAATATAATAAATATCTGAAAAATATTTTTGGAACAACTTTAAATGTTACATAAATTAACCAACTAGGACTATTCATCAAGAGTCTCAAATTGTCTTTTGTTGCAAAAATTAATATTTTCTCACTTGTTAATTGATAATCAATACCTTCGAATGAATCATATAGTAATAATTTATGGTTCGCATGGTATAGTTTGTTTAAACTTAATCAGTAATTCAAGTAATGCTTCCATATTTTGAGAATTTGGAGGCATATTTGTTACACGTGTAATTTTATATCTTTCCTTATATTTTGACGTTCAGCAAGTTCCGATAAAATAACAGATTGTACAATCCACAAATCTATTCTCAAAATTTTTCTCCTGGGGGTGCTTCAGGATATTCCGGGATTTTCTTTTATATCTGTCATAACTTTTGAGGCATTAATTATTTCTAAATTCAGTGTGTGATTATGTATAGAATTTTTAAATCTTTTATAAATTATTATATTTTATCCAAAATTACCCATGATAACCTGAGCAGAACATTCTCCCTTTTTACAATAACTCTAATAAAATCAATCATGGTTTTTGGAATGTTTATAATTAAGATATTCATCAAAATGAAAAAGCTTTCTTCTTCCATTTTAATTTATAATTTCAACCATAATTTAAATGAATAAGCTTAGTGTAAATACGAATTTATGTACGAAAAATATACAAGTTAATTAATAAAAAATCACAAATTGCGGTGATGACCGCAAAACTCATAATGAAACTGAACTAGTCAGATCAGTAATTGAAAGGTATAACTCTATACCAACCAATTGGCAACCATTTATCCGATTAATCCAACTATAATAATGATTACAGACGAGTACCATTTTTTTAGATTATTAATTTAACGATATGATAATAATAAATAAAAATAAACGTATACCTATATATATATTAAATATTATATATTGTCAATAATATAAGCTATAATCTTAACTTGACGTGAAAATACATGATTATTTCATAAAGATATACTACAGGGCCGTATTTGGAATTTTGCACTCGCGGACACAATATTTGTGACTTTCTTTTTCAACACTTTTTTTTAATATCATAGTGATGGTAGCCAAAGTTTTTTTTTTCACAGGAGGCCATAAAATTAATTAATTTTTTATGTTCCCTTTTCTCGTTGACAATTTAATTTGTAGTTAATTTTTAGCAATTTTAAATGAGTATGTACTCTTTACATGTCTTTTTAATATTAGGTTAAACACAAGTTTCTAACTAACTTATGATTTAGGTACTATCTACCTAGTTTCTACTATATAATACTCATAATAATACATAATACATATAATTAATAATTATAAATAATATGATATGTTTTACAATTTTTTTTTCTTCATTAAAAATCAGCAAAATCATTTATAATATCCTCATATTTAATTTTTATTGTTATTTCTGTTAAAATATTTAATATTGAAAGTGCGTTTAATCTATGTTTAGATATTGTTGACCTTAAATATGTTTTTATGCACCATAGAGTTGAAAATGACCGTCAGAGATTTAAACAAGGAGTACATAGAAATATGTGTAAAAAACAATTCTCACTTACGGGTAAATGTCTTCGAATAAAATCTTCTATTTTTAATATAATATTTCATAGCAATTACCTATAGTTAATGGAGAGTTTTGAACATAATTTTAAAAATGAACACATCATTAATAAATGTTACGTCCAAATCTTTTTTATACATTGAGCACAAATGTTCAACTTAAACACGAACTTCTGATGGGTTTTTTTTTTTTTTTGTAATTCTTTAAAAAAACCATACTTTGTTATGACATAATTGATAATCATGAGCTACTTTTGACTTGTTAATTCTTCTATTGTAGAATCACAAGCACAAAATATTTATTTATTTTTAACTTAAAACTACCTACTAAATTGATTACATTTTCATTAGTATTAATTGTTTTATAATGATGTTTTAATCTTTTTTTACATTTGTAAATCGTTTCGTAACGATTTTCAGAACATTTTTCATTGCTAGTTCTTCATAACGTTGAAACATATTATCAGAACAGTCAACAGAGATTTATAACATTTATATCAATACTTTATATTTGTTATACAGTGTACATACATCAATATTGACTGATTGTGGATAATTACTTACCACGTTGAACTGTTAAAATAAATCACCCCAAAATAGTAATACTAAGGTAACTTCAAAAAAGTTCATTAATTTAAGTAAACCAAAAGTTTCATCATGAGTATTATATTTTCTGATAAGTGATATACTACAAAGACTTTGTTTAACATTTAACATTATCCTAAATTTGGTTTAAAGCTTTGCATGCTTCATCCCGAGCGGACCATTTTATTTCGGAAAGATTTTTCAATATTAAACTTTTCATGTTTACTTTCATTTAAAGTTCCGACACTGAATATATGCAGGAAAAAATGATCTGAATAAAATTGAGAAATCATACTAAATTGAGGGAATTTATGTAGAATCAAAAATATGTGAATGTGTAAATTAAAAAATATATAATATAATAAAATGTACAATATTTTTTGAGAGAAATCTTTGTCTTTACAAAAAAAAAAAAAAAATTAATGTTTGTTTATTTATTATCAATGATAATTTTTTCACCCATAAGAAATTTTTCACCGGTGCTATCTACTTAAAACGGTCCTGGTGGTACATGAAAGTATCTTACAAAAATTAAATTGGAATTTTATTTTTAAGAAATATAAAATTTTAAAATTTCAAAAAAATATATTGAAAACATTTTTTTTTTTTTAAATAATATTAAAGTTAGAATACTAAATTCGAGAAAATTAAAATTGAGAAATAATTTATTAGGAAAACTGTACTAAATGAAATATAATTATAAAATTATATTACTTATATTTTTAAATTTTAAATTTGCACGCCTTAAAACAAAAATTTATTTTTATTTTTCATTTTAGAATATTAGAAAAATTTGTTGTTTGTATTCTGCCATACTTATGCAGATATACTTTTAGGCATGGAAAAGTAACACATAATATAAATTCTCTATACAATACGATAAATGCTGCGTTTAGTGTAAGAGATAAAAAAAAATATGATATAGATGTGTTTCAGGGACATTATGGATTTATCATTTTACTATTATAACATGAAATTTGACTATTTGAATATTTTAATTTATAAAAGTATTTGACTTATCTATTGTAGATATATAAACTAATAAATGATGTATGATGCCTTGGTAAATGGTTATAATTTAACATGACATAACTGCATTGCGTATATATATATAGTAGATGTATACAACTTGTATAGTCAATTTCTAAGTACTATATCCGTTAACTTGCACTCTACTCAATAATTCAGTTAATGCAGTTCAGTAGTTTCGTTAAAAATCGATTTATATATATTTTTCAACTCTTTTATATTTGTATGATCCTATAAGGGTATTAAAAATAAAGTTATAATGCATTTATTAACAATTATTATAGTAAAGAGATATTTAAAAAAAAAAAAAATCAATGATCTCAATTATTTTTAAAATATACTTTTAACTATAAAACTATATGATATTTCGATTATTTTTTCTATTATTTAATTAAAATTTTGTAATTAAATTAACTTTTTTTATATGTATAACTAAAATAGTTGATGTTTAAGATAACATTCCTAAAAAAGTTCATTTTGATTATACTTAATAAAAAAAATTACTTTTCGTGTTTGTTTTTCATATTATAACAAGTAAGTTAACGTAAAATTTTATTATTTTATCTAAATAGGACATGACATGTTTATATAATATATGTACCTAAATGAATATTTTTAATAAATTATTACTAAAAATAATATGCGTAGTTATATTCATTAAAATTTAGTTGTATCCACTAAGCATGATTGAACTAAAACGATCATAAAAAAATGCATAAATTATAATATGTATATTGTATAGTAGTGGATTTCGAATAATATTTTAGATTTTTTTATGCGCCTGTTGCATATTTAATCGGCTTTGGACTTGTATAAAAACACAGTCCCACTAATTACGCGCCTGTCTGTATATTATGATGTATGTCACACGATCGTACTACGATTAAGTACCTATAAGCAAATATATTATCAAATACGAGTATGCGATAACAATTATTTATACCTGCAGGCGAACGAGACGGATACGTTTTTAATGGAACGATGGCTGGGAGTGGTGAACGTTCCGCCGTGTCCCCAGTACGAGTACGGTGACATCGATGTGATGGCCAAGTCGGTGTGCAGTGATCAAGCTCTGTTGGTGTTAGAGACGCCCATGGTGATGGCCAGGGCTATGAGCTACCAGGATGGGTGCCGAGTGATGTCAGTGGCCGGTCGTCACGCGGTAGCTTACGCGTCAGTACTGACGGTCAAAGGATCACCATACACGCCCCTGATTAACGAGATGCAAGTATATTTATGTAATAATATACGTAATATACGCAATGACCATACACGGTGTAATCGCGTTAAGGACATATGCCCGGACAGTGTCTATGATTCGTGAAGCCCGGCGTGAAAAAAACTGCGTAGCCTAACATATTATATATTTATGTTTACAAATGTTTTTGAAGTACTCGCTTTCTTACTATACACGTCGGTTAATTCAAATTTAAATGAATTCGGCAGAATAGAACGTCTTTTAGAAGTAGCAGACAAAAATAGTGTTATTTTTGCAACACCCTAGTACATCAAAAGATCATGAGACTAAACCATTCCTTTAAAAACCAAATCAAAACTACGAGCAGTGATTACACTAACAAAAAAAAAAAACTCTTAAGATTTTCTGAAATTATTATATATATATGTTACGGTAAATGATGTTATATCAGAAATTAACGTTATTCGCCGGTTATTAACGTTATTTACCTACGAATGTGGGAATTATCGTTATTTTCTAGTGAATAACGTTAATAACCGTATGATTTGGGAAATTTTGATCTGATTATAAAATAAAAGAGGTTATTGCGAAAGATTTAAAAAATAACCAAAGAACCAATCATCAAAGAAGACAAAATCAGAAATTAAATCATAGAAATCGCAGAAAAAAATTCGGAACTTGGTACTTAAATATTTTTTAATTATTTAACGATAAATTTCTGAATTTTAAATATAACAAAAATAAAACTAAAATATAAATATTTGAAAATTATTTTAAATATTTTTTTGATGATTGTCAAGAAAATATTTGTATTGCATGTAAAAATTCAAAAAAAAATTTAGAAAAACAAGGAGAAGAAATGATGAAATTTTCTAAAGAAAAATTTCCTCAGCTTGAGATAGGCTTAACTGTATGTGTATTTATACCAAACGTTGATAGAGCTCGTGGTTCTATGCAAAATATACTATCAGTTGTCACTCAAGTTGAACATGATTTATACAAACTCTGTAAGTTAATTCTTAATGAAAAAATATACTATTAAAATTAAAATTTGTTTTATTATTTTATAAGTACGGAATATAGTTGTCTTAAATATTATTTCACATGCCAAAAATAGCTATTTGCAAATAAAATCTATTAGACATGGACAATGTGATAAAATTAGCAGATGGTAGATAGTTGACACTGAGGGAAGTAGCTAGTAATAATTCGGTTGCGAGCCCTCGAAGGTACCAGCGTTGTCATTGCAAGACTAGTTGTAATAATAATAAGCATTGTGCCTACCTTGGGGCTGAAAAATTATGTTATATTAAATGTCATGGGAGTAAAACTTGTAAAAATAAATAAAAAATAATAATGCATTTATTCTATTTTTAAAAATATCTGTGTACTTACATAATTTTTCAAATTGTAGTATTTGAGATTCATGCGCTTATCTGATTAATAACATCAATTACCTGTGTATTTGGTCATTAACGTGATTATCCAGTTTATAACGATAATTACCTGTATATTTGGTAAATAACGTTAATAACCGGTGAATAACGTTAATTTCCATTTAACATGATTTACCGTAACATATATATATATATATCTTAAATATTTAATCTGAAATCTCTACATAGGTAAGTATTTTAATTCTAAAACATTTTTTCACTATTTTTATAATATGAAACATACAATTTTAAATCGTATTATAAATGAAATAATACAATTTTTAAAATAAGATTTCATATTCTCTTTTTACGTATGTAAAACTCTAAATCTTAGTAAAAATCGGGCTTAAGTGCAACTTTAACTATATTATATCTGACCATTAAAATGGTAAAATCATGGTCATTATTATAGTCTCTGCAGTATTTCCATGGAAACAAGTAACCATTTTTTATCAGTCTATCCATGTCAGCCTTAAAAAGTTTAACAACTTTTAGTGTTAAAATAATCGTTTATAAACTGTTACTCGTAAAAAGTACAATGAAGTAATTTAGTAAATTTTCCATGTTATATATAGGTTATAGGTACTTCATAATGCCTAATTAAACATTGGTTAATAATTGTATCGCATATTGTATATTAAAGTACAATGGAATGTGATAACAAAAGAAAATCAAAACAAAACTCAACTTAGTCTGACTTGTCAAATAGTATACAGCGGATGCATCTATCATAGTAACTTGCGCATAATTATTTTAGTGTCTCTATCCTGCAATCATTTATACATAAAGGCACGGCGTGAATGGAATTAATTATTGATGCTCGTCTGTCGTCCACTACTCCATCACGTTATGGGTTGTCAAAAAATCCTTTCCTATAAAATACATATTTAATGTGAATCATACAATATAATATCTCAATAAACTAATCAATAATAAAACCTAATTAAATTTAAATAATGCACAAATATATTATTTAGGTGAGATTATAAATAAGTATACCAATATCATATCGACCGCTTCTACCTATAATAATAATTAATACAGCAACATATGAAACTATTTTGTATAATGTAACAACAGTTTCAGCACTGTTTGGTAACTTGATACCAGAGGAAATATTCCAATGATTTTTGTTCGCGGGAAAATTGTGAGTAGATATCCACACAACACGTTATTAAGCTCGTTTATTCATATAGTTTTTAATTACAATGATTTTAACTACGAAGACCTATAATATAGATATTTACTATAAATTTCTATTGACTTCCGAAATGTGAACACGTAATAATAATGATTACAAAAACAAGTAATCAAAATTTTAAAATTTGATGATTATCGATGGAAGCGTATAATTACTTATTTGAACCCAACAGTGGTTTATTAATCATAACAAGTTTAATTTCGTTTACGATACTATGGATGTATATGTTTCTCATCTACGCCATACCCGTTATATTATATTTGAGACTATACATATTTTTCTACACTCACCCAACCTATGTCACAATCTCTAATTAAAAATAATCATACAAGATAATATAATATACGCTGAAAGTTTTAATAAAAGCGCGACATCGTATGATTAACGCGTATGCATTAAAATTTAAAATCTAAAATTATAGGCATATGCCGTAAATCAAAATATGGTTTTAACAAATGATTATGAGACAACGGATTTGTATAATAAAGTAATAGCACATGATTGTGAAAAACCCTGAACTATATAAGATAAACGAAAACATTAATATTTCACAAAATATGCGCCATAATATAATATAAATAGATATCCAACTCGATTTATTCGAAAAATAAAATACTTTTCTGTACGCGCGTTATATGCAAAACAATATATCATATCATATTTATATATATAATGTTCCACGATAGTATTATGCTATATATGCACGTGGTCAACCTACTCGACCCACGGGGATACGTCACGAGGAGCCGTAAAATGGCTACGACACACTACCATTGTTTAAAATTCGAGAAAATAAATATCGTATATCATTTTTTGCACGACATTGTTGTATACCTCTGCATAACAATATCATACCGGCGACGAGAATTCACAAATTTTTCGCTGATCGCGCACACGTGAAAATAAAAAATGTCCGATCGAAAATAATATTATAATATTATGTAGGTAGTTTTCCGGAGGGGATGGGGGGGTTCATCTTTCGTTCGTCGTCGCATCATCTCCAATTCGGTCGAGCGAAGCCGGTGATGAGCGCGATCCGTCGCCCGACTGTTGGTTCCAGGCCACAGCTTGGCTTCATACGTCCGCCAGATAGAGTTACGCGGCGTGGTTATAATATTACTATTTTAGTAAAGCGTATTCCAACACCAGCCATTATCCGGATGACTAATCGATAAAACATTTCGATAACAAATAATAATTGCGAGAAACAGTAAAAGCAACAATTATTTAATAAGTGACTTAAGTATATAAATTCACTCAAGTGAAGAAATTTAATGGAATACAATTTGTTATCCATTTATCACATTTGAAATATTTATAAAAGAAATAAAACAGTCTAAAAGGTAGCTTAAATTTCGATCTTATGAATTTGCATAGTAAATTGAACAATTATTCAAACTTAATATTTTTACAAATTTGTAAAACCTGTAATTTTTTGAAAAAAATTGCTTAACTAGACTTTTAACCACTTTCAGATTAAACAAAAAAAAAAAAAAAGAACCTAACTAATATTACTTGAACCAGTAATTATAACTTTAAAAATGACCACACGTATTAGTGTTTTTTCCTATCGGATTCAGTCGATTTCGTTCCTTTTTGTTTGTAATATAAGTACAATATATTTCAATGATAGAAATAACGCACGGTGTCACACACCATTATAATATATTATTATGAAAGTCGAAAACAGCTGCTGCAGTGACGCTAAATTATATATATTATATTATTATGTAACATAGTATCGACATCTCAGCAGTTTATAGGATAACATATACTTCACTGCCCTACTACTGCAGCAGATCTATTCGTTTCGAGATTTCAAACGGAAATCGGCTATGATCTTATTGTTATTTTTCACTTCTGAAAATTCACAGGGAAGTATAGAATTTTCTAGTAGAAAACAAATGTATAAAATTCCATATTGATTATTAATTTAAGTATTACACTTATTAAATAATTTTAACTATGATATCACTTATAAAATTATTTTTTTTTTAATTCTAAGTCAATATACGAGTATTGTAATTATTACTAACCAAAATAAATATTGTATATGTATTACCTATTAATCAACTATACAACGATTAAATGATGAGTGACATACCACAGTTAAAAAGCCATAGGCATGTCGTCAAAATTAAAACGATTTATTCGTGTATCAGTTGTAATCGTCATAAAAATTATTGGACAAATAATTTATACCGAAATATTTGTTTACAAATAAACTGTAGTCATGTATTGTAATTTTTATAATAATTTATAAATGATTATGGCTAATCCGTTATCAATTTAATAAATGTTTCAGTTGTTTATTATCACCGATTATAATATGGTATGTTAATGATATAACTGCCGTCACGCATTACACATATAGTTGTGTATTTAGGGTGAAAGAAGAGGATATACGACATATAATTACTTCTCTAGTTTTTTTTAGCATTTATTCACTAAAAATACGATGAAACGTGGTTATACGTGTCAAGTATACGCCGTAAAATACCCAATATTTTATATCTAAGTATTTTTAATTCAGATAATTCAAATTGGTCTTGTGAAAAACATCACGTGTAATGTACATTTTCATGATTTTTTTTTTTTAGGGTAGGGAGGTTGGGGAATACCACAATAAATAATCAATAACGATCTTCTTAAAGTAGTAACTACTTGTATACACATGATTTACACAATAAAATTTAAGAAATAACGATTACGAGTGAAATCACAAATATATTGTTTTTACTTGTAAGATTTTTACCATTCACAATTATCTACGTGAAATTAAAACCACGACATTTTTTTTAGCAATATATCATGAGTGCACACAATGATTTCATTTCAATATATATAAAATGTGTACATGGTTTTAACCGATGTCGTCTTCCATGTAGAATGGTGTCGCTGCTCACTAACGGCATAGTGGACTACTTGCAAAAGAAATGGCTGTCTAGGCAGTTTCGTGACTGGACGTTTACTGAAGCCGACAGCATCGGAGTGACCATTGGACACGTACGTGGACTACTCATCGTCCTTGGATTATCCGTCATCGTCGCCACTGCTGTCATGCTCGTCGAGCTGGTCACCGCTAAATCTAACCAACCCACAATTTCGATTCCATTTCGTAACGTTGATCGCAACAGCCAAAACAGCGTTTATGAAACTGCTAATAGTATCCGTTGGCACAAATGTCGTGATCGCTAAGAGTGCTATATTTATTATAGTTCCTTAAATTCTAAACTTTATAAGCCCAATTCAAGTTAATAAAAGTACTTGGTGGGCAACTCACACTTCATTGCACGACAACTAAACATAGCAAAAGTAGATAGGTAAGGGGAAAGGTGTTGAATTCCGCTGAGTAGCGACACGAAACTACTTAATGTTTATTTTTGAAAATAATTTGTATCTAAATATCTGTAGTCTATATCGACAAATATTTATAAAATATTTATATTAGACATATAAACATATTATAGGCTTGTCTAGAACTATTTCAAAGGTTTGTTTACGAACACTTTAAAAAAAAATTAATCTAAAAGTTATTTTTTATTTAATTCAAACTCAAAGTTTTAATCGTACAGTTTTCCTGTAAACAGCTATATATATTATATAGAAAATTCAAAACTTTGAGAGTGAACACACATCACTATTTTAAAAACACTAACATTTTTTAACACTTTTTTTTTAGATAAAAAATTTCAATATATCATAAAATATTGCCCTTATTTTATTCATCAAATTTAGACCCAAAAATAATTATAATATTAACTAATAAATTTAATATAATTATGTTAGTTTTAAATTACTGCTTGTTTACCTATTTGTATAATTTAATAATATGTGACCATACTATGAGAAGTAATGAAACATTTTTCAACAAGCTCTTCTTTTATAGTACAATCTTTTATCAATTATATAAGTTTCAACATTATAATATAATAATAAAATGGATATATTATTTACATAATATATAATCATGTTATTTATGTAATATATTATATAATACTAAAGTTTTATTTGTATTTAAATAATACACTTATTAAACTTAATTTTCGGGCAGGGTTGCAAAATGTTTTAAAAAAGTGTTTTAAACATACATTTTTAAAACGTTTTAATTAATTTTTAAACAATGTATTGATAGTTAAATTTATTTTTGATAAATAAATACATTAACATTTAATATTTTTATAAATTAAATTTTTAAATTAATTATTTAAATTTTTAATACTTTAAACAGAGCATTAATAAAAATAAAAAAAATAAAATCACTTTAAAAAGATTTTAAAAGTTTTAAACAAAAAAAAAGGTAGACAAATAGGTCCTGTTCTGCTGTATAATAGGTTTCGAGTGGATTACTGTAATGGATGTGCTATATTTAAATTCAAAGATATAATTTTGTACGAAAAACAGTCGTAAGCAGAGACGATCTGAAACCTACAGTACTAAGTATATTTCATGATATAGTTTTTGATATTGCTATTGAAGTAATTTTTTTTACTATTATAGTACTTACTACTTAAAAAGTTAGTTTAGTTTTTCACAAAAACATTGCATTATTTTGTTATCAAGTTTATTTATTTTAATAATATATAATATTTAAACCATAATTTATTATTGACTTTTGACTTTTAAATCAATACAATCTTACCGTAAAATAGCTCATAGTACAAAATAAGTAATACATTATGTTAATAGTTATGTTTATGCGTTTTTAAATATTATTAGTTACAAAATGAACTACTTGTGAAGGATATTATATTAAAACTAAAAAATGTTGATCCAGCAAATAATTTTTTATCCACAAACTATATCCAATTTGCCACTAAAAATCACCACCAAATTTGAAAATTTAAGCATTTTTACTACTCCAAATGGTGGTGATGACAAAAAAATACATATCATTGTAAAATCAATAATATTATCACTTAGTTAAGAATCTAAAACATAGTTTTAAACGAATAAAACATTTATTTACTATAATTTTAAAAAAAAAAACCTTTTTTTCTAACTTTTTTTTCAGGTATTAATCAGTCGTCATAACTTATAAACATAATATTATAATTATAAGCATTACATTTATTATTTACATACGATAATAATTATAAACAATTTTACACTTCACTTAAAAGTAAATTTTTACTTACTCACTTATATTATGACACTATGAAATTTTTGTAATCATGTAAATAGTTGTAATAATGATCAAACATTTTATAGAAATTAGGGAATTAGGCCATCGTCAATTATGTAGCAAAAAAGTCTATTCTAAACGCCGTCTGATCATATTATGTAACAATTATAAAATAATAATAATGATAATAATACACCAAGTAGGTACAATATCATTTACTAGCATGGCAACTAGCCAGTATTGAAATATCCATCAGTGATAAATAATATTATCTAAAAATAAAGTTTACCAATCATAAAATCTTGACTTAAGTTATCTACCAATCAGGTCGTAATAATATTGTATAAAAATCTTTTAACATGTTTTAAATAATTCCTCTACCGAAGCAATTAAAAACATATAAATATTCAAATTTCAAATGAACTAGAAAGATAATTTAAATATCTTGTAAATTGACGAACTTTTGATAATCTAGTTCATTCTTTAAAGCAATTTATAATATATCATATTATAATTATGTTTTTTATATATTGTCACTATAATATCTACTAGTTATCGACTATCAAATATTAATTAATTAATATTTAATACAAATTTTTATTTTTATAGATTAAAATCTGTTTTATTATATTAGAAGTTATAGGCTATATATTCCTAAGATAAAATAGCATATAAAATACAATAAAACATCAAAGAACCATATTACCTCCACTCATCACATCCCCTAAATTCTTTGTATTAATCGATAACGATTTTTTGAAGACTTATATCCGATATTACATCGATTTTGTATTTTTATATAACCATTTATAAGGACTATTATCTTTTCTATAAATATTTTAATAACTGAAAAACTACTCATTTAAGTTTTGAAATAAGTAAAACAACAAAAAAGGGAGTTCGCATTTGGAAAACAGAAGATTTATATAACTACAAGAGTACTCAGTACTCCTTAATTAGTAAAAAAATCCCAAGAATTTAAAAATATAATTTTACATTTAAAAATTCCAAAAATCATAATTTTAATAAATTTATTTTTAAATTAAAAATGGGGGTAGGCATATATGCTTTATGAATCACTTTAACCACAATGTATAATTTTTTATTTTAACCAATGATAATCATAATCATAAAAAAAAATTGAATTATCAATTGTAAAATATTTTTATCAGAAATTCGATGTGAGGGTTCCAGGGATAATGTGGGTGCATCGCTTATGATAAATTCTTTAAAACTATTTTTGTTTATAACATATAATTTTTGCACTTGGACACCTATGATCTATACATTAGGAATTTTACAAGGTAATATTGTTGAATCAATGAATTTCAAATGATGTTTCAGAAACTTAAATTATGCGAAAATAAATAAATTTCATTTATATATTGTAATATATTGTATTACAATATATATGTATACATTTAGATATTTAATTAATTGCCTATGAATATAAAAAGCTATTTTATTGTGATAAAATTTGCTTTCTATCAACAAAAATTGTTTTACCGGATGTAAACACATACAAATACAAAATATATAATAAATATGTATGCATGTTGTACGTCTAAAATGAGAAAAAGCACAAAAGGACTTTGTTCGATTTAAAGGGGCTGGAAACGACTGTGTATAATATAACAACTCAATTTATATTATATAAGAGGCTAAATTTTGACAAACCATTTATACGAGTACACATTGCAAGATTCGACCGAAAACAGCCTAGCAGGCTATTCAACCTAATGATAAAATAACATTAAGCTATTAATTTCTTTTACATTTATATTTTTAGTCTTCAATAAGATACAACTTTTAATGAAATTTACTTCTATTAAAATATAACTTAGATTAAACCAATTATAGCATTTTTTAAAAATGTTAAATAAAAAAATTACTTAAATATAGGTATTTTTTATTGTCAATACCTTACAGACAGCAAGGGTGAAACTATATTTTTTCGCATTCGTTCATAAATCAAAACATTATATCAACAATAAACATTCAACGAGAAAAAACAAAATAATAAAAAATAAAACTTTATTTACAAAAATTAATGTATTTTATAATCTTTATTAAAACACTGGCAAATAGTGCATTATTATTTAAATTAAAACAAATTAGAATCGCTAACGTGTATAAATATTACAAGTATATTTAAGTATACTCGTAAACGTATAGGATTACATAAGTAAATGTGTATAAGCACGTCATGACCCACACACTGGTGGCTGGAAAACTACGAAAGTAGAAAATCATCATTAAGTCTAAATCCATGTGGCACACGACGATTTCGACGAACACAACATAAATTATTCACCAAACAGATTTTTAACGATTTTATATTTTATTTCTTTTATTAATTTATGCTATATACTCTCGAATTTTAAATAAAACAAATTGAATTCATTAAATTGATTTATTCTAATAGAATTCTGTGATGTAAAGTTAAAATCGAATAATTAAAAATGTGACAGTTGTCATGTGGGAAATAAAAGATTCGATATATATGAAATTATTTTTAAAATGCAGAATATCAATAAATATTTATCAGTTAAAAAATTATCTAAGATCCCATAAATATGAAAAATGTTTTGAATGACAGGATATATTTTTAATTTCATATTCCAAAGCTACAGAATATTAACTTTTGAAATATTGAGTGTTTAACTTGTACGTTAAATGCATTGCCTAATGTATAGAAATAAATATAGTGAAATTATACTAATTATAGTTAGGTATACTGAAGTAATGTTACTTCGACAGAATAATTGATTTTCCTACATGAAATATTTAAGTATAAATCCTCAACTCAGTAATTCAAAACGGTACAAAATATAGAACAATTACTGGTGAAAAAAAATCCACTAATGTAGTGCCAGGATAAACCACCTATGAAAATATACTCCAAAAAAATAGTTATTGTTCGTAGTTTGACATACCTAGTACTATATATTATATACACGTCTTACAAAAGTACGAAATTTGGACATTGTTCTAGAAAGTTACTCGTATTTAGGTTAAAGTTTTATTACTGAAGTTGACGTCCTGACAACACGATGCGAAATATTGAAATAGTTATATTATGTAATATTTTATGTATAGAAATACGAAAAAAAGTTATTCAGAACTAATTGTTTATATATATATAAATTATGAATTATAGTTTATAGTTGAAATGAGTTTGACGAATATAAATTAATATTATGATATAGTGTAGTTTTTTATAATATTATATCTTTTTATATATTTATGTTTATTATTGTTTTTCGATACCTACTAAAAAATACAAATAATGAAATATAAATGTAATAATTTATACATTTATTCAAACAGCTTAAAAAAACAATAAAAGTTTCTACTATCTTGTCACGAACCACAATTGTATAATATTATACGTACTAATAAGTAGCAACTAGTTCACACACACACGCGTGAGGGCGCGACATAGCTGATTTTATCAAAGCATTTAATTATATATTTATTTTATACAGACAGCTTAGACCAATACTTGATACGTTAAAAAACATGATAGTGTATGAGTCGTCATGTAACGTTGTATACCTATATGTGACGTTGGACATGCAATTCATATCACAATGATGTTCGTTTTGTTTTATTTGTGTTATGAATTTATGATACTAAACTTACTGTATTATTAATATTATAGTGTTCAATTTTGAAGAAGTATTTTCGTGTGGAACATTATCGTCCCATATAGTTTTCAAATGTAAGTTGTATGCATACAATTTTTACTTGTTAGCATATCAAATATTAAAAATATTATTATTAAGAATAAAATTTAAACACTTTTGAAACGTAGTACTTAATTTGCTACAAATTTCAAATAAGAGATTATATTTTAATGTAACTTACAT
The DNA here is from genome assembly GCF_002803265.2 of Melanaphis sacchari. NCBI lineage: Eukaryota > Metazoa > Arthropoda > Insecta > Hemiptera > Aphididae > Melanaphis > Melanaphis sacchari. The sequence goes on along the minus strand of NW_020271098.1, from coordinate 129,310 downwards.
TACAGTTTACCAAAAAACCCTAGTATTTTTAAACTAGGGCGTCAGCAGGTTAGGTCAGGTGATTTTGAATATACATAGAATATTTGATATTTATGAGTAAAAATATAATTACTTTTAAACCAAAAAATACCTTGAGGTACAACAAAAGTAGTTTTAACTCTATACCATTTTTTGCGGTTATTGTAAAATTGACTAGAAGAAATTGGTAAAAAAAAAAAAGGAAATAATTGGGAATGTCCATAATCATCATTCAGCATCCTTTAACTAGAATCCGAGTCAAATCTGTAAAATTATAGATTTCATTAGGAGCAAACATCTTCTGGCAAATACAACATAATAATTTTGTACACACTTAAAATCCAATTAAATCTATTATTATAGGTATCACAAATAACTTTAGATTTAATGATAAATATATTCCATAACTGTTACCTACATAGTATGTATGAAATGTCTTTCAAATGTCCAATGGTTTTAAATACTGCAGACAGTTTTTTATCAAAAAAAAAAGTAAAAAAATAAGAGCAACACGCGTATTGTCCAGCGACAAATCTATACCGCTTACCTCACCGACCGAAATCGAATAAGACAAACGATGATCGCACGTAGCAGGTACGTATTATTAATATTATTACTATTATTATGTTTACCTAATGCAAACATTTTCGTATTTATCATCATCTTGGCTATTCCGGCCCCGGGCGACCGAGACTTTTTGCAGCAGGTATTGAGGTACACAACATAATATATATAATATACCCTGAAAATTTGTATATATATATATAATGTATATAAGTGATTGCGCAAACACTATAAATTACATTATCAACATTCGCATGGGATACCTGTATATACGTACAGTATTTATAATATATGTATATATATATACAGGGTGGTCCTTAGCCTTTTTATCCTCGTAATAATATTCAATGTTATGTACGTGCGAACATGTGTATACAATATATATTATAATAATATAAGCTAATACTTGAAAACGCCAAGTACTATAACTCCGTTTCTATATTGACTATATTCATATTATATTAAACAATAAACATTGTATGAAATATGAATAAATTGCGATAAAAATATGCATTTTTTTTCCTGCTTACCTGGTAAGAAAAAAAAATTGTCCGGTTTTTTTTTACAGTTTAATAATAAATAACGAAATCGTGCACAATATAATATGAACATAATATACATACGTTTCATCGGAAGTCCACAACACGAGTTGATGAAAAATTTAAATCCATTCGTCGAGTGTCGATAAAAAAGCTATAAGCTAACATACGTTATATTGCATATTAATATAATACATCGCATGCATTCATGCGACGCGTGTTCATAGAAAAATATTTACAAATAATACATATTACGCACCGGCGGTCAATTGTCATATTTTATAAAAATGATAAACTCTGTAACGTTTGCGCTCGTAGATGTATAAATAGTATTATACATTTACAACTAATTATGCATTCATACGTGTACACAAGTCTAATATAGTAAATGAAACCACAATAAACTTAATTCAAAGCAAGACCCATATAATATTATGAGGTGTACAAGTGATATTTAAGATTTACATCTTAAATTCTTGAATACAATAAATCGAAAATGTAAAAAAAAACATGGAAGATTTTTTTTTAATTGGACGTTATCTCCGGGAATCGATACGTTAAAATTAATTTTAATAAACAGTTAAAAATGCATTGCAATTTTTATTAAACGATTACCTACGTTTCGACAGGAACGTAAAAAATAAAATAATAATTGTTTTTATCGACCTAGAAATATCTCTACGTTTAACAATCAACTTATATTTTATTATTAAAAATTTAACTGTAAAACTTTTACTTAGACGTATTTCTGCGGGGAAGACAAGGTGGACAGTTGCATGATATGTGAAATTGCGAGATATGCGACTTGTTGGCTAATAACTCTCAGATTAGCTAAATTACGAATATAATACATAGTATGACTAGCAAAATCGTCCATGTGGAGTGACAAAGTCGCAAGAAGAATCACTTCATCCATGGTTTTATAAATATGCATTTAAAAAACCAAAGAACTCAATCCGCTGAATAGTATACATTTCGAATGTAGCTTTTAATTAAGTAGGTCATTGTAACAAATGTGTTAAATTTAAGTTTAGTGGATTATATTGTCTCTTTACTCTTATCTAAACGTTATACGCTCATTACTTACTACTTACTAGTATAAAACTTTTCATTCAAGTATACGATAATATCATGCCTTTATTAAAATTATTATTTCTGTATTATACTATAGATTATGAAATTAAAAATATAAATTAATAAATATATGAAGTTTACAAACAAAAATGTCTAGTAATTCCACAAAAACTAAAAAAAAAAAAAAAAAACAAAAGAATGAAAAAAGGTAATACGTACACAATATTTTCATAATAGCTTAAGTATAATAGGTAACTTATAAGACAATATTGTATTGATATAAAATGATCATTGAACTTTAAAATGAATTTTTTATTTTTTATTTTACCTATTACAATGCAGTAATTATTTAACGACCGTCATTAATGAAATTAAGCTATGAAAAATTTTTTATTTCACGAATCTGTTGCTAATTTTCCACGCTAACATACTGTTTTTTGGAAAGATATAACAAAAAATTCTCAACAATCCGTGGGTTTCCTTTTACAAATATACTATAAATATGACATTTTCGAGTATAAAATGAAATATAAACAATAATTAATGTCACACGATATAATATTATTATGCGTTTATGATAATATATATTATATTATATAATATTTTCATTACTTTATATACGTAGTATATTTTTTAATGCAATTAACACATTTAAACAACACAACACATAATGGTTAAATACTATGTAAACTGTGATGCTACAAAGACGTACAGCGCATCATAATTATAACAGACCTTATATACTAATATTTATAGATAATAAATTAATGTGAAATGTTTTACGATAGCTGGTTAACGAATTATATAATAAATTCAATATATACGTAACTACACAATATATCACAGTATCGATATTAACATCAGAAGGGACACAAAAGTTGAAACTCACTTATTCGTATTTACGTATAACATTCGACTACTAATTTGATCTGGTCATCACAGATGCTAATTGTAATCTCGATATATTGTGTACGATTTCACTGCTAAAAAATATTAACGTATTTAACATATGATAAAATTTTAGGTACACATATTAGCCCCACACTGACCCTTAGTTGTCACGAACATGCCATTATCGAATTTGTAACCATATAGAGGTTACTGCATGCAATAATATATTGTATTTTGCATCTGGTTACTCATTAGAAGTGACTCTCGTAACCTAATCACGATTTTCAAGAGATTTTTACGTCCACTATATTACAGGTTTTCGATTTTCATTGCATAACCCCCGGTGTATAATATAACTATATAGTATATACCAGCTATAACTATACCAGTACTAATCCCATTCAGCATATATCATATATATAAAATCTTCCCCAAAGGGAATTCGTAGTTGCTGAAAAGGGGGAGTGGTTTTTTTTTTAAGATTTTATTGAACCAATATACCACACGTCAACAATACTGCATTATGATGTCTTGTCGACGGTACTTTAATGTTATTATATTACAATAGCGGTACATAAATATTTTTTAGAAATATAGCCTCCAGTCAGGGTTTAAGGTATTGTCCATAATAATAATATTCTATACAGGTAGCTAATTTACGAGCAATAGCCAAAACTATATCCTGCAGCAGTATACAACGACAGTGTAATTCCACGACACAAATTAATGAAGTATCTATATATGTATAATGTATATATATATTTACTGTTTATTTATCTGTACCACACACTAATATGACAAATAGAATAAAAAAAAATAAGAGACGTCCACCTACTGTGGGTTATTTCAGTTTTTATGATCTAAATAAACGTCATAAAAACACATAAATATAACATATTTATATGTACCTATATGAACTATTTTGGTACAAGAGCATAATATTTAGAGTAAATAAATGTAAGAACTTTTGGCTTTTATTTGCAGTGGCAAGGGGTGTAGACAAGAAATCATATTTTTTTACAGTGTTTACGAATGTATCATATGGACTGGATGTAAAAATGATAACTCGTGTCTCCGGTTGCAGCTAAAAATAAAAATGTATACGAGTATTATATTAGTATTAATTTACCATCAGACACGCGATATAATTTTAAAAATAATTACCTGATCGTTTAAAATGCTAAGTCTTTTGAATTATTAAATCTATATATACGTATATATTAACTGCTTCATGTAATATAAAATATAAATATGTTACATATAAATATTATTATCCACTATAATATAATAGCACATACCAATAAGGCAATAAAGTATAATTATATATAATTATATATTGTTGTAATACCGGGTAGTAAACGTATAATAAACTATTATATTATAATATTTTTGTTTAAATTTTAAATACGTACTTACATTGATTTTTATTGGTAAAAAAGCAGTTAAAGTATTTTATTTTAAGCCCAAAGATAATCTAAAAACTAATTCGTATTTCGGCTAATAGAGATGACCTTATCATCATAAAGACGTACTAATATCTATCGCACACCGAACTTAAGAAAAGAAAACTAAGTTTTGATTGTATCTTTCGTCATTGAGTTAATCACTGTGATAAATATATAAATTCAATAATTAATCAATTTATATAAAAAAAACAATTTTAAGCAGACACGGTGTTCAAGCTTTTATATTTTCAAATTTATTTACAATATTATAAGCAATTTATTCTTTCATAAATCGTATGATGTATTAAATACATTTTTACTAAAAATATTGCATACATTATTGTAATAACTTATATGTGTGAAGAAATCCGTTAAATAAATGTCTTAAAAATTAACATTAAATTTTTTGAACATTTCATTATGAATAAAAAATAATAGTTTACGTAGATACTTAATAGAGAAAAATATATAGTCTATGATTAGTATTATCTGAAGAATTACAACAAAACGACTAACAGTTCAGTTACTAAAAAAAAAAAAATAGTTATGTATTTTAAGTTTAAGTTTAAACATCAGATTTTATCAAAATTCACAAAAAAAAAAACTGTAAGCTTGTATTATTGTTATTTTTTAATTGCTAGGTATAAGAATATATAATACAAAAAATTTCATATTAAATTATAATAACTGACTTAAAAAAGATATTATTAAGTGTTTTTATTTTTAGATATCTTAAGTCTAAAATCAATTTGCGAGGCTGTAAACTTGTTTTTTCCCAAATATATTTACAATGCATGTTGTTTATTATCGATTAGAATTTCATTCGGTTGTTTGGTCATCGGCGAAATGACAGAACGAATCTCACATGTTTATCTAAAAACTGGGTTTTTCTAAACAAAGCATTACACTACCTCGTATTACTGATTTCTTACAATTTTCCTGGTACATATAGTAATAGTAATGATAAATTTAAAAATAGAGATACTATAATTATTATGAAAGATGTTCACGACAAGAGAAATCAAAATATGACTTGCTGCAGATATTAAGTGTACCTGCTTATAAATAATTTACATGTTATTAGAAAACACGATATTATTTAATATGCGTATCTAGAATATTGTACCTCTCCGAAAATCAAACTGTTGATAAATAATATTCAACAAAATGCTTGTAACGAACACAACCATCGCGAGTCCGCAACCAACACCTTGCTCCGATAAAAATCTAGAAACACAATAATGCGTTCATAAATAAGTCACAACATTATACTGTGACTCACGGATATGTATAACGTAACATATACACATCAAATAGTGAATATTATATTTAATATAGGTGTATATATAAATATATTATATAGTTGTAGAAAAGTATACACTTTATAATAATGTACGCGGCGATGTGACGATACGTGGATATTACGATAGTGCGTTATGAACTTGAGGAAAGTTTTTTCATAGCATAGGGTCGCCAAACAGGTGCACAGAGATAAACGTGTCAAAATGTGTCACGTATTTTTACTTTGAAAATCTGAACACACCCTATATAGCACGCCTGTGTGTACGGGTATCGGTGTGTATACAATATCGTACACAATGTAATGACAACATACACGAAAATACTACGTCAATTTCTGCAATACCGTTAATATACGTGCATATATTATTATACTTTATCGTGTATATATTATTATACGTATAAAATGTAAATAAAATTGGCGCGCACATTTCTGCAGTATGCCATATAGCTGCGGAGTATATTAATAATAAGGTAGGTATATAATATTATAACTGATGGTCTCCGCGTTTAATCGATACTGTTTTATAAGACATTATACATAAATTATTCACGAGCCAACCGACTGAAATACAGTCGTTATTCTTATTCTTATTTTTATTATTTTTTTTTTCTTTCTAAGTACCTACCTATTATTTAAAATTTTTTTTTTTTGCTTTCCCGGAAAAAAAAATATGTTATTTTATAAGCCGCATTGCATCAAATCGTACTTTCTCCCTTACCACTTCATCGCAAACACCCGACAATTTTCTAGTTATATACTAATATTATACAGACATTATACACCTACGCGCAATACACAGTATATACTTCAGTCGCACGTTTCGAATAACGTCGTATAAAGGCATATTATATAACATAATAATAATAGGTTATATTTATCGTTTTCGCATTTCATTGTACATATAATAATACAACGACAAAGATATGTACGCTTGAATTAGTGTGTCTGGACTCCCTTTTATCTCACACTACCACGTCGTACTGCTGTATATAATATGAACACAGATTGTAATTTTTTTTTATTCCAATAAAAAAAAAAAAAATATAATATCTATATAGTATATGCACATGACTTATTTACATATAAAATTATCAACCATACATGTTCACACCTCTTTTAAATCATTTAATAACGATTTCATATAAATTCTGATTTTTGAAATTTTTAATTAATAGATACATAAATATTAATACAAAATATTTAGTTTTTTTTTTTTTTTGATATTTGAAGAATACTTTGAAGCAATACAAACTTATATTTTCAATATTGAACCATCCTATTTCACTGTATATTATTAAGCACGTACATCTTCTGAAAAATTTAATGTATCCTAGTTAAAATTTGAATGAGCCATTTTTCAATAGTCCAATAAGCTTTATGTACTATTAAGATAATTATTCTTAAAAACGTTTGTATATCAAAAATAAAATACATTATATTTTACTTAATCTAATAATATTAAAATACTCGGAAAATATTCACAATCAGAAAATTTAAAAAATATTTATTACTATAATTCTCAAGTCATCATTATGGTCTATTATCCTTATAGAACATTAAGTTGAATATTTCAGAAATAATCAGTTTAAATTTAAATTTATAGACACGCGTTAAAAATATTTAAGAAATTATCTGTTTAACAATTTACAGTGAAAAAAGGTAGTTCGGATTTGAAAAAAAATAATTTAGTATGAGTATACTCCTTAAATTTCATAAAACTTCTATGTATTGAACATGATCTTTAAGAATTATACCTAAAAATTCAAAGATCAGAATTTGAATAAATAACCTATTAAAATAAAAAACAGAATTGAGCTTGCTTTGTGAAATACTTAGCTGTGTATACACTATATATACACAATAATCTTAATACGCCTTTACGAATATGTACCTATTACCATTGGTTATAAATACTAGTGGTAACTATGTTTTTATTACAGCAATCCGTTATACAGACAATTATAACTTGTAATACCTGCAGCACAACAATAAAATTATCATGTATTGTATGCAGTCTATAACAATAAAAAAAAATTGTCCAAAATTTGTTTTTTATTAATTATATTTAATTATAATGAAGAAAGCGAGATGCCTTTAAAGTACACCCGCAACACTAGTGTACCTAAATAGTCTAAACAAAACGCCGTGTGACCAGAATAATTTATTATGAATTACCCCCGAAAAAATGAATAATAATAAAGTATCATTAATTATTACTATAGATTTAACAATACTGTACAGTCATGTTTATTTATTTTAATATTAGAAAAAATGACTGGACCTTTAAAATTCGTGATATCGAATATAACATCAATTAAAAGAGAAGCGAGTAATTTATCAAACCAGTATTTCAATAAATCAAACTAATAAAACTATAGTAAACTTACCTTCTTATAGTTATGATAATTTTTACATGCAAAATTTATATTCAATTGTGCCCAGAGTAATACTACACAAATTAACAAATAAACAAAAATTACAAATTATGAAAAATAAAATAATAAAAGATATATATATATATATTAATGATATTAAGACAGTATTAAATATACAATTGCTTATATCATGTTTGCACGATACATTACGCTAAGGTCTATAAATTCTAAAACTACAAATAGATTTATATACTTAATAATTATATAGTTTGAAAATTTTAATTAGTTTTATTTATTTTTGCCAAATTAAAGTTTTTATTAATTTTACAATAATCTGTTTTATCTTCCATGCTGGACATTGAATAAAAATGAAAATAGATGAAATAATGCAATTCTCATCAAATAAACAATTTTTAATTTTAAAGAGATGCTTTTCTAAATTATCCAGCAGTTTAAAATTTTAAAAAATGTTATCATTTAACTTACATTGAAACCCGGCAATTGATAATTTACGGACAAATCGATTGTCAACAACAATATAGCTAGTATATCTTATAATGTACACATATAGGTTAGGTAAACTGACTAAACTGAAAATATGGAAGTACTTAAATAAATATTGAAACGGTCGTATTTTATGACGTGCGTGTATTATTGTTATTTTCACATTAGTCGTGGCTGGGTGGTCCCCGATAACGGCTATATAGTGATTTTGAATGATAATATTATCTTTATAACCGATAATATGACAGACAGAAATAGTTTTGGCAAAAATAAAAATCGAACCTTATTGTTTAACATTATTGAAAACAATAGTTAGGATGAAACTGGAAACTAAAATTTTTCTTTTGATAAAACTCTAAATTTTTCTCTATAATACTTATAACGATATAAACAAACAGATCATAAGTTTAATAAATACATAATAACTGCATCAGATCAATTAAAATAAGTTTATGTGAATTCAAAATACCATAGTATATAATAATAAATATTTTATGTCAATTAATCGATTTTAGATACATTCAACAATTTTACGTTAAAAAAGTAAACGACATAAATCATAATAAAAATTATGTTTATATTACAAATGCATTTTAGCCAAAATTAATCAAACTAAGAATGTACTTAAATTACAAACTACTTTGATATTTCACAAAATATTATCTTATATTAATTAATGTATTTAAGACTTGAATAATTAATGAATAATAATATTGTAAATACAAATAATAATTTATTATTTAAAGCGAAAAAACGCAATTTTATTTAAAATAAAAAGTATGAAATGAGATTTTAAATTTCTGTGTTCTAAATAAATAAGTTATCATTAATTTATTTCAATACAAGCAAATATAGCATAACCTTTTAGAAAATATTTAATATAAATTTGGAAAAAATCAAAGCGTTTTATAGAACAATACAAAAATGTATTGAGGTAAAATTCATAAATTAGGTAGTGTTTTTTTTTATAATTTTTAATACCTATCAGCTAATATATATGCATACAAATAATGTATAATAATTTAAGAAATGACTATTGATGTAACATTAAAAAAGCTCTTCGATTTATCACCATTGACCCCATTACTAAAATTCAGGCTTGAAAATCATTTCGCGAACGTAGACTATTAATTGACAAGGGTGACTTATGCTTTATGACATTGGTGATTAAGACCTTAGATTATTTAATTGAGGCATTCTATTTCCTTTGTTAAAGTAATAAGCTTATGACGAGGAAGGGAAGGGATAAATCATGAACATATATACACATGTAAAATCTATATACAACACAAACTTAACTATAATATAAATGTCAGTATCAAGAGGGATACACCTAACCACATTTATAAATCGCATTTATTCGTGTATATTTGGTTTGTATTATATAATAATAAGTAAGTTGTATCTTATTTATCATAACCATTAATTGACATGACTCTTAATAATTAATCTGTCAATCGGACAATATTACAATCTAATGATAATGTGAAGAATATATGATACTGATGGCAATTTGATCAAAACTGAATAATCTAATCACTAATCACTATCACCTTTTATTATATAATAACATTGTTTATATAATGTATCTCACAAGGAAGAAAAACGGGCAACAATAAAATACATTAAAACTTGCTAGAAAATGTGTGTTTGGCAAACAGAAAAAATTGCCCCAATTTTAAATTCTTATTTGAACGATTTCTATCAAAACGTATAGATAAATAAATTAATTTACCTGCATATAATTTTTGCATAGTCCATTGAGTTTCTATTATGATGAATTTTTTAGCGTACATAAAAATTTTTAACGAGTACGAAAAATAATATTTTTCTATCATCTCTATAATTGATATATACTTACAATTTATTCACTTTAGGTGTGAGAATTTTATAATTCCCCACGTTTTATAACATTAAACGATAAATACAACTGTTAAAATTCAATGGATTTTAATTTAATATAAATATTTTATAGGTAATTTATTAGTTCTCTAGATTATAATAATTTGTAAGAAAATATTATATTCTGCTTAATAGTTAATTTTTTTTTTAAATCGTTAAATAATATATATGTTAATTAATCAAGCTAGTTCGCCCCTTTTTTGAATAATATAATTATTCAAAATCTATTTTACTGAATTTTCATATTTACTTAAAGATCATATTTTCAAATTCTTGAAATTGTTTGTACTATACTACCTAAAAAGTATCTAGCGGAGATACAAACTTCTATTTTTCAAATAACAACCCGCCTTCTTTACTAGAAATCATTAGCAGACAATTTTCCTGAAAATTTTAACTTTTCAAAATCAAAATTCGAATAAATAGTTTTTTTTTTTTATTTTATTTATTTATTTAACTTTATGTACAAGGATAATAGATCCATGATAATGAGTGCAGGCGATATGACAGACTACGGTAATTTTAAAATCTTAGTTATTTATATAAATTTATCATTTATACATTTTATAGAAATGGTCAAATATAATAAATACTAGATCCAATATTATATACATTTTATACTTTCGTAAAATTATTTTTTTAAGACTATTATCCTTAAAATAAATACATTAATAGCTGAAAAACTAGTTATTCAAATTTTGAATTTCTTAAATCAAAATTATCAAAAAAATTGTTTTCCAAATAATTTATAGTAACAAATGTAGATTCTCATTTTAAAAATACAAGTTTACATTGCTACTGTACTCCTCAAGTAGATCAAAAAATTAAAGACTTCAAGAATATGGTCTTTAAGTATGTTCGAAATTCCAAAAATCAAAATTTAAATAATTTATTTTTGAATGGAAAACAGGAAGGTGAGCATAGCATGGCGAATCACCCAGTTATATAGTAGAGCAGCGGTCTTCAACCGGTGGGTCGCAACCCATTTTTGGGTCGCATAAGCCTTAAAATTGGGTCGCGACAAGTCTTTTTTTTAAATAAAAATTAGATTTATAAAATTATATAAGGTAAAAAAATAATAATAATATTATTATATTATAATCATAACGGATATCAAGTATAATGTTTCATATTACACTGGTATGATTCTACATAAGCAATTTGTTCTTTTTTATCAGGCTTACGTGGTTCGCAAAAAAAATAAAGACCTAAAAGAGTGGGTCGCGAGTCCAAAAAGATTGAAGACCACCGTAGTAGAGCATAGTTAATGAAATCCTGATTGGAATTTTGTCAAAGAAGTGCAATATGTCTTCGATCTATAGTCATCATTCTCTTTGGGCCGAATTCAACGATCGTCGACCAGGCGGTACGGTTACTAATAAATATATCACTTACCGGCAATTCATTGAACCATGTGAAGAAGTCTCGCTTTTCAAAAAACTTTTTTAAAATTTATTTTAGGGTGTCTTATATTACGAGACTTAGTATTTAATTTAACGTACGGCCGTACGGCGTCAGTATTGACGGTGCTATTGTTTGCGAACGTGATGTCTGATCGTTGCGGCTCTTTTGAGTAAGTCGTAACGGTGACTACGTAAAGGTGTATACAATACAAAATCACATTCAATAAAGTCATTGTACTCGTATTTTTGTATAGATCGTAAATATATACCATAGTAAAATCTCTGTGTGTATAACGGAGTACGCTTTGTAGTTTATTGATATTCTTGATTTATACGATTTATTCTTTCTCTACGTAATAATATGTTACGATTTACAAATGTATCATGTATGCCTTGACTCACGAGTGTACCGAGAATGGTAAATAGTATGATGAATACTGACTTGATTAATCTGCAATACCTTATTTATGCGATCAACGTTTTTAAATGTATGTACAGTATATTAATATAAGTTAGGTATAGTTATAAGTGACAAGTCTAGTAGTGTTAAAAACAGAATTTTATATTTTTTACTCCAAACCCCTTTCGTAAACTTTAAATTTGTTTATAAATAATAAACCACATCTCCAAAAGTTGAAATTTATATTTTAAATGTAATTATTCTACGTCAGAATTTCAGATTAAAAATAGAAACATTATTTGAGCTATATATGAAGAAAAAAATAATTTAGTTTTTACACAAATTATGATAACTATTTCAAAAGTACGAAAAAAAGTACGATCAAAAACATTTTTTAAACATTTTTTTAAGCAAACTGAACCACAAACAATCGTTGAACAAATTTACTATAGTCCCACACACTTTTTGTTCATAATTTTTATTATCGAAGTAAAATCAATGTATCAACAGGATTTTTTTTACCTACCTTAAAATCTATAGAGTAGGATTAAAAACCAACTTTTATGAAAAGGATAAACAATCTAAACTTATACATCACAAAAACAAGATTATTCAATTATAACTAATAATAATTATACTTCAGCATTTTTTAATGTAACTGAAGTGATTCTATCAACTCTATATAAAACAAATCAATCGGTAGTATAAAGTACGAGAACTCAAATTTATGATTTCATTATATTTATATCGTTAACAAATAACTATAAATAGCGATAACCATAATATAATCGTTAATATAATACTTTGAGCTAAAAAAAAATTTAAATACACAAGTAGTAAGCATTTAATTGTCTACTGGTATGATTTTATCATACACAGAAAGGTAGTTTCTCTAAAATTCCGATAAAAAGATCCCTTGATTAAATATGAATATGCTGCATAGGTACAAAATTATTAAATACATAAAAGATCCGACTATATACAACTACTAAACCTTATTAATATTTTAACGAATTGCAAAAATAAACAAATCATATCATAAAACTGAATGATAAGAAAAATAGGACTATTGATTATTGTGATTAAGTAGTAGATACAACAAATTTATGATTATAATATTTATTATACTTTGACGTACATGATAGAATATTCTATATTGGTATTATTCAACGTTAAAATGTTCGACTGCATTAAACTAATAGCATTTTGTATTAACCTAAAATTTAACATATTGTAATCATATTAAATTATGTTGTTTGAACTCGATAAATATAATATTATGTAGATAATGAAAATATTATTCTATTGTAATTTTTTTTTTTTTAATCACTTTAAAACATTTAGCAAAACAATATTCACGATAAAATAATTAAATATAAAGACTAATTCAGTTAGCGTTTATTTTCGTATGTAAACATCAATTTTGTGAAATCAAAAAATGCAACGAGTATTACAGCTACACAAAAACATATGCAGAACGCCATAATCGTATAATGCAGACGTATTTATGTACCAAATTATATTGGACGAAAAATGACATGTTTAAAACTTGATCAATTTAAACCATAATTAATTGATATTACAAAATATTTTCTTTTAAATTCAATGATTACATTTATTAATTATTATTCTTAATGTTTTTTTTTTTTTTTTTTTCATTTTCCAAAGATTTTTTTATATTTTTTTAAACTTTGCATCTACAATTTTAATTTTAATTAAAAATTATTATTTCACCAACAACTTACTAAGTTACACAAATCTAACTAGTAACCGATTCTAACTGCAAAATATTTATTATGCACGTTTACGAGTATATACCCATATTATTTTAAAATCAAATGGCAAAGATTTTTAAACGAAATACATAATGGTGTTAACTATGATGGTCTATAATATATTATTAATTGTTTTAAATAACGCGTAATCTGCCACTGTTATCTTGAATTAGTGTAATAAACATAACGTGATTGATACTTTCAATAAATACAAGAATATATGTATGTGTTCGTATACAAGACATAACTACCTACTACCTATACTTCAAACGATGGACGACTAGAAGTTATAGGTACTCTTTTCTGCTTATTGTTGAAATATAAAGGACTGCGCATTATTTTTTATTATTTTAAGAGAACAATAAAATGACCGTATTTTTATTTATTTATTAACAGAAGAATATACTTAAAATAGTTTTTGACTATACATAGGGCCATAAGATTTTATACGTCTTATATTGGACAAATACACAAAATTTGTAAAAAAATATCAATTATGTAAGAGTCGATTACCTAGTTATTAAATAAAAAATAAATGAATGAAATCACCTATTACATTGTGATTAATTTTGCAAGCCTACAGAAATGTATAAAAAAAATAGAAGCGCTTCAATTGGTGGCTGTAACATTAAGCAAATAACAATTTTACTATACGAACATTTTCATAATTGCATGTGTTGTTTGAACAGAAACAAATTTTTAATTTATTAAATTGTTTACAATTTTAATATATTATATATTGTTGCACAATTATTTCTATTCACATAAATTAATATTTATGGTTAAAAAAAAAATGGAGAAGTTGCATTGCTGTATAATAGGTATCGAGTGTACCTTTTAGCTTAGGTTAGGTCATTGTAATAGCTGCATTAAATTTTAATTCAATGAATAATATACAATGAAAAATGATATTCAGTGGAAAACAACTGTCAGCTTATATTTTTAGAGTATTTTATACAATTATTATAGGAAATAATTTTGTAATAAAGTTTGTTGAACTAATTTTATCAATAAATAATAATAGCATATTATATATTAATACTAGATAATATTAACTCAGAAGTCAACACCGCAAAACGTTGTGGATATAATGTATTCGCAGTAGAAATAAATTGATCTAAATTTAAAAAATATATCAATTGTATAAAATAACAAAATATGAAGTATGTTATTATTTATTTTTGGTTTTTCCAAATTATTTTGAAAAGTACCTACTGTTAATTAAATGTTATAAAATCTAAACCTAAGCGCTTTTTATA
This sequence comes from Melanaphis sacchari, assembly GCF_002803265.2. Classification (NCBI taxonomy): domain Eukaryota; kingdom Metazoa; phylum Arthropoda; class Insecta; order Hemiptera; family Aphididae; genus Melanaphis; species Melanaphis sacchari. Next base: position 113,858 of record NW_020271098.1, on the reverse strand, counting down.
ATACAATAATATTATACTAGAAAGTTGTTTTACATAAAAATTATATTTATCAAAAGAAAATGACTGATAAACGTTATATTTTTTAATTTATCTAGTAATATATAATGCACTTATATATTATAAGTAATATTGCATATTAAATATGCATATTACTGTTAACACACTTATAAATTATCGAGGCAGGAGTAAATAAATATCATTAATATATCATCAAACACAATCATTAAATATCGTATGCATATAAAAAAACATCAATCGGAGTCGATAATGTTATCCAACCGCAATTACGCGTTTCAGATTTAAGGTCGGATCTTTATTATTATTATTTCACATTTTAAAGCCTTATACAATTTGTACAGATTTGACACTTTCACCAAAAATAAATTATTTTACTTCAATATTTCACGTATAATATGTTTAATTGTATCACGATTTTTTTTCTTTTACGTTAACATTCCTTTGTTTTTCCCCCAAACACATATACACGCAAACTTCAGGACTTTAAAGTAACATAGAGAATCTCGGTAATTAATCTAATACCATACCTTTGATCGTGTTTATTGTTTCCTTTTTTTTTGTTTGAAAAGTAAAAGGGTGCAAAAGCGCTCCAAAATTGTTCGCCTCTGAAACATTTCCATAGTTACGACCTACATCTATATAAGTATATTTATTATTGTGACAACGCATATACTATAATAATAATTATAATACTATGATTAGAAAATAACAGACATTGAAACAATTAGGAAGCCGATTCACCAAAGCACATAACATTATTTTCAATAAATTCATAATACACAATATATTACACAATAATATTATTGGAAAAAATTACCATACAGATGTTATTTAAATAATTTGTCTCACTCGTGCCGTTCGTTTATTTTCCCGATCATATTAATGTATTAATTATTTCCGCCAAGGTTATCACACGAACTACGAAAACTGTACACATTATATTATGCACAATGATTAATTTACAAAGTGTGCTGTGCTGAGGTGCGGCAGCTGGTTTTATATAAATATTTAATATTATATACACGGAGGGATTATTTTAACGTGTTGCACTAATTATCTCACGTCAATTTTTGTTTTACTTTTGCAAAAAAGCGGGATAATGATGTCACATGATATAGTTTGAAATAATTCCAACACTTATAGTTTTACTACTGCCAATCACCATGCATACATATTTTCTCTTAATGTAAAGACAAACAAATAAACCCATTTTTTTAATTTGTATTCCGGAGCAAAATATTTTTCTGTAAACGTATATTAATCAATAATGATTTTTTTTTTTCTATATACATTTAAGGATTTTAGACTGCTATATGAGTAGATGTGTAGAATGCTCAAGGTTTAACACTTAGAATTTTGTATTCTACTCCTAACATACATAATAAACTATAAACGACTTATGAATAAAAAAAACTATTGATTGAGTATTTAATGTATTTTATACATAGACATATTTTTTCAGACCAACATTCTGCACTGCTATAAAATATGTAGTTATAAAAATATGGACTATATTTAATAACTTTAATAAAATATTGGTAAATTTATAACAAAAAATAATAAATAAAAAGTGTTGAAGACATTTTTTTACTAACATAAAAGAAATTTCCGAGATACCGAGTACTCTGGTGTATCATGTAAGATTAAAATAAACATTCTGGGACTTAGGTATATATTTATAATTATAACATGAATTTATAACATTATACTAAACAACAAAATCGAAAAAATTGGACGTCATCCGCGTTTTCTGTTACTCTTCGGATTTTAATACCAATTCAATTATTTAATTATTTTAATAATTTTAAGACCCTTGTGAGTAATGGTCTTGTGTGGTATACGATATACCTAATTAGTAATTACAGTGGTACAACAATAATTTTGACTCGATCTTGGATGACCTTTTAACTGGATCTATATCAAAGATGTCTTATATACAATTTTACGTATCGTTTATAGTAAAGGTTCAATAAAACAGGCCAGTGAAATATTTAACATTTTTCGGAGGGGTAGTAATTTATTTAACATTAATGAAGACGAAAACAAAATGTAATTATAATAACATTAACGTATAACAGTGTATAATTTACGTTAAAAAGTAACTCGCCGTGACAAGGTGGAAGGGAATAAAACTCCATTGCCTCACCTACTCTATAAAACACCACTATATGGGAATAAGTATTGAGCATATTATGTTATATTTACGAATTTGACGTATAAATATCTAAAATCTAAGTTTAACTATAACTAAGTATATAATATATTCCACATTACCTAACCTTTGGAATCCAAAATATGGTCGACGTTCATATAATATGAATTTGACTTCTAACTTATATAAGCTATTATTATAATTTATTTATATACTATATAGACATATACATACATGGCTATTGTATCACCCGTGTCCTATCCACCTATATACATCCATGAGATAAAAATAAACTATACATTTGTGATGAGGGAAGTTTATCATTTTATATTATTTTATAATATCGTTTTTAAAAGGTTTGATTTTTTATAAATGTTAAAATTGTTATGACCACCGTCACACCAAAATGTATTATAACGGGACTTAAATTGGAACATAAATAATAACCGATGCCGATAATTAGGACGCCAATTTGAAATTCGTTAGCAAAAATAAAAATATACACAATTATATACAAAAAAATATTTAGATACGATGTTTTAGTAGTTGGCTAGTAATTAGTTTAAAAATATTTTTTTGTTTTCTTTATAGGTTTTTCAAGTTACAAATGATTAAAGAAACTATGAATATTGTTCTTATAAAAACTACTCAACATGAAATATATAAAGTACACAAATATTTTCAAAACTTATAATGTGAAACTACACTTTAATTTATTTTTTTTGTTCTTACTACATTCCGGTCATCGATGCGATCCGCAAAGCTTTTCTTCTCACGAGTTTACACTTTACACACATACGATCTTATAACCTAAGTTAGGATTGGAATGTTTGCGATTTTGGGTCATTAATTTTTGTTGATTTTATCGGCAACAAAACACCATCAAAATGTCTAAGTCTGGTATCATTTCTGCAATACTCGGCGCGTATATTGCTACACATAATATACATCTATACCTATAAAATATGTTATTTTTGTAAATTACAATGATTTATTACCGTTCGTAATAATTTACAACCGCAGAATATAATTTATCATTCATTGCACGTCGATATACCTATTATATTACCTTGGGTGGTGCGGCGGTCCTTTGCGACGGGTCCGTTTAGCATACCGAAATACGTACGCGCATGGAAGACCGTCTACGGGGAAATGCTAACGGTCAACAAAATAACTTCAGGGAAAAAAATGAACCGAAAAAACTTTCCCCAAGGTCATTCCCGTGACGTACAACTTATGAGACGTTTGTGAGGCGGATCGTGTGTGTGATAGAAATAGAGTGAGATAGAGAGAGTGAGTGAGTGAGGGAGAACTATTTCGGCCGTACTTAAGTCTACAGAGTCTTTACAAAACAAACACAAACGACACACACACACAATACACACACATATATATGTATATACATATTATATACATACATTGTTCACTCGAAGCAGTTTCTTCAAAAGGTATCTAAAATAAACGTATGTGTGTGTGTGTGTCACGGGTAATCGTAAATGTATAACATAATGTTATTATATCATATCGATTTTACGATGTATGTATTCTGTTTTATATTATACATATACATTTATATATATATGTATAATATCGGTCCATTTACGCGATAACCGATAACACAATATATTTTACAATGTGCGAGCGTTAAATCAAATATCACATTTTATGTTACGCAGGACGTACATTTTTTTTCTTTTATAATAATTAATAATCGATAGGTCAAACTTTTAACTGTAGTTTTAACGCAAATGTGCTAACAAATCTTGAAAATATATTCTTAAATTTTTAACTACAACACCAATTACTTACACTAAGTTTTATATATTAATTAATATAGACTTTACAGAGGATAGGCGAACAACAACGTTATTTATCTACTTAAATAAATACTGTACCCATAATCATTAGTCCACTATAAACTTTAGTTATAATTAATAAACCGTTATTATAGTACGATGTTAGATTTATGCATAATATATTTCGTGATACAATGTACCTATATTATACATTTTCTGAAAATTTAATTTCCATTTAAAGTTTATACCATTTCCACGTTACAAAGTATAATATAGTTATAAAATATAAAAAAATATAGATAATATAGAACATATTTTTATAAAAAGTGTAGTAAAATGTAAACATATCCCAAAAAATACGATCAGCAATGTGTGCATATTATAATAATATAGAGTAGCTATGTTAGGAGGTATAGATGTACCTATGAGTAGAATTTCGAGTAAAATGTTAAGTGTCACAGTATGAGCGTCATCAGTTATAATAATTTATTTATATATTATATATATATTTATATATTTACTCAAATATTTATAATATTACTAGAGTGTTAGTTGGAGATAACTAAAAATGTTTGCAACAGTATTAATGTATTATAACCTAATCTCGTGTGATATAAAATACCTGTGGGTTTTTACGTTTATTGTTCAATACAGGTTTACAATCGTTATCGTTATCGTAATTAATTTTGGATTCTTGTTGAAAAATATATATAAGTATTAACCAAAAAGCCATTAAACTTGAATTCGTTAAAAAGCAAATAAGAATATAATACATTATATGTCTTCAAAAATTCGACAAAGAATATCGAGTTTCTGTAAAAACCATCAACCCTATATTTTATTATAGGTGTTAACTCATATTATCATTATTTTGTATTTATATTCATAGACGTGAATAGGGTCCTCAAATACATAAGATTTGAGCTCAAAAAGTTCCTAAAACAAAAAAAGTAGGGATTCGTTTTTCACTTACAATTTTATCTGAAATGTATTTTATTTTTCAGTGATATTTATACTTTAGACGACACGGTGTAATTATACCCACAAACACACGTTCCCTGCTCTTATACATGTAATATAGATATTCAGACGACAATGCATTTGTTCAAATGCGTCGGCACTCGGTGCGGTAAGCGGTAAGCCGTTGTTATATTAACAAAACTACTTATAAGTTATAACCGACCATAAATTACTTATAAAATATTAGAACAAAAATCAATGTAAACCTACCAACATAATATAATTATTTATTATTATTGTTAAATGTATAGCTGATAATAAATATTGATTTTAAAATATATATAATTTATTTTAATAAAATTATTTACATTTTAAAATGAAATAACATATCTTAGAGAGGACTTAGCTCAAGAAGAACTATCTTCCTAAGCTCCTCTATTTACTCTCATAGTTACATTTAATAAACCAGTTTAAATCATTTAAATGTATTTTTAAATGATAAAAGTATGCGTGTTTAGTAATAAACCTATAACTCACAAATATATAAAATAATTATTTTGTGCTAATATCTAACGATTTGCTTTTAATATATATTTTATAATTCTTGAAGAGTATAGTAATTACCTATTTCTAAGCTTCTAATAATATAAAAAAATATACGAAATTGTTATTGTCGATTCCCTCAAAGTTGAGAATCACTGTAATACAAACTACTAAATGCGACTGGTGGTATGTACATCAAATTAAACTAAACAGTAAGCAGTCTATTTACCTATCTAATAGATATTTAATGATGTGGTTTTGAATTAAGTCAACTGTTTTATTTGTATATATGAATATACTATAATATAGCATTATTATTTTACGTAATATGATTTTATAACTTTGAAATTTAATCAAGACTTTATATATAAAAAAAAGATGTGCATTTAACCAGTTAAATTAAATACGTAAAAAATTAAAAGTAATAAAATTAATGATTTATATCGTTAAAATAATCAAAAGTATAGATACACAAATAGTAAGCAAGATTGGATTGCTTATTTATGTGAATTATTTTATATTTTAATAGTTAAAAAAGTATAATCGTAGAAGCAAAAATGCCGCCCGAGAATTAGATTTAGAGTTGTGTAATAAAAATTGTTTATCAACTATTTATTGTTTTTTATACTCATCTAAAATATTAAATTTTGATAGATGTTTACTAATTGCCTTCATAATATTACTTAGTATTGTTTATAGAACATATTATATATTCTTGTATAAAATAATTCCTGGTCCATTTTTTAAACTTTTTCCGCTATACTGCGGCCAATGCGGAACTACGACAAATTTGACACGTGATCAAAATTAAATATCCAAATATATGCGACTGTAAACCGACTTCGCAGCTATTTAAATTTATAGATTTTCTTTTTCTATATAATGCCCAATAACAAAAAATGGGTTTTTAATTTTTTTTTTTTTTTTTTTAATATTTTAAGAATAATCTTTCATAATTATTATAAAACTAATTAAGGCATACACGATACCATATAATATATAATTATTAATTATAAAGCGAAACTTGTGTTCGTAATTAAAACGAAACGTTTCGTCTATATAAGGAGTTCGCGCACTCGAAAACCGTTCGGATAAATACTCGCGAGTGGCGATTCTACATTTCGACGGGGGCACCGTATAACAACAATATATTTGTTACCAAGCCGTTGTCTCGTTCGTAATATTATACATCTCTGTTGGCCGCCCGAGAGTGTCCGGATTTACGGGAAACTCTAATCGCAATCGCACTCTGAATTATGTAATAATACAATAATAGTAATAACACGACGTCGGTATCGCGATATTATAGGTGTGAGCGGTGGAAACGATAAATACGCGAACGGTGTGAATTATTTTATACATGTATACAGCGAAGAAGTGGAAAAGTTTGCGACAAAAGTTTATCCAGGCGGTGTGTCGGCGGTCGGGGGGTGGTCATAAATAATGACAAATCCGCCGATCCGCAAGGCGACGTAATTTTCGGTGTGCGCGTGCGCCCGTTGACCGCCCGTCTGCACACCGCCAGCGCGGAAGTTTTACGCGTCCGCCGCCCAACAAGACTCGGACCGAACGATATAATATAAAAGATAATAAAACGATGATGATTCCAATATTATAGGAGCACCTGTTCATCACAACGTTATAATACCATAATATTGTACCGCAATTCGCCCGCTAACCAGCCTCCAGCGACCATCATCGCGATGTGAGATTTTATACGGGCGAATGAGAATATTATTTCGGTTTTCCATCGATCTATGCCGAGACTGCATCGCGATAATCGACGTTTGTCTGTTCGCGGATTCGATGTGCAGCCAATAAAATATTATGTATAATACGCCGTATTATTATCGTGATATTAATGACTGCGGGAAAACATTTTTTTCATCAATCTAAAAATAAATTTGAACACTCGACGTTTATGGTTAATTCTTACGACTTTCGTACTTCATAAATAGACACGATACATCTATAACCTGCGTTGGCGAGTTATAAAATTTGTACACAAAGTCACAAATCACGTTTATGACAACAATATTGCACATTGGCACGTACAATATTGTGTATGGGCACAGGGCAGGTTGTTTTTTCTAATATTATAATTTATAATATATCATTGTTTTGTAAAACGTAACGTTATATTACTTATATTTAAATAATGTTTTCTATGATTATTGACTAAAATAATCCTGACACTTGTCGACTTAACATAATCGATTGTCAATGTTTTACAACGTTTATCGTTCTATTGTTCAACATAGTACCTTTAACCTATAAAATATATTATTACACGCCATTCGCATATAGTACAATATGATACACATACACATCACTTGTCATTTGCTAATATTAACACATATTATGACGTGAGCATTTAACTATTTTAGCCTTTGCGAGTATGTAGAAATGTAAACCAGTATCTATATATATATATACAAAACGATCTGCTGCAACGATGCACTTCGTACTAAAATATAGCAATTACGTTGTACTTTCGACAAGTTTATTTCGTATTGAGGTGTACAATCACAAACACTATGGGTAAAATTATACATTTGTAAAAGGTTAGGCCAAAATATTTTAAAATTGCTTCTCTTCCTCGTCAAAAAATATTAGCAATTCTAATTTGTATATTTTTTAATGTTATAAAAGATCTTACTTTAATTCGAATTAATACGAAATAGTAGGGAAAACTCAATAAAATATCTAAGATCACCTAAATGAAAAATTTAACTAGAAAATACACATAAACACAAAACTAAATCATGGTTACACGAGAATGGGAATTTAAAATCCCTTATTAAACCACAGCTCAAGCCTATAAATTAAATGTTCCTTATTACTAAACACTATTGTTATTATTATTATTATTATTATTATTATTATTATTATTATTATTATTATCATGTTAAAATAGCTAAAAATTAATGTTAATAATAATTCATAGATTTAGATAAGTAGCCTTATAGGCTAGGAATGTCTTATTATATAATAAAAAAAAAACTAAGCACAGCAATAATAACACTGCTACTAACGTCTTACGCATGTCCAATATTAGCAACCGCTTCTCAAACAAAAAATCTTCAAGTCATCCAAAATACATTTTTGAGAATATCATTAAAAGCCTCCTAGTTTATGGGGCTTAAACTAATTCAAAAACTCAACAAAACAGAAGGAGTACTCCACTGCAAAATTAGAAATAAAACCATCAATCCTAACTAAAACCATGATTACCTCGAGACGTATTTCCATGAAACTCAAGAGGATCAATCAAATAACTAAAAAATACACTTAAAATTACAATGCTTGTCAAAATGAATTATTAAAAAACTGTTTAATTCTTGTAAAAACCATTTAATTGTTAAAGACGATACTTCTTATGTATATCTATAAACTTGTAATACTATGTATTAAAACAATGAAAAAATAATAAATTTAAAAAAACTTACCTATGTTTATAAAATTAATATTCAGGGCTTTGTTTTTTGTGTTAATATTTAATAGACTTAGATATTTAAAATATTTTTTATATTAATGTCATAATGTCATAATATATTCAACTTGCATTGAATTCTAAAAAAATATACCAATAATTATTAAATGGCAACAGCCTACTTTAAATGAGTATACTAAGTCTTCGCAATAAAAATTTGGCCTATTAACATCGACTACCACCGCTTTTCTTATTACTTGATTGTTTAAATATGCGTACTTTGACGAAAATATACTGAAAAAATTTTCCTGGCCTCCACAATCTTACATAGTATAATATTATATTAAGATAAATATTAGCAAATAAATTAAATAGAAATAAAAATACCTAAAAATAATTTTAATTTTTTTGATTTTAGTAAAATATTTAAAAATCTTTTATTTCTTATAATTTACCAATATTTACATCAGGTAGGAGAAACTAATATTAATTTACATAATATTATGATATATTATTTTTGTAAATAGTGATAAAAATGAATATTTATCGTTTCCGTCACTACATTTCTGAAAAATAATCACAATAAAGGTATTTCAGTTTTTTTTTAGTTACAATGTGTTTTATATATTGTATCATATATATGTATGTATTCCACCTGTATCATTTTTGAGCCGATAACCTGTCGACATTATATCAGTCCATAACTTAATGTACGGAAATAATATATATATATATATATGTATATATTATTATATTAGAAACTACTATGTATTTTATTTTAAATTCTGTTAATCATGTTAATTCAAAATTTCGAATTATCCTAAAAACGAAAAAATAATATCTATAAGACTATAAACATAAATATCAGTAGCGTTAATATATTATATATAGTCATGGAGATATATTGCAAAACGTATAATGTGTATTATACATCAGTACATTAAATATGAATTTTAGGAAAAATGGACAGGGGCAAAAAGAACATTCGAAAAAGAGACTAAGGAAAAAAAGAACAAATGTATTAATAATAGTAATAATAATAATATGTGAATCAGAAGTGTATTACCAATAAATCCTTCTGTTAATCTTTTTTCGTACCTGTTAACTCTATAATATGAATTGTATGCGTGCTTTACAATACGACTTTGGTACAGAACACACACAGCAGTCGTCTGTTGACATTTTACAATTTAACAATTGATCTAGTGTGAACATTATGTTTAACTTACAATGTCTATTCAAAACGGAATTATTTGAATCCAATAAACCGTGACCGCACATGACAGTGTCTAACCTGAAATCGATTGTTCGGGAATTTCTAAGAACGAACATCACAAAGACTGATCCTTTGTATATGTATACATGTACAATATTGAGTATAATCTCCATTTAAGGTGTCGGACTGAAGTCAATAATTTGATGATGACCCTTTCGAAAATGAAAAAAATAAATATTAATGGCAATAGCTTTCAGAGTTAATCCGGTAAACGTGTCTATTTAATGTTTACGCACACAAACTATACATATATATGTAAAAGGCACGGGATATTATTTGTGACACACGTGCTATATCGCTTCGGGCAACGAAAACGATGCGACTAGAAACTGATCAAATAATTATTAATTTTTATAAAACGTTGTCTATCTTCTATGTCCGTATAACGATGTGTGTGTGTTTATTATTTTATACCAAACAGTAACGTGCAAAGTCCGTATCAAACAACTATTGTCACTAGTATAGCATGAATTGTTTTCTTTGGCTTCTTAATCCTAGGTATTATTAACGATTTAAATCGAACGCGTGTACTGTGTGTGACTGATTCCTCGAAAAAGACAATTTAATGCTCGCACAATAGTACATATATTCTAAAATACCGTTATACTCGTCCGGTTTGTTGAGTATATTGTTTAAAATTCCTTAATTTTAGGTCGTATTCCAAACACTAACACGATAGTCTATGTATTTTTAAAGCGTTTATTAATTAGATCAATTATTAAAGAATATTTTATTTAATCACTAGTTACCAATAGAGGTTTTACACAGTATTAGATGAATCGATAACCCGCGTTCGACTGACTACTGTGTATTCTATATCATCTTGTCTTGGCGATGAAGTCACTTATAAAAAAAACACATATCGCTTATACTATAATATTATTGTTAAATATGCTTAGTAATTTAAAATGAGCCAAAAGGTTCGCAACACCCCTGGGGTTAAATAGAAGTTCATTGCCTATTATAAAGTTAATTTATTTTAGGCAATCGATTTTCATGGTTTGGAGTGCTCACTATGTGATATATGATATATCTTATTTTCTATTGGGTTTTTTACTGAATTGACTGTTTTAAAAATTTTGTTTTTAATTATTGAGCAAAGGCTTACTACTAACAATACACCTATACTGATAGCAATTATTCCTCCAAATATAAAAAAAAAATTATGATTCTTTACCTTCATTGTGTCATTATTTGCTTTTATATGTTTTAATTCCGTTTGAGGAATTAGAATATTTTAATAATTTGAATAAATTATTCTTTTTTGTAGAATTTTCTTTATTTAGAATAATTGAATTATTTAAAATTATATTTGTATTATTTAACTGTATTTGCTCGTTAATTGGTGTATTCAATTGTAGAACTTGATCTCTATGACTATATATTTTCCTAATGTATTTTTATTTTTTTTAATAAGAATATTAATAATGTAATATCATTATGATCACCATCAGTATTGGTTTCACATTGAATATTTGAATCTAAAATAGTCTGTAATATTTATATTTTATACTATGTTTTAAAAATTTTCTAACACTTAACAACATCATCTTTGATTGTAATATAGATCCAAGAATTTGTATTTTCCTATCTAGTTTGTGTTTTTATATGTAATTTGCTTGAACGAACGAGTCCTTGAAGAGCCATGTTTATTATGTTTATTAGATTTTCTGTTTTGAATGTATACTTGATACTATGTTAAAATTATTTTCAATAACGATATTTGTTTCTCTAATACCGTTTTAAAATTTAGGATATCTATTGTACCAATTTCCTCGAAGGCGTGGGTTCCAATCCCACCGCTGCCACTAGTTGTTATTATACTTGTCCGGTTAGGGTTAGTAAAAGCCTAGAGCCTCGAGTATATTGTTTAAGAGTTCGTTAACTTAAAGTTGTATTCAAACATTAACATGATTGCCTATATATATATTATTTTTAAAACGTTTATCAGATTAATTATTAGAGAATAATTTATTTATGCACTAGTAGAGGTTTTACATGATATTGAATGAATTGATTACTCGCATTAGATTGACTATAGCCTATTCTGTATAATCCTGTCTTGGCGACGAAGTCACTTAAAAAAAAAAAAAAAAAACATATTGCTTGTATTACAATATTATTTTTAAATAAACTTACTATTTTAAGATAAGCCTAAAGGTTCTAAATAATACTGTATGAATTGTTTGGCTTTTTTTCATCATTACTAATGTTATAAAGAAATGTATTTACTAATAAAAATTGAAAACCACTTTTAAATTATCTGAAATCATTTGAAGCTTTTTTGCGACTTGTTGAGTGTATCTACCTAATGCATAATACATTTTAAAATAAATTAGTTAAAAATAATAATTAATAACAATCGTTTTTTTTGTATTTACAATATATTATATCATATTTGATATATTATTATGTGAAATGTGGACTGTTTTTCATTAATTATTAATCGATTTTCACATTGATACACAGCACGTGTATTTACTGTTGTGTTAAGTAAATGTACAATATATAGATTGTTCGTTAATTAAAAATTAATTCTTCGAGGCTCTATTTATTCATTTATTCATTAGTGATTTAAATTTTTAAAAAAAAAGTAACAGTAAACAAAATATATTATATTATAAAACATAATGTGTATATAATATAATAATTGATTTTGATTTATAAAATATGAAATCGATCAAAAACCATAAAATAAATTATATTTATACGTTCGTTGTGTGTTTATATAAGGATGTTGACTGTATGTCCTGTATATACATTATACATGTATACACCATAGTAGTCTTGGTTAATGAATGTATTTATTAAATATTGTGTTTTAATTAAATTGAATTGTAATTAATTTACGTCGAAGAAACAATAAATATAACAAATATCATTAACCGAAAATTTATCACGAAACGAAACGATTATTTTATCGCCATAGTCTTAAAAAGAAATTGATTCATAATAACTATAGTAAACAATCGAAGTATACATTATAAATATATAAAAATAAATGCGAAATTGTGACAAGATTATCTATGTCTGGTGTTTCATTGTATCGCTTAATTTTACTCATATAAGTATTAAATGTACTCGAATACACGTCATATCATACAAAATATTGTTTTGAATATTTTATTTTATATTTTCACTTATTTGTGTATAATAATATAAAATATAAGACTGGATAATTTTTAAATTGTTTAATATTGTGTAAAACTGAAAATATGATTTTTAATATTATCATCTTTTTTATTTTAAATATAAGTTGCATAAGTATATAAAATGTAATAAATATACATAATAGCACATTCAATTCTAATATTTTATATTGCTTCTATTATTTTTTCATAATTTTAAAATCTATTTGTCAGATTATCCTTAAAACTACCTATAATATTAACTCTTGGTTCTTAAATATAAACATACAAGTATATATTTTTAATTATTCCTGGGCTTCAACAAAGTAATTTCTTAAAAATGTTGTATATCAAAAATATTAATCTAGTAATTATTATTTTTTTTAATTATTGATAAACATTACGAGGATTTAACATAGCGTTATATTTATTTTTTCTTTGACCAACAAGTAACATTATAAAACTCATTCACTAAAAAATTGTTTTTCATGAGTTTTAAATTATCTTATGAAGTAAAATTATCCATAATATATGTAGAATAATATTTATCTATGTACGAAATAATATTTTTAATGGTTTTTCTTTTAATTTTGTCTAAATATTATCTCAAAAAATGTTATACCAATACAAAATATTTATATATATTTTTAAATTCTATTATAATTTCAAATAAAAAATAAAATATAGAATAAATATATCAAATCCTCAAAAATAAATAAATAAATATTCTCCATAGTTATAAATGATTTAAGATTTTAATTAAAATTCATAAAAATCAGTTTTTCGTATGTGTGCACTAAGTATATAAGACTTTTGAAGTTAACAGGTGAGTACACCTACACGAGTCACTGTTTCATGCAGAGAAAGAAATATAATATGTCATATAGATACACATGAGTGTAAGAAAACGCTATTCTCATGTATGTTGTCTCTATCTTACTAAGATAGAACATGGCAAATTTGCGCTCAGTATAACTAATTGTATATTTTTATCTTTAATATTAAAGTGAATTTACCTATTATCAAAGTTAAAGGTAAAAAAATTATCTGTGCTTAGGTGTTGGCTTTCGATATTTTAATTTATAAACGAGATACAAGTATTCTAAATATTACGAGTTAAAAATGGTAATAAATTACTAGTTTCAAAATTAAAATATAGAATAAGTCATCGCTCATATTATTATATAATTCAATAATTTTCTTATCTTTCACTTTGGTAATTAATAAATTTACTCTAATATTAAAGCTAACAATACATAATTAATTCTAGTTAACGCAATTTTACCAAGTAAATTGTTTGTTAGACAGAAACAACACATGTGAAAGTATAGTGTCCTATTAAGACATAATAAGTATACTCTGTATATACCCTCTTTCGTTATACCCGTACTTCGATTGTATACTTACGAGTATCTTGTCCGGCAAGATTAATTGATACGGTTTGTCAACAAAACAACACATCTATCGGATACATATAAATATATAATAACAATATAATATTTTCTTTTATTGTGTATATAATATATACACTTATATATACATTATATACAATATATTATAAATTATAATCGTAACCTGCAGTTTAATCCCTAGAAGCGCACCGTATTGGAAACAAATTTTTTGCATCCAGCGATTTTTGGACATCATAATATTCTATACAATAGTTGAATAGTGCGTAGGTATTTATAACACAATACGACAATGATAAATAATAATGTACATATATAGTTTCGCTCACGCGTCGGTTCGCATTTCACTATTCTTCGAAGTCACACACTGCTGAGCGACAGTATATTATAAATCGTACCGAGCGTGTTAAGTGTAAACTATATTATTTTATATAGACGAATAATGAATATATCATAAACATATTATATAGTTTAAATCCATAAGTACCCAGCATGTCCGTGTCGGATCGAGTGAAAAATGAGACAGAACGCATAGACTTCCGGACCCGATCTCGTATATATATAATAATAATAATAATAATTAACAGCTGGTGGTCTTCCAACTGTGACCCGCCACAATATACGTCGAATCTGTACGAAATCCGGTCGTCCGAGGAACAGACCATACCATATACCGCATCATCGAAATACTGAGTACACCATATTGTACGTATATTATAATACAAATGTCTTTTATTATAATGAATATAATAAATCGGTAGGTTCGATTTCTAGGAAATCAAAAACGGTGAGTTTGGCATGACAGGATTAAAATCGTATATTATAACATTATACGGTGTGCGTGATAATATCTATACAATACTTTATTGTGAACTTCCATAGATTACAACTATAAAAAAATAAAATACGTTATAATATAATTATATATATTTACATCGAATAATGGAAAAGAAAGAACAAATTTTATAGTTTATTATCGGCTTGATTTTATTAAGATACCTGTGCTGTATTGAAACTATAATACAATGAAATGTACAGTGGGTAAACAACTTATGAAAAAAAGGAATCTATTCTGTAAGTATGTACCAATATTGTGGAGTACAAATACATTTAATAAACGTCAAACATAACTATTAAAAGGAAGAAAAACTTTAACCACTTTTTATATAGCTTCACACATAATATAAGTTGAATAATCAAAATCTGATTTTTTAGTTTTCTTAAGGATCATATTTATAAATACTCCGATTTTTTTTTTTTTTTTTGTCACTTAAAGAGTTTTCTGTGGTAACACAAACTCCTGTTTATAAACAAATATCACTCTTTTTTACTAAGATTTGTTAAGGTAACCGATTTTTTTTTTTTTTTAATTGATTTATTCATATTCAATTTCAACTGAATAGTTTTCGAGGTATTCAACTTTTTGTACACGAAGGATAATAATTTATAATAATACATTTAGAAGATACATGAACTGTGATAACTTTGAAAAAAATGTAAATTTATTTTACATATAAATTTATACAAAAATTATATAATTTGAAAACATTGTCTGAGTATAATACGTACCATAGGTGATAGGTCTATAAACTAAGTATTACATAGACTTCATATTTTGTATACAACCACAGTTAGACTATTATAATCTATAGAACACATAGTTTAATAAATCTAAGACTACTCGTTCAAATTTTGACGTAGATAATCAATGTTTTCATAAAAATCTTCTTATAGTATCAATTTACACTAAAAAAGGGTGGTTCTCACTTGAATAATTAATTTGAATCACCACAGGATTATCCTTAAATGGTGAAAAAATATAAATATTAGATAATAATATGATCTTTAAGTGTAGGTACATAAAATTTCAAAAAATCAGAATTTGAATAAATGCATTAGTAAACGATAAAATGGTGGTGAACATATGGTTGGTGAATTGCCTAGTAATGTATATTATTAGGTATGATTGGAACCAGATGAAATAAGCAATGATTTCTGAAACCCATAGGCATGATGAAGTAAATTTATATAATTTACTGTAATTTAAGTGTAAACCAAATGTCAGAAAGTGGTCCAGATGTTGAAATCAATTCGAAAAATAAACCATAAATATTATATAGGTATATTTACAGTGAAATGAAACGAATATAAATACATAAAGAATTGCAGTTACAGCGGCGGAGACTACCAAATATTGAAATATCATTAAATAATAAGAATGATACATAACATAATATATATGTTAAAATTACATTAAACAAGTCTTATAAACGTTAAAATGCCCAACTATGCCTGATTTAAGTGTCTAATAATTTAAGTTGATTAAATGTTTTCTATACACCGCAGACCATTTAGTATGTGTGGATATTTTTTTAATTCCATGGAATACTTTCATTTTGCGTTATTTTTAAGATACTTTTTAATGATCACGAATTGTTATTACGTTCATACTGTACACTTGTTCAAAGAATTTTATGTAATTATACAAAAATCTCGAACGCTGCATAAAATATTTTATTATTCATAAAAATTCATAAATTATAAAAGTCTGGATACCTATAGTGATATTTTATCAAAGAAAAATTCTCTCAAATATTTCCAATTAATAAAGTTATTGTTATTGTTATTAGGTTAAAACTTATTCTAATTGTAAAAGTTTTTAAATTAAATAATTAAAAACGATTATTTTTTTTCATAAGATTATCATAGTTGAAGTTTTTTTTATACCCAATATACAATAGTCAATGTAAATATAGTAATAAAAGCCACACGCTATATATATTATAACATAAATAATATATATTATACCTACATCACGAATAAGGTATAAACGGATACGCATCATACGTTCACGCTTACATAATATTATTTTATCTATTTAACACTAATCACAATATCACAAAATAATATTATAATATATATATATATAAATGTATTATACGCGTAATCGACCGATAATAAAGTAATAATACTAAAACGCCCACGGAAATTGAATACATGACGTACGCATAGTATAGTACATTATTATTATTATTATTATTATATTAAACTGCACTGGAGTTAGCACGCGCGGAGTAATCACCACTGTCGAGGGGAGACCTTTCGTGTTTCACATAATTGTTGACATCATTACAATATTATTATTCGTATGGAATGTTTGATACACTTTCGGGCAATAATTAACAGTTTTATTTCTTAGCGTCGTAACAACTTATAAAGTGTTAATAAAAATCGCCAGATCAGTCACCAGACGGCTTCACGTCTCCAACGCCGCAATACATCGTGCGACTTATTATCCTATCCGACGGGTTTTATAATATTATGGCGTTCACGCATAATGTAATAATGTACATGTGTATGTAGATCTTCTTTTTCATTTCGCTTCGACAAAAAGCACGGAAAACGAAAAAAATAAAATGTTAGGATACGTTTTTCAGTGTCCCGCCACCGCCGTCGACTGACCGTCGTTGCCCTTCGCGATCGAAAACAGTAATTTACGAACTCGTGCACGCGCGTTTCGGAAAACTTTCGACCGTTCGAGAGATTAAAATATTATTATAATATTATTACACGTTGCATTATATGGCCGTCAACGTTAAAACGCAACAGACGGGTAGGCGTCACGCCGCTGTGACACACCAACCGGCGTGTTAGGTACAGTACAGGTACTTAGGTTATGTAACATAACATATTATGTTATCATATTTTAACATTTTATTACTTATTAAAATATAGTGTAATCGTTACACGTTACGATTCACGTTTACACTATACCGCCAATACGACGTGTAAGTATACGTATATGGTATAATATGTCACCGACCTAAACCGATATCGACGATCGGGCTGGTTTTTTTTTTTGTTTTTTATCGTATTTCAAAAACATTCATAGCGGACGTTCCGTCATCGCCGCCACTGTGTTTAATATTACCTGATATTGTACAAGACAAATAATTCGTTCGTATGATGATAATTATAACATTACATTGTTGTTATGATATTATTTCGAGTCGAATACGTTATGTACTCGTGTATAGTCGTGTGCATATACGATTTCGCGCGGACAACACTGCAGCCTTGGCGGGTCGATTCGGAAACGGAAATTTATATACCTACACGACTGTTGCAGATATATTATAATAATATGTACCTACACCACTCGTTGTAATGCCATTATTATTATCATATTATATCGAGTTGGTCCTAACAAAGACGCTGTTATTATATTATTATTATTATTATTATTATCATCATCGTCGTCGTCATCGTTATTATTATCATAATAAGAACACTGGCGAAACGCCGAGTTTTGGTCGAATCACCACCGCTCGGGTGCATAATATTATATACATGACGGTCGTACGGCGGAGCTTCGAGGGAGAACAGCGGCGGCCGCGCTTGAGTCTAAATTAAATTATACACGAGAATAACTCACATATTATAATATAATATTATAATATTATCATAATATAACGCGTGTACGTATATTTAATATGTATATAATATTATTCGTCCTCCTACTCGTTTGCCCGCCGGTGAGTCGTAAGAAAAAAAAATATACGAAAAAATAAAAACCGATGGCTAATTAGTAATTATGTTCATCCCCTCGGTCCACGGCCCAGGCGAACGTTTATAAAAAACGACCAGCCCGAACGAAAACGCAAAACACGCGACAGCTGCTATCTATGTTATTATATAATACAACACCCCTATCGATAAATGTGTAATAACGTTATAGGTGTACAGACTTGGTCGGCATTTGCGACGGGCGGACGAGATATCGAGAAAAATCGGTCGATCCGCGGTCTACAAAGTCGGCGGCAGGACGACGACGTTCCTACGGTAAAAAATACATCGCGTGCGGATCATGACTCGGCGGGAAAGCGATTAGTGATTATCGTCGGGCTAAGAAACTTTGGTTCCCTCCCCTTTTGGAGATCGAATACATCATTATGCTTATAATTTATTTTCATGATGAATATAGTTCGCGCGTCTTCAAATCCACAGAATTATGAATACATGTAAAAATATAAATAGGTAGGTACAACATTTTCATTAAATCTCATCGATTTATACAACAATAATGTATACGAATACAAATATTTAAATCGCATTTTTATCGAAAATAAATGTAGTTCCCTCCCCCCCCTCCGCCATTACTTTTCGTTTCAGATTTATAAATTCGCACGGAAGCTGTCGTTGTCGCAATATTATTAACACATGCATTGGCGCATATCTCGAGGAGCAGGTGGGTGGGTGGGTGGGTGGGGAGGGGGGACATGCGGCGAGGAAAAAAGTATATCTAACT
This sequence comes from Melanaphis sacchari, assembly GCF_002803265.2. Taxonomy (NCBI): domain Eukaryota; kingdom Metazoa; phylum Arthropoda; class Insecta; order Hemiptera; family Aphididae; genus Melanaphis; species Melanaphis sacchari. Next base: position 93,835 of record NW_020271098.1, on the reverse strand, counting down.
CGCGCCGCCGACGATGGACGATGGACGGCGTCGGCGGATAACAGGACGAGAGGAGGAAGGAGAAAGGCGGCCGCAGAATTATATTATGCGTATGGCCGCTATCGATTTACGAACGGTTCTCGTCGTCGTATATGTATATATATATTTATTTATATACATTTATATACATATTATATATATATATATATGTATGTATGTATGTATATAGGTGGGTTATACGACGCGCTCCTCTCTGGTCTGCCGCCGACGCCGATGGGCATTACTTAAAATTTCGATGCTTGCGCGAGTACGTAGAACGGCCATTTCTCCGTGCGCTCTCCGCCCCGGCAATTAAAATGTATTTATCCGACGAGAACGCGACATGATGTATGTGGTACGGGTCAAGCTCGACGCAGCGCCGTCTAATCCGCGCGCAGAATCGTCTCGGTCCGTACAACATATTATTATGATATACGATGATAAAATAGTAATAATATTGTAATATATTTATATCCAACGTACCTACTCGCCGACAATATTAATTGTTGTTATAATATTGTCAACGCACTCGTCTACCGAGACGATAACGAGTACGAACAATAGTCGCGAGCACTGCTATAAATGTATATATATATATATATATATATGATAATATAATAACGTTATGTAACCGTAATAATATAATTACGGACAGTTATTATTGTTCTCGGATAAGAGCATTCGGACGATATAAAACGTTTCGACGATGACACGCATGTTATATATATATATGGACATAACTGTCCGCGCGCGTGAATGTGTGGAGGTAACTGGAAAATATTATAAAGATGAGTTTGAACGAGATGGATGTATATCTTGTACGACGTGTTGTGATGACAATAATAACACATGAATACATGATACGAGTTTGCAATTCGATCGCCTCCTTTATTTTATTTTTCATTTTTTATCAAATTGAAATCGTTTTTACAACTTTTTATTTCGACGCTGCTTCGTGTTATACCGTGCATATACACTCGATTTCTGCGAAAATATCTGTTACGACAAACCCCCCCCCTCCTAACGAGGAAACCACTCGAGCTAAATAAAACACCGCTTTGGAATTTATACAACTACACTATATTAAACGTATTTATTGCGACTCCTGTAGAAGACATAATATACTACAACGTTGTATATAATACAATGTTATTTAGATCGTCAGGTACGTAGCATTCAAGTATATCGTATTATATATAAATAATACCACAAATTGCTTTAGTAAAAAATCGTCAAATGTGTTTACTGGGAAAAAAAAAACAATGTTAGTAGAATTATTATTGCCGCCGATATTGTCGGAAACTGTGACTTACGGATAATCTACCCGTCTAAAGTCCGGTATATACCTGTCTATAAACCACTATTCCGAGACACCGACCGAGAGCACGAATCCCGGGTATTAATCGTATTTACTATTTAGACTTTTCCGCGGACCATCTCGTCCGCCCCATTTAAACAAACATTACTCCAGCTTCCTAAATACACTGTCGTGTCTTAAATCTTTTCATTCCAAGAAATGATCATATGAGTGTGCGAATAAAAAAAGTCTAATTGACTAAACGCTGTTCAAACTTTTAATTAAAATAACATCTAGTGGATACAATGAGACAATAATTGTATTTTTACTTATACTACGACGATTAACATGAAAAAGCATTTCGCGACAAGACATCATAAAACTCCTTAAGCTCATCGGTAGTCTATCGGATTAAATTCCATACTACATAGTAAGTCGTGTGCAGTGTCATCGCGCCGTATTTTTCATTTATTTTTTCGACGCGAAAACGCCGTCAATGAAACGTCACAGACACACGCCGCTACGCGATGCCGGGCAACTGCCAACTACTCTGGCGGTGGTGTATTACCGTGCACCGCGACCGTGTACGCCACCGTTTTCCCAAAGTGCGTATATTATAATAATCTGCGCGTACACGTGTTCGTCCGTCCGTGACATGGTTGTATTAGTTATAACGACAGTCATTAAGAGATCGACGAGATGTGGGATTTTTTTTTTCTCGGAGACGTTACTCGAATTCCAAGACTACTATAAAATTGTACGCGTCCGAACACCCCTATATAGTTTGAGTTGGAATTTATACGCGCGGTCACATGCCGGCGAAAAGATCGTTTGTTAACATCGGATTTCGAGGTAAAAGATTAGGTAAGATATATATATATATATTATACGCGCGCGCGCGCGTGTGTGTGTGTGTGTAATACACGTTTAAACCGTTTTCACACAAAAACTGCGCTCCAAAAGGACTCATGGACTCGCGGGTGGTGCGTGGGACTCGCACGAAGTTTCTCGGCGTGTGCGAACCGCAAAAACTTTTACTCTTGCGGGGGGTATGACGATTGCGCCAAAAACGATGTGTACGTGTCGTACGATAATAAACGATAATGACGATAGCGATAGTGTTTAAAACGACACGTAATTATATTTAATCGTACGCGCGACGAAACGATTGTATTCATTATTTCGTTTGCGGGCCTCCGAAGCGACGGCCGAGCGTCCCGGGTACAGCGAGGGTGTCGCCACCGCCTTCGCCGTCGTCGTGGCGGTAGTCCGGTCGGTCCGTGTCCGTTTTGCATATACGTCGCTGCCGCCACCGTCGTACACACTACATTATAATATACGCGATCGATACAGAGATTTTATAAAAAAAACTTTATATATATATATATATATATACATACATACATGAATATAAAAAAAAACACTTTCCCCTCGGCCGCTCGGACTTTAAGGGTTGTGCGGGCGGAAGAGGGCGGGGGTGGCCGTGAAGGGTGGCAGCGTCCGCGTTATATTATATTAAGCGACGGACACACATACACACACACACACACACTCACACACACTCACACACACTCACACACACACACACACACACGCACATCGGCGCACACTCACGCTCGTGCTGCTGAGGCGACGGCGGCGGCGGCTGCCCATTGATTGAACCGAATTAATACACGGAATACATTATATTATGCGCGCGCGTATATAGTGCGGCGTTGTCGCGCAAGAGACCATGTACGGTCGCCGTCGCCGTCGAAAGGCGGTGGAAGCGGATGCAAAGGCGGTGTCGGTCAGCGCGTGTAGAAACGACATATTATATACATAATACATATACATACACTCACACACGCACGAGCGATATACATAAAGGCTGTTTGGTAATGGCGGGGGGGGGGGGGGGGGGGGGGGGGGGACGGCCGGGGGTTTACGGACGTTGACGGTCGGTGACGGCGGCGGGCGAGGAGGATGAATATTATTCTCGGAAGCTATTCGCATTTTCGGACGTTATATACCTCCTCTGTGTGCGCGCGCGTGTGTGTGTGTGTGTGTGTGTGTGTGCGTAGGGTTCTCAGATATGCACACACACACACACCGACCGACCAGCGTACGTGCGCGCGCACACACACTCGCACACACTTCTCCCCTCCGTTCTAATATGTATTATGCGTATATCGTACATATACACACTGTATATAATATTATATGTATATATATATATATGTATTTACGCGTCGTAACGACGGCGCGCGCGAGAGCGAGACGGAGCGATCGAGTGCACGGGAATTCGCCTCGGCCGTCGCGGGTAGTACGTCCGGCCGCCGTCAGAGGGTCGTGCCGCCGCCGCCGCCACCCCAAGCCACCCCGCGCGCTCACCTGTGGACGCGCGGAGCGTTGGTCATCGGGCCGGCGGGCGGCCACCACCGCCGCCCCCACCCCTATCATGGTTTGCCGCCCGCACCCCGCACACCGTCCGCCCGGCCAAGGCTAGCCGGACTACTGCCGGTCGGCCGGCCGGCCGGTTGCCGCTCTACGCCACGCTCGCGCCCGCGGACCAACGCGGCGGCGGCGGCATTCGAAAATTTCAGTCTTCTCGGTCACTCTGTCGGCACTCGTTTCATGTTTCCCCCCGAAGCACACCACACAGCACCCTGTCGATCGGCGGTGCGCGCACCACCGCCACCCCAACCACCATCACCACCGACACCACCGTCGTCGTCGTCGTCGTCGTCGCTGCCGCCGTCGTCGTCGTCATCGTCGTCGTCGTCGTCGCCGCCGCCGCCGTAGTCGTCGCACACATACACACGCACACGCACACACCGCGCGCTCTCACACAACCACCACCACCACCGACACCACTACCATCACCGCTACCCCACTACCAACACCGCCGCCAAGCGACATCGCATCGTGTAGTGTACACACACACCGCCGGCATACACACGCGATATTTCGCCCCGTTCGTACCTCCGTCACCGGCTGCCCAGTGTCGTCGAGCACACATCACAATATCGCGCGCTCCGACTCGCACGGACGACGAACGCGCGCCACTACACACCGTCGAGAGACTCGTCGCGATTTCTTCGGTTTTTTTTTTTTTATTTTTTTGTTACCCCGAATAATTATCGGTTCCGTATTTTGGTTTTTTTTTAAATTTTTTTTTTTTTTCTGTTCGCTCGACTCCCAAACGAAAATATTTTTATTTTATTTTTTTAACAGTCGTCGTGACCGCACAAACGTCACCGGTTGACGTTTGTCTTTTTTTAAAATTTTTTTCGTAAAAAAAATTTACTGCCATGGTTTTGCCCGCCAAACACGTTTTACCCGCCCGCCAATGGCCACCCGGCGACACGCCGGCGTCACGCCGATGATGACGGTTCGCGCGCGGCATCACCGTCACCGTTACGACGAGTGTCGTTACTACAACACCGCTACCACTGATACTACTACTACACCCACCACACCACTACCGACGCCGCTACAGGACTGCTCTAGCGACAACAGTACGCTCAGCTGATTCTCATGTGCTCGCACGCCGAAGCTGAAGCCAATAACGTAAGTTTAACATTTTTATATTCAATAATTTCGCTTTAACGTCCAATTACGTCACCGCCGTCGACGTTTATCAACGTTACAATATTATAATATTAGATTATATCGTTTAATTTTAGTCTTCCGCTGTCGGGTTCATTTATTACGGTAATTTTGTCGGATTATCAAGTTCGAAAGCACGGTGGTTGCTCATCGTCGTGTTATTCAGATACTTGTTTTTCGTAAGATTCTCGGTTTTGTAAGTTTTATTTATCAGGTTCAGAATGTTACATTGTTGTTTCCACTGTATCTATTAATTTCTTCCGATAAGTCTATAATAATATAACGCAATATCATGTGTACATCATATGCCTTATTATATTTTCTTTGTCGATGTCTACGGCAAAGATGAAGTTCTAAGCGATTAGCTAATACGAGTTTGGGGGAGAGGGTTTAAATATTATTTAACGTATATTGTTGTGGGTAATAACTCAAAATTTCCGATGTATTAATCACAAATACAAACATTTTTAACAGAAGCACTATTCATACGTCTTACGTAATATTTAATTATAAATATTCACAATATTTTATTTAATAATTAATTAACAAGTTTAATTATAACGTAGTGTTCAGTGTCTACTCAAAAATAATATTTCCGTTTCTTAGTGAAAAGATTATTATTTTTTTCAGAAGAAAGGTACACTAGTTTTCTGATTTGCTCCGACAGCCTGCTTGTAAATCTGTCGGGTGATCAGTAAAATGTATAGTTGTGGGATTTAAGTTGGACGTAAAATGACGTTCATAATCACTATTGATTTTGCATAAATATATTTTGTCTTAAAAATTGAAAAAATAATAAACTTGATTATTAATAAAATCAACTAATAAATATTATTTCTGGGGGGGCTTAGCCCCGGTAAGACTCTCATCCTCCAATCCTCGCTTAACCTTTAGTCCTCGACGAACAACGATCATTATCGTTACTGTAAATCGTGGTGATGTTATACGATATTATTCGAGTTTGTATATATTTCGCGCGACAAAAATACACCAAGCGCGAATTAAATTTCCCTACGTACATCGTCGGACGATAATAAAGCAATAAAACGCGATCGGCGAGCGACACACATCGATCGCGATAACAATATTATTATATTATTATTATTCGTTCAGTCAGCCTGGCAGACAAGAATATTGCTATTTTTCTGATGCTCGTGCGGTTTACATGTTATTAATGCAGGTACCCGACGCGAGCGAGTAGTCGATCGTAATGAGCCGTCGTCGCGTGTTGATTTTAAATTATATTTTATAATTATAATATACAGTTTTTATTTTTCGATTAACGCTTGGATTTAGGTCGCGAATCGCTTAGACGAGTGTATTACACGTAAACGATTTTTTTGTTCTTTCAATTCGCTGTCGTGTATTGCACGTTAGCATATTACTATTTTTATATTAATAATATCCACAACGAACACATCCGATGCGCGAGATATCAAATTCTCGTATCTACACGTTTTCCGGCGGCGGGACCATGCCGTACTTGTTACCCGGTACGTATTTAGACCGTTTTATGCACTATAATATTATTAAGTATCTCAAATGTCATCATTTACGTTCATTACATTATAAATTTTAGTAAAAATATCAATTACTAGTCGAGTAATCGATGAGTATGCCGCGCGAGTACAATTACGAAGTTCCGTGTCGATCGGTTGAAAACTTATAACACGCACTATATATATTATTATAATAATTATAAAACGTCGATAGAGACAGTGAATCTAAACAAAAAAATTACTCATAATATTGTATTGTTATTATGACTGTATAACAGGTATGGCGATATTATCGTGAGTCATTCATTCCTCGTCGCGCACCGCAACCACTACAACATTGCATCGGTTCACGGTTTTTTTTTTTTTTTATAAAATATTTTATAATAATTATTATAATAACCGCGTGCACAGACACGCACACGCGCGCAAGAAATGCCGTATAAGCGTAATTAAAAATCGTTAATTTTGACATGTTGTGTATGAGATATTAACCCCCCCCCCCTCTCCTACCTTAGAGCAGTTTAAAAGATAATTATTAGTATACCGAGATATCACGATGTCGTGGCCGCGGTTATTATGACGTAAAGATGCGATATTAATCGATATTTTAACGTAGGAAATACGAGACTCGAGTTAATAGAAAATAAATCCGAAGTTTAAGCGTTATCAGCCGAAATGTCGACATAATAATAATATTAGTGTCTGGCGGCGGCGGCGGTGTAATACATCGCGCGGCGCACCGTCGTAGGCGAGAGTGTTTCGAAGTTTTTATCGTCCGACCCCGACCTTGACATACCCCGTACCTTCGTTTAGTGTGGCATTTCCGTCGTAAACCGCGTAAGTACACACACGTCTGAACGTAACTCGACCGAATCGTGTGTACACGTCATGTATATAATATTATTATGATCGGTAGGCAGAGGTTACCTATAAAAAACGACGGCGACGACAACGGTAGTAATAATAATAATAGTAATAGTGATATTAACATTGAAATCACAGCTACGTTTTTCACGCACCGGCATAAATAAAAAAAAAAAACATAATTTAACATAACAAACCGATTTGTCGTAATAACCAACAATATTTATTATCACTATTATTTGTGTTACGCGTTTTTCAGCGTTTGTCGTCGCGAGCGTTACACACTTGTCACCATATTATTATTACAAACACGGTTAACCGCGCACAGGTGATAAACCCGATTGTGGTATACCAGCGGGAGGGAAGGAGGGGAAGTCGATTAATTTGCCATGTATGTATTGTGTGTGTGTTGTATGTGTGCGTGCGCGAGAGATGTGAACGTACGTAAATTACACAGGTCGTGTACACTTGTCACAGCGGGTGGGCGGCGCCCGACTAGGGGTCGCGACTTCGTGTACACATATCGTTTATGTACGTAAATATATTATTATTTATATTTTATACGCGGTCGGCAGTGCGCACCATCGGTTTAAAGGGACGTCCGACGAGTAGGTTGGGGTAGGGGGGTGTACGGCACCCTGTTATAATGCTCTACCGGTCACGAATTTAAATACCATTCGTTATTTTCGGACACGTAAAAAGCGTAAAAATCACGAATACGATCTGTTACGTATAGATATAATGTCGCCAACGACCGTAAAATGTCTATAGTACGGTGTACGCCTTTCCGTATTTCACCCACTCAACCACCACCTACCCACCCACCCATCCGTCCGTTCGCTCTCTAATCCGCAACCCGACGGTATATTTGCCGCGTGTGAAACAATAATCATGACTAACGCGTTTTCCTGTGTTTTTTCTCGTTTTCAGCGCACGTAATCATGGAGATGCAGATAAGCAACGCGTCCGAGTTCCCGTTGTACCACTCGATGGCGACGGGACCGCACTCGTTCCAGCTTCCAAGCGCCATACCGCCCGTCAGCACCATTCCGTCGTACAAGAACACTATGTTCCCGGATAGGTTGGGCGGCTTCTACTACGACTCGGCGGGCGTCACGCACGCCATGCCCGCCGAACGGTGTGACCGGTGCTACGTCGAACTGTCGATGATCAGCAGTGCTCACCACTTCGGCAAGAAGCTGTGCGGCATGTGCGCGGCCAAGGAGCAGCAGGTGTCGCCCAAGGTGGAGACCGAAATCCTGGACTTAGACTCGCAACAGGTCATGTCGCAACAGCAACAACAGCAGCAGCAGCAACAACAGCAGCAGCAGCAACAGGACACGACCAAAGCGTTCTTGCAGCACGGCGGCGTAGGAGTCGTCGTGCCTCCCGGTTACGATAGGCCGCCGCAACCGCCGCCCCCGCCGCCGCCGGCTGTCGAGTGGCCCGGTTACTTCCAGCCGCAACAGAATACGCTGTCCGGCGAACACCTGTCCCCCGACTACAACAATGTGTCGACCACGACCACCACACCTCCAACGATGATGGGCGGATCACCGCCTTCCGACATGCAACCACAGCAACAGTACCAGACCAACTTTGACGGCGGCGGGTACGCGGTCGACTCGAACCAACAGCCCGGCGGAGGCGGTGGTGGGAGCGGCGGCGGCGGGTCCGGGTCCGGGACCAAAGGAAACGGGTCGTGGAAGTCGAACGAGGCCCGGCGCGCCAAGACTTACGAGTGTCCGGCTTGCGACAAGTGGTTCACCAGCTCTGGTCATCTGAAACGGCACTACGGCACGCAGCTGCACAAGAACGCGGTCAAGCAGAGCGGCAAACCGGATCCCGCGCTTTTGCCCATGAAACATCACTATCACCCGTACCGGGACCCCGCATACGTAGCCCAACAGAAGCTCAAGCAGCAGCAGCAGAACGGCTCGTCGTTGCACAAACAACAGTCGTCCATGATGATGCCAGCCGACTTCCGTCCCGTCACGTCCACGTCATCGTTTAACACCGATTCTTTTTTAGAGCTGACTCCCCCAAACCTGACAGCAAGCCTCTCGGACAGTTTGGGGGGAACCCAATTCCTACCGGCCCGTCGGCCGGTCAGCAACAGCAGCAGCAGCAGCAACAGCAACAACAGCAGTACGGCAGGTTTCACGGACGAGATGCAAATTTCTTCTTATCCCAACAACAACAGCAGCAAATACCGGGCGGACCTAACGGTGGTCCGTACGGCGGCCATCCGCCAAGCCACGTCGTTCCCCGGCCACCGGCAGTCGACGGCGGGTCAACAAGCGCTTTCGGCATACCTGCACCACCAGATCACGGATACCATCCAGCCATACACCACCCAGGGTTCTATGATCCAAACAACTACCAGCACGGATTTGTACACCACTATGCCCGACAATAACGGCTGCGGTAACCACATCTACCACGTCCACCACCACCACCAACCAAATCAGCCGGAACAGCCGTACCATCTCGGCAACGTAATCGTCCGCAATCAACATCAACACCAGTTGCCGCCTCCGCCGCCAACGCACCACCTCCATCACCAGCGAACCGTCGATTATCAGCAACCGTCGTCTACGACGGTGCAGCCGTCTGCGTACCAACAACCGGTGCAGCAAACCCATCAGCGCCAGTTGCACGTGCTGCAGCAGCGCAACGTTAAACAGGAACCCGTGGAACTGATCGAATACAGCGTCGAAGAAACTCCGATGGCCAGCCCGGACTCGAGCATAGACCATCATCATCATCATCATCAACACCTCCAACACCAACAATTGCACCACTATCACCCACAGTACCAAGGACTGCTGGTGGTGGCGCCCATATCGCCGTCGTCGCCACCACCGTCGCTGCCTCTGCCGACGCACCACGCCGTCGCCGATGACGACACGATGGTCAGCGACAGCGGCGGTTCCATCGACCTGGACACCGGTTCGCCGCCGAACTTTAACGGCAGTTGCGCGGAATTGTCGTCGTCGCACTCCTCGTTGGCCAAAAAGTTCCGGAAAGCCACGCGCGTCACGTGCGAGCTTTGCAACAAAGACTTCACGGACAAGTGTTACAAGACCCAGCACGACCAGAGGTTCCACAGCGGTGAGAAGCCGTACCGGTGCGGCGTGTGCGGCAAGCGGTTTGGCGAGCACAAGCAGCTGCAGGTGCACGAGCTCCGGCACAACGACAGCAACAAGGCGTTCCCGTGCACCGTGTGCACCAAAAGCTTCAACTTCAAAAACGATCTGGACCGGCACTTCATGTCCAGCCACTCGGCCGACAAACCGTACCAGTGCGTGCAGTGCGAGAAGAAGTTTGTACGGCTGGACCACAAGCGGCACCACGAGAAGACGCACGACGACACCGTGGAGAAGACGAAAAAGAAGAAGAAAGCGGCGGCGGCAGCGGCGGCCGAGATGACGTCCAGCCGTTACAGTGTCGGACAGCTGCAGCTCGCCGAGGACCAATCGTAAAACACACTTTACTATTATACGTATTTGTTTGCGCGATCGAGTAAATCGCGTTTTAAAATGTTATTGTTCTCCCCGTAAACATGTTAACATTTACGAGATAAAAATATTGTCGCGGGAGTAGGCGACGCGACGACACACCGTCAATGTAAATTGTATTATTATCATTATTATTATAATTTTTTCCATTTTTTGATTTCGGTCGAAACAGCGTTGTACGACTCATCCGTGTCGCCCAAACCACTGGCAGGAGTATTATTTCCGAAGACACGTTTGAAAGCGTATGACTATGTAGGTACCGTGTAATACTATACTTGTATCGATTTACTATTGCGGACATTTTTTCGTTCGATAAAAATCGCGTCGATGATTTTGAACCTGACCGGTCCGGCATTCCGGCGCCGTGAATATTAGTGAAACATTTTTCGAGATTGACCGGCATTAAAATTTATGTTGTACATAACAATAATAATAATCCTAAATCCAGGGGCATTACAATATTGTTAAGAATTTTTTATTAATATATTTTACAGCCCATACCAAAAATTCAACTACAATCCTACCCCAATTCCTCCCCACACCCCTAAAACAAAAAAATAAAAAAAAAACAAATAAAAATAAATTAATACCCCGTCCCATTGTTGCGTCGTTTGTTGATGGCTCAATATCTTACACTAAGTATACATACCTATTACCTAATATATGTAATATTATTATTTTTTACATTTATTTTTAATTTGTTGAATTTATTTTCATTTGATTTGGGTACCAATATTGCATTAGTTAAAACATATCCCCCACATGTTACATATCACACGACGACGCTCTAGAATTATTATTATTATATTAATTATGACATTCGTTTGTTTCGTACCTGCTATTAACTATATAATATAATTGTATGATAATATTATATTGAATATAAAAACTGATATTTTTATTTTGTGACCCACTATATTATTATTTTGTGTTAGTAGTTTTTTTTTTTTTGTTTATAGCAGTAAGACGAAAGCGTTATTATTTTTTTATCGCCCTTTGTCCTTGGTGCGAATTTTTAAGTTTTTTCACACATACACAAGTTTTGTTACTTTTTCAAACTTCATTGTATTAATTGTCCATAATATCATGTGTTATTACGCCAAGTGTTTATTATTATTATTATTATTATTATTATTATCATTATTTTAATTTTATTTTTTTTTGATTTATTTTAAAACAAATATCGATAGTACAAAAAAGTACCTCGTAGATATTGTGGAAGACTACTACTACTACTACTACTACTTGGTATCAAAAAACAAATTTATATAATTATAAGTATAACAATAACAATTATAATTATATATTATATATTATTAATAATTAGCAAAATTATTATATAATGTTTTAACGAGCAATAAGTTTGTAAATAAAAACAAAAAATAATAAAGATTGATTAGAAATAACAAGTTTTTTCAACTACGTATTTTTTAAGTTTAGTTTTCCTTTAATCTATAAAAAAATATATGTAAGTATAACGTGTTTAAATAGGTTGATTTTATAAGAAATAAGTGCGTGGAGACACCCTTCTCTTCCGCTTCATCACGACGATAGGGTCGTGGATTTTGAACCTAAGAAAGACCCTTTTAATACGTCGTAGTTTTAGCCGGTATATTATAAGGGATGGGAAGTGATTCTTATAATCCATCGTGGCTTCCACGCATCCGTTCTTCCTCCCTTAACCGTATTTTATTAGGCATTACGGTACACTTATTTTAAACCGATCTAGGGCGAAATTGCCAACGATTGTCAACTATATGAGTTAAGATAAACGGAAAATTACTGTTTAGAAATCGAGTAGCGTTCAACGAGTTTTATTATTATTATTATTGGTTATTTATTTATTTATTATAAAAAGTAAGCGTAAATAGTCCAATCATAAACATTTACATTAATAATATTAATTAAATATATATCTTCAATTACCATCAAGAAATAATAGTTATAATAATAATAAAAAGAAAAAAATTGATTAGGAACAATATTAAGAATAGAAGGACTGTTCTTCATTTAACAATTCACGTGATTCTTACAGATTGGTTAAACTGCAGTATGTTAAAATGTATTTTATATAATTTTTATTGACACACATCTATTCGAGGTTTGTTATAAATAAATTGTTAATGTAAATTACGTTTGTTAGATATTTTTCGTATTATTAATCATGCATGTGTGCGCACGATTCGATAAATAATAAGTGTTTAAAACATTAATTGATAAACTTCGATTCACAATAAACAAGCAATGATTCAAAAAAATCAGTAAATCATGTTATATTATAAATTATTTAAATAAAAAATAAAATTACTATATAAATATCATCAATACTCAATATGGTATGTAAAATATTTTTAATCGTCGGTCATCGTATGATTACAACGTTATAATATGCGTATTTATTATTATCATATTATATAACTGTATTATCATTCAACCATACCATCTACAAAGCTAAATTGTATTTTCAACATTTCTAGTTGTACGATGTAGCCTGTAGGTAAGTACTATATACATTATGCTTGCTTTATGTATTATATTATATTCGCTTTATTATTATACAGGTAGCACGCCCTGGCTACCGTCACCGCCATTTGCCTCCACGACCTATTCAAACTCTTCCACCTCATATCATCGTCCTGGGCATACTATGTGTGCATTTATATATATATTCTTAGAGTTTTATACAATTTACGTGGCGGCTCCGCGTGTTGGTCGATAGAAATTTACATTTTTCGAGACCGTTCTCGCGCGGTCATTGCGGTAAAGGACCCACCGAACAAATGACGTCTAAATATTTACAAGTGTTTGTGTTGACCACCGTCGTAAAAGGTTATATACATTATATGTGCGCTACACACACACATTTCATAAATTATGCCACTGCCTGCATACACGCGTCTCTCACATATATAATATACAGCGTTCAATATAAAGTGTAGTACCTACTTAGGTACCTATGAAACGGTGGGGTAGTGAAATGTCATAAATAATAATAAAGCACGTATAATGGACGTATCAAAACACGCGTTGTTCGGATATCGTATGATATAGTGGATAATATTTGGTTTAAGAAACATTTAAAAATTAGGTCCAATGGTTGAACGGTTAAGATTAAATAATATCAGTTTTATAGTTTTCTTCCACTGTGAGTATATTGCGTTCTGCTGTCGAAAACTATTTATCTATGAACAGCGATCTATTCGATACTCGTCTTGTATGGAAGAAATGGACGTATTGCTTTAGACGTTCATTATAACCTATCACAACCAAAGTACCACCTAAATTTTATCTACCGAAAGTTATTGCTCTAGAAAATCATGTGAGTAGGTAAGTATTAAAGTTTACAAATTTACAATAGCAATTTTTTCTAAGAAAACGGAATATTTTAAAGTCACATAATTATTCTTTAATTATAACGAAAAAAATATCAAAGTATTATCTTAATTTATAAAATAATGTAAGGTTGGGTTAGGTTATAGCGGAAAACATAACGTTATATCGTAATGTAGGTAACTTCGCATTGGAAACTATTTTTATCATTTTTAGAATACATAAATATTACATATAATATACGAAATAAATATTTATTTTAATGAAAATTTATTATGATACTAATTAATAGATAACATAAATATCAAAATAAATGTTGATATATAGTGTATTGCTACCTATATAATTTCCTCAATAGGAACAATAAGAGGTCGTTCCACACTACCAAAATATGAATAAATTAAGTATTTAAGTAGGTATGTAAATAAACTTAACAGAAATCAATTGCTTTGATAGAAATAATATAATATAACAATTTATTACAATTTAATATCTATGGCATTGTTTGGTGTAGAAATCTTACCTCCATCTCTCATCTAGTTTTATGAATAGCAAGCTAATGTCCGATTATGAGCCGACCTGATTTGCACCAATATGTAAATATTTATATACTTTATAGGGTATGGTATCCTAACAAAACCTATAGGTAATGAGTACTAAAAGCAAGCTGCACAAGCGTATAGCACACATTGAATATAAAATAATATTAAATTTGATAAGCTGTAATGTAGACACTATTTTTTCATGAAAGTAGGAGAGAATAATGAAATTGTTTACAGAAAAATGATGGCACATAAATTATTTATCACTATTAACACATATACGAATGGAATCAAGCTGTTGTACAATATTAAATAGTATAATTTTAACTGCAATAAAAACTCGAACTCATTGGGGTAAAACTTACTTATAATAATATATCTATGTTTTGCTATTGTGTCTAGTATTTTGTTAAAAATTAGTTATTCATAGATTTATAATTATTTTTGCGCTACCGTCGTGATCAATCAACGTAGGCGGTTCTTTAACACACCACAGTACCTAACATATAATTTATAGAAATTTAAATATTGTACTTTATAAACAGATCATAATTATTCATTATTAATTATTATGTAAAATATACGATAGTTAAAAAAAAATTAAAATTGTCTAGTACATTTTTACTCGTTAAATTTGAACAACAAACATTTACTTTTCCTATGGTATTTATTAAATATGTTTTTAACCTTTTAATACAATAAAATATCCTCTCAAGCGTAGCCATTGACACAAAGAGTGTGCAAACATTTTTTTAATAATGTTGTTATATGTTAGGAAATATATCAAGGTTACAAAGTAATGACATCTATTTCATTATCAGGAAAAGTTTCTAGTCTTGAAAATGTGGCTTTCCATAAATGCTATATAGTACGTACCTAGTTAGTTTTCAGAGAGGTGGGTTTTTTTTCAGTTTTATAAACCAATAAAAACGTTTTCCTCCACTCCGCCAATGAAAAATTAACTATATATAATTTGTCTTAAATTTGTTCGTCAAGGTATAAAAATAAATATATCTATTATTTTATAATCCTATAAGATGTTTATTTTATTATTTTCCACAAAAGTATAATTATTTATAATTATTCTGAAATATCACTTACATTTAAATTATTCCCAGTATAAACTTTTAGGAAATTTCAGTTTTTCGTGTTAATGTTAAAGTAGTGTTATTATTTTACTAATAATAAAAAGTATAAACAAATCATATACTGTGCAGTTTGAAAAAGACATGAAAAAGTAATTAAACACGACGATTTTATTTGCGTCCCTTAACGCTTGACACTGACGGCAATTGAAACAAAAATAATCTACAGATAATAAGAAAAAATATAATCTATTAACGGGACATTTTAAATCTAAACATTGTACATTAGTCCAAAAAGATCCCACGAACTTAAATAATATTATGTAATTAAATATAAAT
Source organism: Melanaphis sacchari (assembly GCF_002803265.2). Classification (NCBI taxonomy): domain Eukaryota; kingdom Metazoa; phylum Arthropoda; class Insecta; order Hemiptera; family Aphididae; genus Melanaphis; species Melanaphis sacchari. The sequence goes on along the minus strand of NW_020271098.1, from coordinate 77,749 downwards.
AATGTCCCATTAACTTTTTTATCTGTCTCGTGTGATGAATCATGATTCTATAATTATTAATCACATTGCAATATATTGCGCATATACTCGTACATTTTAAGCACGTATTTATATATTTAATTTATCAATGTTCAAAGTAAATGTTATTTATTTATAACTCGTGTTGAGATGTATTAATTTGTAATGAATACATTGTGTTATGTATACGAGCGAGACAAATTGTTTATAGGTATATAACATGCGATAGTTTCGCGGAACGGTGTGAAATGACACGGGTATGTCAAACGGATTAGTTTTGGACGGAGGGGAAGAACACACAGCGACGTTATCGAATCGACGAAAAATATTAACGGTTAACATTAATAATTTGACGGTCATAAATATTGTTTTCTCCTCAAACATAAATATTGCAGTATTTTCGCTTTTAATGGATATTAATTTAAGATGTAAATAATGTCTCGATGGCGTTGACAGCGCAATCGGTATTGTTTTATAATATTTAGATAATATAATATAATGAAAAATATTATAGTGTACATAATATTGTTACAATTAAACAAACAGCCGAGTGGATGTATACTAGAAATATTATATTCTATATCTTGTGAATCTGTGTCACAGAGGGTTGGCGGGGAGATAGCCGTGTCGGTTTCGAAAGTTGTTCGATTCGAGTAATTTCCACCGATTAAACACAGACTGTCAAATTTTGTGTGTATGTATGTGTGTGTGTGTGTGTGTGTGTGTGTTTGTGTATAATTATTCTGGGTCGGCTTAAAGTATCAACGATTGTGTATTGTGTTTACCGGCCCAAATGTATGTGTGTGGCGTGGAAAGCCGTCTCAGTGGTATAGTATATTAAAACGGTCAAAATAATAATAGGTGTACGCAGATTTGCGAAAAGAATATAATAAAATCAACGGTTAATTTGCCGATTAGCTTTTACGCTAATTTAATGTATGTTTATACATCACATTTTAAAATATTATACATTAAGAATGATAGTAAACATTAAATATTATACGCGTGCAAAAATATATTTTTGCATCCCCGTAAACGTGTGGAATGGGGACGCAAACGAGAAGACGATGACTGGTTAACTTTTAGAGATTTTCGTGATACTTATAATTTTACCACCATTAGTTGGCCATTAGTCGGCCGGATTCAAATTGTATAATATAATGAAACTGTTATAAAAATTAAAGTTCCACTAAACACCCTTGTCCGTTGTACTTATCTTTTATTTTTATTATTATTGTGGTTGCTGTTATCGAAATAACGTTTTATCTTGGTTTTTTTTTTTTATTTTTAAAAAGACAGACAACTTATTACACCACAGTTAAGTACGAAATCGCGAAATAAAAAAATAATAATAAAAACGGGTCGCGTCTCGCATTTAAACCACTGTCAAATTTTTAACGTAGCTACCGATTGCAGTCGCACGTATAGAATTTTTATTTTCGCTACTAAACAGTTTCGGAGCGTTATCATCGGAGATAATAATGTATTTCAATTTGATTTCAACAAATTAATGTTAAATGTAACGAATACATGTTAAGTGCTTACCTTTATATTATTATCGTACGCGTATGTAGACGACAAATATTTAAAAAAAATCAAAATTTGACCATAACAATAAATGTTTTATTGATTTTTCTCGCTGAATCTGGCAAGACATATTATTTGTGCCAATAAAAAATTTCACTGCACAAGACTTCAAAGTCAAGTATTTATTACGGCTTTTTTTTCGCAAATCTGGTCGTATTATCTATCTGGTCATAAAGAGACCCGCACCATCACACGTGTTTTCACAGTCGGATCACGGAATCTGCGCAAAACCGTTTCCACGGGATACAACCTTAACGTGCCATTCGATAACACCTAAAATTATCAAACACACACATGTGATCATCGATATTTACGACAAATTTCACGGGTTTTTGTGTACCGCAGGCGTGCCGATCGAAATCGACAATTTCAAAACGAAAGGCGGGGCCGATACACATTTGTTTTTTTCGAATTTACCAAATTCAAAAAAATCCACTTTATCATTTTCAACCCTCTCCCACGGTGTCTGTATACCGCAGCTGCGCGCTATTTTTCGCAACACAATATTCAATACACATGCATAATATGTGCGCGCGTATGTGTGTGCGTTTAACGAAATAATGTACACTTCTCTCCGTACGGTATTAATCTCTCCCCGACCCTCTCTGATGTCGCACCCGTTTACTTCCATTATTCCGGGCATGCGATTTCGGATCGTTTCTGTACTCGAACCGATTGTATCGGATTTTTATATTATATTTTTTCCTTCTTCTCATCCCCGCGCCGCACACGGTCGACATCGCTACGGCCGATCGTCTCTACGGCGCTGTTTGCCGCTGTATCTCAGTGCTGGTGGTGGTGGTGGTGGTGGTTGTGCTGCAGCAGTTGCTGCCGCTGTGTTGCTTCTGCCGCCACCACCACCTCGTCGAAGGCGGCCAACGATGCCAATGCTGCCGCCGTCGCGGTGGAAGGCTATAGCGCCCGAGATCACCCCTTTGACACAATGCACGCCCCACGTTCTCACGGTCTTCGCGAAGACACCGCGTGCGCCCCCCGATCGTAGCCGCTGAATCCTATACATATACGCGTATATACGCTCTGCAGCCTCTCTCGACCCGATCGCTCTCTCTCACTCGCTCCCGTCGTCGGGACAGCTGACTCTCAACGGATGTTTGTACAGGTGGCGACGGCGACGGCGGCAACGGCGGTCGCGAAGCTGCTGCTACTATTATTATTTTATTATATTATTATATATTTATATATTTTTTTTAATTAACGCTCCTTATAATATCATCATTTTTTTTTTTTTTTTTTTTTTTAATGCCGAAGTGATTATGTGATTTCTTTTTACACCGATTCGACGACTATAAATTATAGATATACACGTATGATATATATAGGTACGTGTAAATGCTGCAGGCAACGTACGCAGGTTTTGAAGCACTACTTATGTGTGCCGTATGGTAGAAAAAAATGTAAGAAATTTGAAATTGAATAAACCTCCGGGAGTTCTATGTAAAGTCACTCATTAAGGCGGACAATTTTACCGAGTTTTTACCTGGATTTTTTGAATTTTTATACGCAATATATTTTATGTTAATTAAAAATCATTTAAAAAATGGTCACAGAGATCTTTAGATCTATGAAACGTCTTTGAAACATCTATGAAACTGTCCATTTCCTAAACGAGGAACCTACCTGCGAGTAATATGGTGACAGATATATGTCTTATCTTAAAATATAGGGTCGGGCGCGTAATCCTCGGTAAATGGGCGGCGCGTTTCGTCGGACCGGAAATGATGAGGCTAGCAAAATACACACGTAAAAGACTTGTTCCACCAGAATTTCGTTGCACTGCAGCTGCTCACTATTTATTATTATTTATTCTATAATATGCACTCTCAGAAGGTTTTACACAAACGATTCGATTAAAATCCTTGAGAATCACACAATTGGACGTGAAAAAAGTCTGGTGACTTTCATTCTCGTAAGTCTGATCAACTTAAAACATCGCGATTACCTGCTCGCAAATGTCGTGTATAATATAAACCGCGATAGTCATCTAGAATAAGCTTATCGCGCGCGGTGGAGCATAGGATTATCACTGAAATTTGAAAACTGAAAGTTATTTTATCTAAACCGATGTCAAAATGTATTAAGTTTCTGTAGTACGTGGTTTCTTGTACGTACAATATAAATATTAAATAATATTATGTAATGTATTTACTTCTTCCCTTTTTCAATATTTTATAGTACCAATATATATATCATACGACTTATTAATATACGTACGTACTTATATTGGTTAATAGTTAAAAAATGAAAACAAACTCTTAAACTATGTATATCTACAATATTAGGTATATGATGTGTGTATTACAGTATAAACCGCGTATTCGTCACTATATATTAAATGTATATGTGTATACACGAACGAGAACGGGAGTCGTAAATCTTAAAGAACGACCTTGTTCAAAACGGGGGGGTGATTGTATGAGCATAAATAAAAAGTATCATGAGTTGATAATGCCGTACAATATAATATAGTAATAATATATTACTCGGACTGCAAAAGCCAAAAAGATATTCTGTACGTGTTTAAAAATATAAATAACGATTTACGACCGGCTTTTTTACTTATCTAATAAGTGTTAATAATTATATAATTTAACTATTTTAGTTCGTTTTGTTGAACAATTAAATTTTTTCTCACTTCTTAATGAATATACCCTTTTTTAATAGCGAATTATTACTTAATAATATAAAGTACCATCTCAGGAGGAAAAAAAGAAAAGACCCTAATGATTTTGTTACACATACACACACATACAATCTCATATATAATATATATAATATTTAGGGGCTGGGGATGTTAATTTGGTCCTATATAACTGAATGCGTTATTAGGTACCAAATTCAAAACTAACAATTATACAGAATGTTATAAAAAAGGTAATTTTTTTATTAACAAACTATATAAATTGTTAAATGTATATTGTAGTACAGCATAACTAATTCTATATGTACAAGTATAAAAAACATAATAGTTTAGCGGTTGTGCAATCAAATTTTGTAGAGGGGAATATTTGATTCCCAGTAAAAAAAAAAATTCAGTCACGGACCCGATCAAAACTACTAATATTAATAATTATTAATATTCTATGTCCCATAAATACTTTTATTATACTATTTATATTAGTATTCATTTTCGTAAAAACTCAACATAGGTACGTGTATTTCATGAAACATTAAATTTAAAATTTTCTATTTGTTTTTAATAATACATTATCTTAAAACTATTAATTTATCAAAAAAATGGTTTTTTGTGTGTCTTTAATTTTAGGAGTAAATGTTAAAAGCTTATTGATCCTATATATAATTTTTAATTTAAATATATAAAATTTTAACTTTTTTCCGATATCTGATGATAACATTTTTGTCTGAGTCAAAACGATTGATATTATACAAAATTTCTTATAAGTTATTTTTAAAGAAACTAAAAATTATCAAAAATAAAATAGTCACAGTTAAGCCTGAGTCAAAAATTTATCAAAGTTACAATAATTTGCATATTATTTTGTAGTTGAAAATGTATATAATTTTTTTTTTTAATAGCTACACATAAGACTTGAACATTTGATATTAGTTCCTATGAGTTGTTCTTACAACAATCTAATAATATTAAAAATACAAGTAAATGTCCACAGTTTTTTTGTGCAAACATTCAAAGTTAAACATTGTACAAATTTGAATATTTAAATTCTTCTAAGGCTTTAATAATTGTAGTTATTCTGTTGAATTCAACGAATATTTATCGTGTAAGCATTAATAATTAAATAAATAAATTATAAAATATTTTTATTTATAAAGGTTGATTTCACCGTTTTTCACTCAAATCGAATTATTTTTCGTATAAAATTATCATTGAATTCAAATTTAACACATTCTTTACATTCTTTAAAACGGTCTATATTCAATGATGAAGGTATACTCAAAATATACTATGTAGAAAAGTGACCATTGGTTTTTTCAAATATATAACTGTCTAGTATCTTCAAATGTAAGTCTATCTGTCTTACTTAGTATTAATTCTTAATAGTACTTACAGTAGTGTTCGTTGCCGTATTAAATTGTCGTACATTCATTTAATTTTAATTATAAGACTCACATTGCATGACTGTAAACACTAAATAATATATAATCTCTTATTAAAAAATACACTAATACAGTATTTTTATTGTTTAACATCATATTTGTCACTACTTAAATGTTTAATAATAGTCTTCATTATTTAAACTGAAGATAATAAAATCGATACTTATTATAGCTATTTTTTTATAACTGCATAATATAAAGGTCAGGTGTACTTAAATATTTATGGATATACTAATAAGTATAATCACAATCAGATAAGAAATTAACTGCCTATATAAGTTAAAATTTTAACACATATACACAAACACTGAGTGATACGAATTTTAAATATACACTACTACATAATATAAAATAAAAATAAACTAGGTAAAACATACACAATAAGTCACATTGATTTAATTTCAGTTTACTTGGCTTGTATTAAAGATAGGCATAAAATATTATTGTTATTAATATCGGTTTTTTAAACATAAATATTTAAACAATTTGTAATATGACATGTTTGTATTTTGTTTTACAATTTTTTTAATTTTTTGAACAGAAAAATAGTTATATTTTTGTTTTTAATTTTCTGAAAACTAAATAGTATTTGAAATACATTAAAATACAAAAATTTAGTTTCAAATAAGTAGTTAATTAGTTTGAGTCTTCAAGTATTTAAAGTTTCACGAACGAAGTAATATATATTAATAATTTGGAGAGTAGCCTTGTACTACTTCTACTCCACCATACAAAACTTTAAATGCTTATAACTAATTAAATATTCATTCGAAATTCAATTTTTATACATCGTAGTATTTCGAAAAATATTCTGCATTGAAAAATAAAATTAAAAATACATGTTGTTATTCATAAAAGTTAAAACGATAATTAATGATAAAAAAAAAAAAGTTAAATTATAATTATCTTTCAAAAACGTTGTTATCATTATAATAACATCAAATTATGTAAAGAAAAAAAAATTTAAAAAATAAAAACTTTTTGATATAAAGATTGTAGACACTTTAAGGGGTTAATTTGTATACGTAAAATTTGTAGGTAATACATAATTCTTACAGGAACATTATCATATTTTTCAAACCAAACATATTATAGTTTTATTAAAATGTCAAATTTATTTAATTAAACATTAAAACTTATGTAAAAAAATATCTAATTTTCTAAAAAAATAAATCTGTTGGTTTTATTGTGCATCACTCGGAATCATTCGACTTGGGTATGTAACAAAAAGGGCGTCCGTGGGTATTATATTATACATTTAAAATTATCGTATTATGTAACCCTTTCTACTATTACTACGCACTATATAAAACTGTAGTATACTTATATAGATTACACACAAACATGTGTGTGTGTATGTGTTGTTTCGAAGTGGTATAAGAGAGTTCATTTAAAATCTCGTCTAATTAGAAGGTCGTTTGCCGTTTGGCAAGAATCCGCTAGGCGGTTCTCGGGTAATAAAATATTACTGTTGCAAAAGTGAAAAAGGTGGCAAGAACGGTGTGCCGCGGTGCGCAGGAAATCTCCGGGGAACATTTCGAGTGCGTGTGGGTGGTCAACAGCATTTTATCAAAGTCCATTCGGAAAATTCACCGCTTTTTCGCGTGTACATACATGCATGTATAGCCATGTAGTCAGACTATACAATATAATATATATATATATATATATATATATATACATGTGTGTGTACTATGTACATGCACATAATGTACATTAGAAATCGTTTATTGGTCCCGCGTGACGTTTTGAAAAGGTACATCGATATAATATAGATACCTATACATTTAATATACTGTTAAATATACGAAGGTGTTATTGGACAGTATATATATGCGGTGTATACTTGAAAACATAAACACAAAACGGATGATTCAGTGATTACTAACAATGAAAGCGATGATGATAAAATGACGTTTTGTATTATTCTCGTTTTCGTGCAGTGAATAATTTAAAACTTTAAACAACATTCTATCACTGACCACTGTCTTGCCTTTTACCACGTAGTTTAGACGTTTGGGGTTGGTATTAAAAGATATAAATCATGATATTATACGTTTATAAAATTTAAAAATAATAATTCCACATTTATTGCAAACAAAATTAGGAAATACCTACAAACGAATATTTTGAACGCACTGTTTAAGTTTCTGTGTACCATATTGTGTTCTCGTCTTCAGTACTATTTTATATTTATTTGTTGGAATCCATATTAATTCGATAATAATGATTATTATGATCACTATATTTGAAATTTTTAAAGCCGAAATCTCCTTCGTACGTCATAGCGCGTCTCGAAGATAATACTTCTACTCTTACTATTGTATTCACGCTATAAAATATCATATCATTTGCAATGCCATATACGTCACAGTTTATACCTATTAATCACGATGATCTTCCCCTATGTATGTACTTTATCATTTTTGTCGATTAAAAAAAATACAAAGGGATTTACGATATTATCTAACATCTCATATAGGCACATGCGTCTCGGCAAAGCGTCCCCTCCCATTAATATTATTATTATATGCTTCGTCCTGGCAAACAAATACGTTACAGGTATACGGTTACTTCAAACCATGCATTTCTAGACGAGTTTCTATTCACGAAAAAATAAAAGAATACAATTGAAAATAATACACTTTCTGTCAAACGACTAAAGCAATAAGTACATTAAATAATCAACTGCAGTCCCAGCTACTATTACAAATTTATTAATCACACCTTGTAGTGTGTATTCAAAATGACAAAATATTTTTTATTTAACAATAAAAGTTAGCATAATGTTTGGATAATTGTGTATAGATTTCATGTGTATTTTTTTTTTTATTTTTTTTTGAAACAATTTTTGTTCATTTAACCACAATATAATATTCTGTATCATGTATATTTAATAATATTATTATTTATTATACAGCTATCTAAACACGGCGGAAGATAATAAGCTATGAAAAAAATTACGTGTTTATTTAATATATTATAAAAGGTAAAATTATTTCTCAATTTACTATAAATTTATGTGATATAAAATGTAATTAATATTATTTGCGTTTCTTTTTGCATAGTAAGCAAAGCAAGCGTATACTAACTGGATAAAGTGATATTTAAACGTTTGCAAACCGTTTAAACCAATTGATCATACAAGAAAATCGTTTTCTTATAAAATTATTAGGTATGATACATAGATTTTAATTAATATTAACAGATGATCTTTGTTATTGATCATTTTTAAGTTCTGTTACGTAGTGTTTAATTACAGTTCAGCAAAAACGGTGAATTATTTCATTACAATTCGAACAAATAATACAAACTTACTATGAGTCTATGCATAGGTACTTATTATAACATTAGAAAATATACATTCGTGCATCGTTATCCAGAGACTAATAGATTAACCAATATTTAAGGTATATTTTTCTTTCACTTAGCCGAATTTGCCACCTACTAAATTATACCATTGTCACGACCACAATAATTTTATAACGATAATACTTAATATTCATACGTCACGCGATTATTGTAAAATGGTAACATTTTTCAACTTGAAATTTCCAAACTTATACAATATACAAATATTAAACGTATATAAGCACAAAAAATTCAAAATAATCGTCGTAGAGGTGTTTCAAATGTTAGGAAAGAAGTACATTGCGTATGATATAGGTAGGGACTGACATACGCACATTCTATGCTCCGACTTTTACGAGACGTTCGATGAATAATTTTAAAGAATCTTATGAATTTCGTAAGCACTGAAGTACGTAATATACTTTCTAATAACTCCTGTTGACTATCAGCTACCTATATAAGGAACATTTGTATGGTATATAAATAATTATTATACGCTTATTAATAATTACAAAATATGAATGGAAATTCAAAATTTCCAAAAAAATATGTATATGTATTAATTTATTTTTAAATGTGTTTCAATAGAATAATAAGCTTTATTAAGCAAGTGTAATTTGGTATATAGTAAGCATTTTTTTGTGTAAAAAATGTTCATTGTGTAGTAATTTCAATGCGATAAAACAGTATACAAGAAAAACTATTTAAGTTAAATTGCTACGACTATTCAGTGATGTAATAAAAAAATATTCTAGTTGCAGATAATAAATGATTAACACTTAGTAGTTAAAAATCATTTTATTTCACGAACATAGTTATACTAATAAATTAAACATTTTCAAAACCTTTAATACAATACACTTATACATAAAAAAAAAAAAATAATAAATGATCAAATGTTGTGACCATATTATGCAGTGTACGTTTAATGTAAAAAATTGATTTTTTTTTTTTTAACGAATTATTCATAATCATTGCACTGACATGAATATTAAATCATAACAGTGTGTTTGTCAACTATCTTTTTTTCAAAGTAGTCCGTTTGAAATTTTATTTTCACATTGAATACAAAATTGAAAATTTGCTAAATGTTTGCGTTGTACAAAAAATTTAAAAACCTGTGTTTTCTATTAACAATTTAAAAGTGTAATCATAAATTTTCACAAAATATTTTAATATACCAATTACATACATTGTTGTGATTGTTATGAATTTTCAAATTTTAATCAAAATTACATTACTGCAATGCAATGCAATGCCGTCGCGTATTCAACCATTGACTACATTTTGAAGTGCTTGTTTCGCATACACATTTTGTATTAAGCCTCTGACTCGTATACATGGATTATTATTAAATTATTTGTTGAATATAGGATTCACGGTATAGTTATATTATATATTATCTAGATAAGTAATTTTGATGTATATTCTGTTTAATATTGCAATGTACATCGCGATAATATATATACACTGAAAATAGAGATGTACGCAAATATGCAATTTATGGTTTTTTAAGTGCGCGTACAGCTCATTTATTTATTTAATATCAGCTATTAATACGCGAGCAGTAAAACAAAAGTGCGTGTATATATTATACGCGATTTTGGACGTTGGCCGAACTGTATAGAAGGAAATTAAATTTCCCATGAGGAAAGTCAGGTAATTTTCAACAACCTAAACGCGAGCGTTTCTCAAGCGGTTCATTTGGTCGGTTTATTTTGGCTTTTTTATTTTACCCTTTTACGAATCCACTAGCAGATCTCTTCATTCCTCTTATAAATGGAAATAACAGCACGCGCGTTCCAAATGTTGATATTGGGGCTGGGGCGGTAAAACAGCAACGCTGACATTATATTTTGGCGACGAGGAGTGTTGGCAGTTATTATCTGCAATATTATATCGTGGACCGCGGACTTGCTCTATCGCGTGATAATATGTAATCGCTGTTAGTACTCGCCAGTAATCAGCCGATATGAAGAAGCCACAAATGCTGTCATAATTTCCTTGGTCGACAAATATACGAATAATTTTAAGTATAAATTCTTCGGTGTGTTGCATTACGTACTATATCAGTAATGACGCGTATATGTGTATACACCATTTTGTTTTTGAAAGATTAAATGAAAACGATTAATATAAAATATGTAAGTAATATTGTATAATATGTAAGCTATGCACTCGTGAAGATTTGTAATTGTTTTTTATTATTAACAAATCTATGAATATTTTTTATCAAACGAGCGTTAAAAAAACTTGTCGTAACAATTAAAACATATAATATAAGTATATACATGGGTAAATAAGTTCATATTTTTTGTCAGCTGAAACAAATTTGTATTCGTGTCCTGACCGCATACATATGTTATATATATATACTGTTGCGTATAGTTATCATATAGGTATTTATTTTATCCGATTATCGTTTATATACTATATGTAGTAGGTATTGTTATTGCTAAAGCTGTCAATTCGTTTTTCGATTTGGCACTACAATAATAATGTATGGCCAATGTGCTTTAGTGTGTTAGCGTTTCCTTTCGTATAATATATATGTATACAATAACCACGATGCGGTGAAGTCGTTGAGCAAACACTAAACGTATGTACAGAATATTACGTCTATTTATATATTATCTGTACAATTTTTTTTTATTTTTTTATAAAAGGGATCCGGACACCATTCTACACATATAATATATATACTTCAGGCATTGAAAACTTGCCGTGTCGTTTGTATTGTATTTCAATTTGTACGCTATGCACTTAAACGCAAAAAATAATATCGTTAAAACGACAAGTGATATTCTATTCTAATTATGTGATCACATATAATAATCATTATTTACTTATGCATATGTTTGCATGGATTAAAAAATACATTATTATGCACAAGTAACTGCAAACACGAGGAAAAACACCTCTCAAACTTACCTATATTTCATAAGCAATAGCAGTCCTGCTAAGTTTACAAAGCACAAATCTATTTTCAAATGTTAAAAGATCAACCGTCCAATCCATCGTATTAAAAAAATTACATACAGCCGAGACGTCTATTTAGACTCTCCCCTTTGCACAGTAAGACTATAGAATCCAAATCATCGTGTACCTCCGTTGTTTCAAACTCAAATACTATTACAATTCTAAACAATAGCAATTCTATAAATGATACATATTTATCTAGATTTCTTTTTGAACTAACTTCATTAATTAACCCCTTCGGGAATGAATGGAAAGTTCTAAATACTATTTTTCATGAGTAATACGAACCATATAGTAAATGTATTTCTATTGTATTTCTTTAATCATCATCATAACGTACGTGTATTATGTAATTGCTGTAACAGTTCATATTTCATTGGTTTATTGATTTTATATTTATTCTAATATTGTATTCCTTATTATTACATCATTATACACAAAATATTATATCTCATTATTTATTATAGTTTCGTAATAAACGTAATTATCTATGTTGCATTCATATAACTTTTGGGCTTTAATAACATTTTATTAAAAAAATAGTTACAGATGACACAAGTTTCATTAAAATTATTATGATAAATTAAAACATTTACCGTATACCTGTGATCGTAAAAGATCACAACTCATAAGTCATAAGGATTCTAGATTAAAACAATCAAAAACAGGTATATGTGAATGATGTGATGATGTGGAAGGTTCATCATGAATATTATATTTTATATCGTATACATCTCTAAGGAACCTTTCTCGAATACAAAATACTCTTCATAACGACAAATAGGCTGTTAAAAACACTTTAGCTGATAAATAAGTACACTGTAAAAAGAAAACTGTTAAATCTACTACCTAAAAAAAGATTCATGATGCAATATTATATAATATCTCTTCAATATAGGGATTTATAACTATATAAAATCAATCGGTATTTTAGTTTAAAATAAATCACAAGAATATTTGAATATTATTCCGACATGTATCTCAAAACGTCAAAAATTTTTATTAAAAATATTAAAATTGTTTTATTATTGAAATATATCAATAACTACAATAAAATATACACTTTATTATATTCATAACAATAATTATTAAATTGCAACAATTTTTGTTTCAATAGCCATTCTATTTAATATTACGTATATATTAAAAGTATTATTTATGTATTCAGCTATAAAATTGTAGTAATTATTTTCTTATTAAAAAAAAAAAAATCAACAAATAACAGTAAATATTATAATATATTCACATTACTTTATAATGTGGTAATAACTAATTACCCAAAATACCTTCTTGTTTTTTTTTTTTAAATTAAATAAGTACATGTATAGATATATTAAAGTAATATACAATGATGAAAAGGGTCTTTGTATCGCAAGCCACAGCATGAAATAACGAGGGAAAAAATCTCTTTAATAACTAATAACTATTATACAATATAAAAGATAAGTGTTATAGCCATGCGAAACAATCGCATAGAAATGGGGTGAGCAAGGGATGAAGTCAGGTAGGTTGGTTGATGTAGTGATCGTCGAGCCGGTAAAAAGATCGAAAAGATAAATTAGTAACGTCGTGAAACACAATCTTTTTAAAATAAAAAATAAACGATTACAATAATAAACCTATTAATAAACTATATTTTTTTCTCATTTTTTATAACAACTTATTAGAATTAAATTAAATAATATTAAATACAATAAGTTGAATTTTTCTTGGCGGATGTTTTTACTTAAGTAAATAATTTGAATTTAATCAATAGAAATTAATCATATTTGTTGTTTTATTATAGTGTTAAAACTTTATTTATGTTCAATTCAATTGAGAAAAACGCTTAAGGAATTGAAGTGACACAAATCACAACAATTGCTAAAATTGTAATTAAATTATTGAGCTTTAAATATTTTAAGAATTGCATAAGATAGTTTGAATATAAATCCAATAATTTTTTAAACATAAGTTTTGAAAAATTCTAATCAAATAATGTTTTGGTAAAGAGAAATACTGCAATTTACTTAATCTGAACAATTTATAAATGTATTTGGTTTTTTCTACGTTAAATATTAAACACGACAATACTGACTCATATCTCAATGATGTGCAGGATAACCTTCTTTTCTTGTACATATTGTACGCAAAAAGTGGCCGGTCATCTTCCGGTTTCCGAATCTGCCACACGTGTGAGTGTAAATTCATACAAAAACGTTTAACTTCAGTCTGCACACATGGAATCGAGTTGAATCATATAAGTATACATTATATTCTAGGTTAATAATCCATTTTGGCCAGCCGAAAAATATGTTTCTTCGTCCGTGATTGAAACTTAAGGGACGAAACGATTTTCAATGCGTCCACCATACACTGCAGTGTTATAGCTTGTACAGCACGTAGGTGTATACTATACACCATAATATGCGGTATTTGAAAAACAAATTCGTACGTGTTTGCCTGTGATCCATTGAGTGTGTGTATATAAATTACACATACCTAATGTATATGTAGCGTGTAGGTATATGTATTGACAGGTCGTATGTGTAACAATGCACGTATAACATACATTATACTACACTATGTATAATGTATATAGTGTGTAGTGTCGGCGGCTCGTGGTATAATAGCATTATATAGAAATACGATGGGACCGTATAAACCCAAGGTGCCGGTCAATCGGATTAAAATTTTATAAAAACTAACATAATAGACATGAAACGTTTTTGTCGTCCAAAAGAAAACATATATATATATATATATAAAAACAATTTTAAAAGAAATCTATGTATCCGAGTCTCTTCCTCTTTATAACGGAACGCAATCCATTGATCAATGCGTTGTTGACATTTAGCATTATGCTACACATAATATACACATACAGATTTCTCTGTGTACTTTTACCACCTATGGTGTGAGGAGGACAAAATTAAATCTACGTGCTCGAAACCATAACGCGTGGTAACCTTCTAAGGTCCGTTTCAATATTGCTGCGGACGACAGACAATGGTGGACGAGTGACTGGTCTCTAGTCTCTTGCGGTGCACTAGCTTGAGAGAGAAAGAGTGAGATAAAATACGAAAACACAGTGTGCGGAAGACAAGGTCGGCGTCACAGTCTCTATCGGACCGTTATAATAATGTTCATCCCCGACCAAATAACTACCCCCCGAGAGCGTACAAAGCCATTAAGAAACCGGTTTTTTCTTTCTGTTTCTCTCATGTTATATTATATGATTTTTTTTTTTCGATCGTCTGCGCCGTCGATTTGTTTCTTCTCCTCCCCATTGTACTGGTTCGTGCAAAGTGGCGTTGAGAATTTTGTGTGCACGGAACACTCGAAAACCGAAATATCCTTAAGATAATAATATTTTACAGTATATAAATATATATCGCGTGTGAATACGAAAATACGTGTTGAGAGCGTGTTTGTGTGTGTTTAGCGGATACAATGCTTTTTTAGTTGGACCAAAAATTGATTTTCGACGAATAAGACTAGGTGAAAAAAAAATAGTAAAGTAAATACAAGAAAATACGCACTGTCGCTGGCAGACGACGGCAACGTCTCTATCGCTGTTTTTGAAATATATATAATATATTAAACGTGTTGTGATAATAAAACTTTATTATACAGCTCTCCGCGTATGCGATACAATATATATACACATATGTATTATATATATAGTCATTAGGTATATAATGTGTGGTTATACGCGATAACAATGTGTGCGCTGTGAAAACGATTAAAACACAGCAACGTGTATAATAGTAATAATATACGAACATAATAATATATTTTAAGAAAATACTTTTAATACCAGTAGACCAACGGCTTACCCCAATATCGATTACGAAGGACGACGTCGTTACCTGGATATTTTACGTGCTTTGCACGAGGTTTTAATCTAATCTGTGGTTTTACCGCAGTCGCCGACAGAGTTGATTTACAATATTATTCGTCAGTTAAAAATTATTGTATTGTTCATAACTAGCAAAAATAATCATTATCTAATATAATAACAACATGCGTGGCGCGTAGGTACTCTATTACCTACTCAATAACAACATGAAGTTCATTCATTTAGTGGATGAAATATTTACTGGTACCTTGTGAATTCTTTTCGTATCGTATTATTGTCAAATTTCCGGTGGTGTTTGAGCCTAAATAATATAACATAAAACATAATATAGCTTCATTGTTACATTCAAATAAAAAAGGTATCTATTAGCAAATCGGTAATAATGCACGTCATGGCGTCATCGATTCATCAATCATTATCAAACGTATACACTCAATAATTAAAAAATATAATTCGTATACGTATTTCAATGTAATTAATGAAATACGTGTTGTAAATTTTTAGTTTTTCAAATGTGGCATTAGAAATAATTTATAATAATGTGTTAAGATATTAAGCAAAATATAGGCGTCGTTCTTGTACAAGAATAATAACTATATTGTATTTCACATTGAGAAACAAAAAAATGTATGATTATTTTACCACATATTACTTTAGAAGACAAGTATGAATGGTAGAACTTAAATCACATAAAAAATATCAAACTACTATTCTATTGTTTACTAATTACTTGTTACTCTCTTCAACTTCTGTGTAGTAATACGAAGTCAAAACGAAAAACAGTATTTAAGGTAGATTTATTTTTTTTTTTTTTTTGTAAGCCACTGCTATATAATTATTTACGCATTGACATTGGCAGACTAAGAATTTCATTTTTAGACATTTTTATTCTTATACAATTTTCAGAGTTAGTTGTATATAATATATTAAATTATTATTCAATATTATTAATCAATAAATTTACAAAACTACTAGTTTACCATTACTTAACAAATTGCACAACTGAAAATTGATTTCGAGGAAGCTAATTGTTACTCTGGACACTTCTAAGTTCACCTGAGCGTATGTTTGTTTGAACAACAATCAGTGCACGATCGTCCTGAAAACGACGAATGAACCGTTGTGAGTATAGATTATATAACATACCAGTTACAACTTACAAACGATATGAAAAAACCTCGTTGAGCATAATAGAGACTTAGTGTAGGTAATTATTACATAATACTACATGACTGATTATAGACAGCAAACAGGCGATGGTAGCCAACGAGCACTGTCCGGCACAGCATCCAACGGACATCATCGCGTAAGCAGGTATTAACGCGTAGCGACGTTTCGACGTTTCAATCTCAAAACCTGGCCAGTCGGTTATATTGTTCGCGATAAACATTACCCGACCCGACTCGACGTCCCGTTAACAACCGTTTCCGCGACTTACGCTGCGGGATCCAATCAAACGAGTCCGTTTCTCGGAGGCGACGGTGTGGATTTCGGCCGACGGCCGACTATGCGACGGGTAAACGAAAAAGTCGGTCGGTCGTTCCGACTTGTACGAAATCGAACGGATCTGCAAACTCCGAACAAACCTGACCGAGGGACGCGCGACTTGCCGGTTTCGAATGTCGCGGGGGGGGGGGGGCGCGTTCACAATAATAATATATATCACGCGCAATATACCTAACTACTATGGTGTCGCGCAGGTGGCATACAATGCAGCGGTCGAGCGGCAATTTGTAAAACACGACAAACGTCGGGAGCACCTCGACGGAGTCTCTTGTGTACGTCACACACACCGCGATTTATATACCTACCTACCTATATATATATATGTATACGGTATTTTGGTTTTCAGGTATAATACACGCTTGCGGAAAGGCCGTTGACCACCAGCGGACACGTCTTACTCTTATTGTATACCTACCTATACATGTATTATGTACCTATATTATATTTATGTGTTCGCCGGGCGTGTGCTGGAAATGTTGCGTCGACGAGCGCCGCACCGCGGGAGTGGGACCGCTGCGGCTGCGGGCAGACCCTGCACCACGACAACGCGTCTGGGTGAAAAAAATCGTATTGTCGTCGACCGAAAAATTAGCATCGCGCGAACAGGTACCTCTCCGCGCGGCGGTGGCGACCATACATTATGTACGTTATAATAATATTATGTACGATGATAATAATAATAATAATAATAATAATAATAATGTACACGCGCAAAGGGGCACGAGCCTAAGCGGCACACACAATGGCACACACAATAATAATATGATATAATATACGCCGGCACCGGTGCAGATTCGGTGTAGGTTTTAATAATAACAACATAATAATGCTCTGACAAACTCGTATATGATAATAATAATATAACATAATATACATATACACAGATATAATAATATATTATCGTGCGCACACACTCGCACCGCGGCCATTATACTCTGACCACCGCCTCGCGCGTGCTTGCGTCACGGCATCGCACGCGCAGCGCGTAACATGCAGGCATCTCTTCTTCTTCTCGATGTTTTTATTTTTTCCCAACACTCCGCGCGAGGGTCATTTACATGACCCGAAAAAGACCTTTTTTTTCTTCCCTCCGTCCGCAAGCGCCGCCGCAGTTAACCGCGTCATTGTGACTGTGTGTGCACTGCTCTGCGCGCGCGAGGGGCGGGTTCAGTCGGTACACCGCATACGATTATGTAGGTACGATTCTCAGGTCTCTCTCTCTCTCTTTTATATACACATTATTATACGCGCACACGCCGAATTATATTACGCGTTTTATTATAATGTCTGTTTTCCCATTCATGAACCCAACTCGTCGTCGTCGTCGCTCTTTTTTATTCCTCCACACACCCAAACTCGTCGACCGATCGTAAGTCGTCGTCGTCATCGCCGTTGTCACAATATTTTTATCTCGTATAATAATACAAATTATACTCAACGCGCACATACACCCGCTGCAACGTTGTGAGCACTTGTGTGTCTCTATACGTATTATATTATATTATATTATATAATATGCCTACTGTTGTCAAGTACATACACGGATAATAAACACAGGTGGATTTACCTGCTGGCTGCTGCTGCTGTTGCTACGGCGCGCATCACGCCGACTAAAGGTTTTTGTGAGAAGGTGCTGCCTATACATAGATAATATTGTTAAATATGTGTAGCGTTGCGAATGAATCACCCGTACAGAATTTCCGGTGAGAAACTCGCGGATTCGTTGAAAAACTAAACGACATTATTATTATTATTATTATTATTATATTATTACGTACAGTCAATGCGATATTGCCGCCTCATACTTAAATATATACATAAGACATCGTATAATATAATAATATACTGCCGCACAAGATTAAACGGTTTCTTCGCCGGCGCGGCGCCGCTGCACGTTCTCCCGGTGGTTGGTTGCGGTTATAATAGGTTTTTTTTCTGTTTTGTTTTTTGTTTCGTTCCTCCTAGCTGCAGCTCTCTTTTAGCGGTTCTCGTGTACTAATACTACCTATGTGTATAATACAACATAAAATGTATACCTATATGTATAAATATTATGGGCGGTCGCCGCCGCCGCCGCCTCACTCTTCAACCACCACTGCCATCGTCACTGCCCGACTGACAATATAATTTTTAACGTTGAACCGCCTTAAAACCAGATAGACTAAAAAATATAAACCATAAGCCAACAATATAGCCTGGTAACATAAGCCGATACGATTTACATAATATGCAAACGGAGGTTCCTTCGCTGTCTTTTGATCGCGGTTCGTGTTCGCATTTGGACACCACTGCTGGAGGAGCGGCTAGGTTACGAGGCTCTACGTCGAGTTTCTTGGAAACAATCGTAATACATTTTTTTTTTGTTTTTTAATATTTTTCCTCTTTGGGTTCTGCCGAAAACAAATTATTATTGTTGTTATTATTATTTTTATTGCGTGTGCGTACATATTGCGGTAAAACAACAATAAACTCGTGGGTAAAAGTTATGATTTTTTTTTTTTTTTGATTTTTCAGCCTTACCGTATAGCGGCGCATACAATTATTGTTATTTGTGCGTAGCGCACATATAAAGGAAGTCTTAAAAACGATACAACAATCATCGGGAGCAAAATATACGATTGACTAAAAACTATACCGTATACGTATATATAATATATAATATAATAAAATATTATAGATTTAAATATTAAGTACCTATCGTAATAATATGTACCACCGGATCTCACGAACTATAATTTTTCGTTTGCATGATATTGTTGTTGTTTTTTTTTTTTTTTTTTTTTTTTTTGAAGTCGTTGGTGAAAAATCATATGAAAAAATGAAATAAATATATCTATATAATAAATACATCCATAATATCAAAGAAAAACTAACAGACTTTTTTCTTCACTTATTTAGTTTTTATTAGGTTGTAAAAGTTACACAATAACAAAGTTTTTCAACTGTTATTTTTACTGTCTTTTAATATAATAACTTATAAATAGGTAGAAAATTCGATATTTTCTAAATGAACCGTCAAACGATAAATATATGCATGAAATAGAAATAATTATTATTGCGTGCTGTCATAATATTGATTCAATTGAAAAACAAGTAATTCCAATTTCAAACTTTTTATACTACTAAAAAAACAATTATTTTCCAATTGATATTAAGGTATAGAGTTTAAAAATAATTGTGCACAGGAAATGAAGTATTTAATAGTAAAATGTTAAATATGTAGATGATGCCTTGTTCATGATAAAAATTATTTAATAATTATATTATAATTTTTTAACTGTATTTTTAAAATTTAAATACAATATTATATTATTTATTATAACAATATTTTGTTTGCAATCAACTAACGAGTATTTTAAATTGTTTTCAATATTAAAATCTAAAGAATAAATGAAATAACAGAACTATTTAATATCTACGTATTAATAAAAATATAAATTTATCTATTTTAATGTCTATAAGTAGGTATATTATTGAAAATAAATTATAAAAAAAAAATTAATTTGTTAATGGTATTGTTACGGTGAAATATGTTTTCATAAATTAATGTTTATGAAAATTAACTATTTGAAAACTTTACAATAACTATATTCCAAACTATAAATAGTGATTTATTTTTTATTTATTAATATTTATTACCTGTTAGCCGAGTAAATACAATTATACACAATTCGTCAGAGAAATATTTTAATAGAAAATTTAATTCCTTTGTAATTTATTGCAAAATATGATAAAATAAAAACTACGCTGTTAACTCCAATTCCAATTTATTCTCTTCCAGTTGATTTCCATTGACCTCTTATAAAATTGGTCAAATATAATTTTAAAGCGAATAACGATTCAATTTTGAAAAAAAAAAATATAATAATCTTTTAAAATGTCAAGATTATGCTTATAATGTTTATATCAAACTACTAACATATTATTGTTTAAACTTTGTGTAATATCATAATTTCGTACCACCCTCAAAATTTCTTGTATAGAAATAGTAGTGTCTTGTGTTTTTATTAGTCGTTGTGTTGACGGAAACGATATGGGCATTAATCGAACCTTGTTTTTTTATTATTGTTAATGTATTCGTTTACACGTTCCTTTAACAAATAACAATCGACAGATGAAAAATTCACAACATCGAGTGAGGTTCCCAGGCATAAGTCAGGTGTAAGTCAGAAAATCTCGGTTGCCAATTGGCCGAGTTTGTTCAATGAGTTGGTAAATATTTGTCATGACAAAATAAATCTGAACAAAATTTGCTTTGAACATGGAACAGCAATTGATGGTTTCCGTTGTAACTTCCAATGAAACATTATCCCTCTGGCGAACGCATGTGTTCACCCGAAATTAGACACGAATCAATGGTTTCCTGCCCTACATCGTACATACGTACATTCATTGGCCGTTCCCATTAAATATATAATATTGATAATTGATAATTGACAATCTTTTATTGTTATTATTACACGTAAATATTTATGAGTAAAAATGTTTTGTATTTTTAATAAAATATATTGTTATGTTTACTATGATACTAAATATTATTAACATTTATTAATATTAATGTAATACTATTAACTATAATATTGGGTATTTTAGAATGTTTTCACTTGAAGACAATTATATTAATGTTAATTATTTTTAAAAAATTAATTACATTGTCATAAATCATAATTTAATAATATTAATTACCTATCATAACATTTATCAAAAATGCTCAATACTATTATTTATTCCTTATTATTAATTTAAACTTCTCCGTTACGTTCTAAATATTTTCAATTTAACACAAATACTAATAGTAGCTGTTTAACCTTAAAAGAACAATTATCAAGTAATTAGATTTCGTTATTTTTTAATTATTATATTTCACGTCTGTACAAAAAATTTAAAGTATTTATTTTTTTTTTTAAATCATTTAAGATAATTAACAATTATACAAAAATTTCTATTAAATAATTGAATAACAGTGGCGTAGGATTTTTAATTTCACATTTATTTAACTCAAGCTTAGTAAACTATGTACCTACTTAACTTGCCTCTATAAACATTTTATTTTCTCATAAATTATATATTACCTAAAAATATTTAAGTGGACGCTATACTTACATGCGTTGTTTCCGTCTAAATTCTAAATTAAATATACATTTTAAAATGTTCATGACTTGCTTTAAAATTATAAAAAAAATGTATGTGAATAATATTCTTACATTTAAATTTTATAATCGGTAAATTCATAATAATATTAAGTATTAAAAATTAATTGAATTCTTCAGAACGAACAGTTTGCTTTTATGTAAGATGGAGGCAATGCATAATTCCTCTCAACTATTAACGAATATTTCAAAACAATATGGTTTTTTATTTTTAATATCTATGTACAATACATTTTTTTTTTAATTTAAAATTTTTTTTTTTTGTTCTCGAAAAACCAAACTCTTCAAACTAAAGTCCCACCTCTCAAGTCTTTCTTGCGATTGGATCACTGTTATTATGTAATTAGCCGAGAATCCGAACAGACAGTTATTTTTTTTTCAGGAGGGTAAATTCGAACAACAATAATAATTATTAAATATTGTATACTACTTTACTATATTATACATACAATATCTAATATAATATTATATTATATACGCATATAAATATGTATAGGTATATAAGCACTCACATCATGTGAAGGGTGTTTCGTACATTTTTCATCCCCTCCACCACCACTCATAGCAATTCAGTAATAATGACGACTACGAAACCGACCGACCTTGAAACGACAGGGCGCGCATACACACACACACACACATATTTATACCTCCTCATCTCACCTCCGGCCTAGAGTCCACGAAAACAACCCTCTGCGCCACGTCGTCTTCGGTTCACACATACACACACACACACACACACACACACACACACACACACACACACACACACACACACACACTCACGCACGCACATTCACACGTGTACAATATAATGTTGTCGGACGGCCAAGCCTCTAGATTCCATCATACCGTTTGCCCCGCACAGTTCCAGACAAAACCATCGCCAAACTGGCGCCTCTTGAAAACGCGTATTATAATGGTGTACATCTTCTCTATACGCGTGTATACCAGTCCGTGTAAAATATTGGCCATGCTAGGGACCCGCCTACCTGTTATACACGTTATGATGGGGTAAGGGAGATTTTTAAATTAAACGAAAGCCAAAAAAATATATAATAATAACCATTATAATATGTTTTATTGTGTGTTGTGTTGTACACAAGTATCTGCCAGATGAATTCTGGATACAGCATATGTATATAATAAATATTATACATTTATATATATATATACTATAATGAGTAAAGAAGAAAAAACGATTTATCAATATAAATCTACTATAAATACTAATAATAATTTAACGCGTATGTGCACGTTTGTGTGTGTTCTCGCCGAATTTTCCCACACAACAGAAAACCAGCAGTGTTCTTCCTATATCAAGCCAGTAGCTAGCAACTATTGTTTATGAAAATCTTTGAAATAATGTAATGATTTGCTTTTAAATAGATAAATTTATAACTATATGTCGCTTGAGTGTACTGTTTGCATTTGAGTCAAGTTATATTTATAACTTTGAACACGGATAAAATGTAATTTAAAAACATTAATTACTATTAAACATATAATTAATAAAGCAATACATCCTATTTTCAGTAATAATAATATCTATAGATAATTGTTTTTTTTTTTTTTTTTAATTAGGTAATGATTTTGTAGCCATAAATTTATTCATTTTTTACATATTTGTTTTTTTTTACGATTTTTACCTCTTACTATGTTGGCCTAGTTCAAAAATTTTAGGCGACCCTTGGATATACAACCTGTTTTTTTGAGTGCTACGGTGGCGGTGGCCTTCGGAGACTTGAACGCCACCACATGCGGCACAATATTTTACACAAAAAAACTGTATGTATACAATGGTTCAAGGGTGGGGGATGTTATAACACGACCTGACACAACAAGCATTTAGTTGGATACATCCAAGGTTGCCAACCTCACATCTGAACCGGTACACTCGCCGAGTGTCGCATATGTGGGTCGTCTAAAAACCCTAACCGGTTATAATAATCTGCATATGTATTGTACACAATATATATGTGTATAATGTGTATACGCATTAGCATAAGCGTGTTATATAATGTCGAGTATACGAGGAAATGACCTCAGCGGGGAGATTAATTGAAAAACGGTCGACAACTTTGTTCTTTTTTTCTTTTCTCTAACGCTGCGTTGAAAACCGCCTTGAATAGAATTCATAAATCACCCGCTTGGGATAGGTATACCCTGGCTGCAATGTTGCTGGGTCAGCTAATGAGCGTCGAGTAAGCATAAAACTTACAAAAGCCGTTGGTCACTCAACCCTTTTCAATAAAAAAAATAAAAAAATAAAACACAAAAAAACTACCACGTTTATTAAAGACAACTTAATCGCTAATTCTTATTACATAATCATTATTTTTACAACACGTACATTTTTACCATCTCAAGCTCAATTTCAATTTATTAGAATCAGGCACAATGCATTTGCGGGTTACTAATTTGCAGGCAAGAGTAGGCTTATTTACGGCTGGTTTATAATGCAAGTTTTCGGGAAGTTCTAGAACCACGGTCTTGTACGATGTCAACGGCACTCTCTCAGTACAAGTCCCATCACCTATGCTCAAAATAGTACATCAAACATCACTAATAATAATGTATTACGTTCATAATAAAAAAAAGAAGCTAAATTGACGGATTTTACTGGTTGGTTGGTCAAGTTGAGGCCGGGAACTCATCAGTATCGTCATTAGTGGGTTGATCTGAACAGGTTTTTTGATTTTCGATGTCCCTTTGTCCGGACACCTGAAAAATACGAATAAAATTATTTTAGCTTCAACAAAATTTCAGCAGGTGTAAAACGAGGAAATCGACAAAAAATGCACAATTAGTACGTTTAAGTCATACATTTTTTAGAGTATAACTTGTTTGAATAAAAAGTAATCGCAAACAAGTCGACCAAAGAAAAGATCATTTTTATAGTAAGATAGTTTTATACACAATTCTAATATTTATATTTACAATATAAATAATATATTTATATTACAATATCATTAAATTTTGTTATTTCTTATAGTTAATAACCAATTTTTTTTTTCATTACAAAGAATGTTTCATCTTTATTTTATATTATTTATTAAAAGAATCATAAGGTTAAATTAGTTTATTTATTTAAGAATATTACCCGTTGTTATTTATTGAGTAATAATTTATGATATTTTATTTTATATTCATTATGTTATTAATTATTTTTCATACTAACTCAGTGTTTCGTTATTTGACAATAATAGTCTCATATTTATTGATTTAGTGCTTTTAATTTTTTTTTTTTTAATCAATTGAATAAACTTTATGTAGATTTTATTTGAATGTACTTACATTTGTATTTTTTAATGCAAACATTATTGAATTCACTTTAATTACTTATAAACATCCATATTATTAATAATTAAGTTTATTTATAAACAAAGAATATAGTGGTTAGTATAGTATCGTAAGTGTTCAACTTTGTATAATGTATATTATAATGTATAATTCTTATAAGCGTATTCATATTTAACGTAAAAAGCTAATAAATGAAGAAATTATTGATAGATTGATCATTTAAATTTCCACATTATCATGAGTTGACGCAAATTTTGATAATATCCGAGACACGTCTTTATTGTAGTATATATTTTTACGTCTTGAATATCATCACTTTTTTAAACCTATTGCTCGTTAGTTGATAATCTAAAACTTACGGCTTATCACACAACTTTTGTGTTAATTAAATTAATTTTAATTTAAATATTCGTATTTTATACTATTAACACGTCTCATAAAAAACACGCTTTTGTATTTTTTTAAATTATTTTTCTTTCATAAAAATAATAATACATATATTATATTACTAATTTAATAATTGATTAGGTAAAAACTAATAAGACAATAAGTATACAAAAATTAATAACTTATAAATCAAACACAGTATGTATTAAATATTTCTTTAATATTATAATTGTACGAACATTCATTTTATTCGTATTTTTAGAGCCAATACAGAGTGTAGTTTATGTTAAAACCAGCTGTATAGACAAAGATTTATTTATTTATCGATGGGGTGTGCGGAGACATAAAATACTAAAATGAATATTTAAACCGCTAAATGGAAACTATAATATCTGATTCTATTTAATCCTTCCAAAGTAATGTAATATAATACAAAATATAAGTTGATACAAATAGATACTTGTCACATGCCACATCCGATTTCCAGTATCTTAATAATAAATACAGCGTGTACAAAATATGTCTTAGTTCTTCACTTAAGTTAGTTAAGTTATTATTTAGTTATTATACAAACTTGGGTATACAGTTAAATTGTTAAATATACTGGCATTAATTGTATTATCACTATCTTATTAGTGTATAATTTTGTTCAACACTAATATTTGTCAAACTTAAATATGTTAATAGCTTACTAATTATTTAAATAAACGAAGAATATGCATACGATTCACAATTCATTATTTATACACTAATATTGAATTTATTTATGTGCTTTTATTTAATTATTTATTATTTATTTATTTATTTTTTTTTTTTTTTGTTATTTAAAATTCCAACTATGTAAAATTTATAATATTAAATGTATTAAACAAATTAATATTTTATGACTATTTTAATTTTGTTCAGATTAAATAATACATTATTGAGATATAATTCGTAAATTAAGCAAATTAACGGTATTTAATTCTGAGCGATGTGATGAATGTACCGTTAATATTGACATTAATTAAAAACAGTAATATTCATAATCAACGGTATTGGTATTTTCATTACTATATTTGTTAAAATTGTTAGTGTTTTACTATAATGGTATTTTAAACATTTTTTGTGTGAAGATACAATTTTTATAATAAAAAAAATGCATTGATTTTAAACATCCGGGTTTATTTTTTGTTGCAAATTGAATCTATAGTAAATGGGAAACTCCAAAAAATAAAACTTCCTAAACTTTTTTTAATAATTGGAAAAACCAAAAAAAAAAAAAAAATAAAATAACGAAGAACAAAAATATTTATGCAACAGAAATTTTTGAAAAACTCAATTTTGTTATTTTATTATAATTTAAAAATAAACGTAGTTTCTAATGTTTCTAAAAAAATAATTTACATAAAATACTGAAATTTTATGGATTTAAAAACAATTTAAAAATACTTTAGTTGTTTTTAAACTATTTTTTGGTATTTAATTTTTTTTTCTGTAAAGAGTGATAAATATTTTGTGTTTGTCATAAAAGCTTGAAAATATTATAAAAAGTTCGTTTTAAGTTGTTCTTAGTTCAACTCAAAAACCTTATGTAAAATTATTTTTTATACAAGCTTACATAGTTAAAATTGTATGTAATAGGATCAAAAAAATAATATTTTAAATCGTTGACTTATTATTTTTAACAATTATGCGTATATTATTTACTACATACAGGGAAACCAAAAAAAAAAAAAAAATAATAAAAAGATTATTTTTAAATTAAACATTGCAGATATTGACTTGTAAGTTTGTTACAAACGTTACAGTATATAACTAGTTATATTATTATGAATTAAATTTATTAATATTATTATTATAAAATATAATATTAATTTAATCTACAGTTTTAATAATGATAAAATTCTTATAAAAATATAAATATAACATAATAAAATATCCTAAGATAAATACATTGTTACAGGTTACCTTTAATCAGAATCATTTTTCGTACAGAAACAATGATTTATTATTGAATTGAAATTTAATACGCCCATTGCAGTATTCTAATAATAAGGAGTATGTACTTAACACTATTGCTATAATACGGCAATATAGCAAAGCAATATGTCTAGTTTTTTATTATGTTTTTATTAGATATTTGTATTTGCAATGAGTTTTGGCTAAATGCAAAAATTCCAAATTTATTACTTAAATTACACTGTACTTTTATACTTTAAAATTTTAAAATCATATTTTAGTTGCAACTTTAATTATACAATTTCCACTAATCTACTGCTCGAACACTATAATGGTGAGTACATTGTATTATAATAACAAAAATGACTAAACAGGAAAAAATCTCAAACCTTATCATAAAATTGTCGGATTTTAATAACTATTTTTAACTGAAAGAAGATTTTTTACAGCGTGCACTAAACTTAACTCCAATTTTTCATTTTTTTTTTCAAATAATTGTATAACATAATTTATAAAAAACTTAACATTTTTTATTTATTTTTTAATGGCATATTTTTAGTTTAAAAATATTAAAATACGGAACTTAATGCATACTGTAAAATAGTTAACTCTATTAATTAAAATAATAATAATCGAATTTGGTTTATTCCGCAGGACAAGATTATTATTCCCCTACAGTGTATTTTTAAGGACAAAATGACATTAACATTAGGTGCTTTAAGCATGATTCTTATCATGATAAGTATCTAAATATTCTAAACACATTTAAAATACAAGTAAATTAGATTTTTCAAGTTTACTTTTGAACGTTAGGACGAATGCCCTTGCCTTGCTTATATTGAGATATTTATAGTTTACGAGTACATTAGTTCAATTCTAAAGGTTAGTGTTTCTTATAAGTACAAATTTATTACTTTAAGATTATTAGTTGAAAAACGTAAAAAAGTATATATTTTTATATAATTTAAAATTAAAAAATATTCAACAATAAGCTTGTTTCATGTAAATTAAATAATTGTTAAGGAAATAAATTATTTAAATTAATTAAACAATTAAAAATAGAAATTTACTTTAAATATAACAAATAATTGAAAAGTAGACTTAATTTATAATAAAGTAAATTTGATATACCGTTCTAACCTTTGTTGCTAAGAAAATCAAATAGAATACGATGAGAGAAGTATAAAAGTATCTTTAAAATAAGCCTATTTTAATTAGTTAAATACAATTTAAGAAGCTTAATTATTTTTTATTAAAGAACTTAAATTCATCCAATTGGTTCAAAAAATCGTGTAACAATTAATTCTTGAACCTAAATTTATTTTCAATAACTTAATACCGTAAACAAAAAATTAAAATATATAAAATAAGTGTCTGAAAAATATAAATAATAATGATTACTATATTATTATTATGGCGAAAATGACATAATATACAATTACATTATGAAAAAGTTTCATACATTTTTTAAATAACAAAATTAAAATTAATTAATTTCATATAAATTTTCTAACGCATAAAAACGTTACTGATAAAGTACAAGAACATAAAATATATGATAACTGTGTGTACGTGCTTAACGAATTTATATTTGTATAAATTATGAACATTTCGTGAGCCGCGTAATTGACTGGATTAAAGCAATGTTACGATTAAGAAAAAATATATTAATGAAAACTTCTCTTCTATAGTCAATAGCATAAAAATTATAAATACTCGTAAAAGTGATTTAAATGAATATAACTGGGTTATAACTTATAAGTTATAAGCATAATAAACAATTTTACAAATTTTAGTAATTATTTTATTAACTGTTAGAA
The DNA here is from genome assembly GCF_002803265.2 of Melanaphis sacchari. Taxonomy (NCBI): domain Eukaryota; kingdom Metazoa; phylum Arthropoda; class Insecta; order Hemiptera; family Aphididae; genus Melanaphis; species Melanaphis sacchari. Next base: position 47,771 of record NW_020271098.1, on the reverse strand, counting down.
CATCAAATAGCGCCCAAAGAAGTCATGTCGTAATTATTAAATTATTTAAAAAATATATATATTTTCATTTTTATATTAAATTATATAAATAAAATTTTAATATCTTATATATATAATATATATATATATTAGAATTTCTAACGCATATCTATACAAACTGTTAATACTTGGATACAAATATATTTATATTGTTTGAACAGAATCTAGAGACAACGCAAACTCTTAATTTTAAAATCGTAACCCTTTTTATACAGTAATTTTTTATCCAGTTTTTATTTGTTTCGTTTATTATAACGATGCGTCATTATTAAAATATATAAACGGGTAGTTTATGAGTTACGTAGAATAATTTACATAGAATGTTTTTTATTTAATTTTTACGATATCCAGGATATAAATTATTTAAATATTTAAATAAAAAAATTAATTTTATCTTATTTTCAAGCATAATTTCAAATGGTTGATATTCAAACTTTATAAGATATTCAGTTGGTAAGAACTAAACTTTTTATTTAATAAAATCAGCATTTTTTATATTTTTTTATATAGAAATTGAAATAAATTGTTCTTGATTCTTTTGTTTAAAATTGATAATTAATTTGGCAAAAAATGTTAAATGATACTTTTCCTGCATTAAAATGTCCTTGGACATTTGAATAAAATCACGATTCTTAATCCATATAAAATTATAAAATATATAATAACAATAAAGGTTTTACATTAATTCTATTTTATACTTAATAGTGTTATAATTAAATAATTTATGATATTAATAAATTTGATTAACTTTAATTAATTTTTTCCGATGACACAATAATCATTTAAAAAAAATAAATTTACTTGATTTTTTTAGAATGATTGGTATGTATAAATTGTTTTATTATTTGTTGAAAATTTATGTATTCTATCATAGAATACAAATAATATGAAAAATTTTAAACACAATTCGGTTGTACCTAACTTAAGAAGTCCTGAAAAAAAATGTGTATTTTCTAATAAGTTGAAATGTTAAAATTATATTATTACGAAGATTTAATTGTAAAATGCATAAATGATTTTTTTTTTAATAAATTTGCTATTTTTTAGTTTTATTTTTGACTTACTTTATTTTTCCTTTGGTCTTCCAATGATAGGTTTCTTTACGATTGTTCTTTTTTTCGTGACATTTGATTTTTGGTGTGTTACAACGGATCCTCCGGTCTCCTAAGTCCATTCTATTGACCCGTATCTCTGGTAACCAAGATTTATTTTCTCTATTCAGCTTGAACGATGGTTTAATTTCTACTGTAGACTACTAATTAATTTATTAATTTAACCAAATGAAAAAGATAAAAATTTTACATTCATTTTAATATTAAAATATATATATATATTAAAATTAAATAACATTAACAATGTTTTAGGACGCTCACAATAATTTATTCGGTGTCTATGCTGTATTAATCGGGAACAATCGTATAATTGCCAAAGTGCTGAACTACGGGCGTGTGTGTTTAAATACGTGTCGGTGAATAATGACAGGTGCCTGAATTTATAATAATAATGAATAACCGTGTCGGATTAATGTTTCAGAGCCGGTAACAGGGTGGTACGCCAGGTCAAGCGATGTTACGCTTTATGTCGAGTAGATCGAAGAAGTTTTTTTTTCATATTTACTTTTCTACCCTTAACGTACTCTGTAATTGGTTATTATCTAATAAAAATATTAGACATAGAGTTATAGCGGGTATTTTGAATATTTTATTTTCATGGTTATATTTAATACTTTACAATTTAGTGTTTTTGTCCGTGTACATACATCTTGTACATATTGAAATAGTGTTAAAATTTACACAACGACACACCCTCATCGAAAAGTGGACCCTTGCAAAAAGGATTGTAGAAAATGTACAAAAAAAAAAAAAGAAGAAGACAAATCTTAGCCGAATGGCAAAAAAAAATGTCTTGCGACTGTTTTTGTTTTTACTTTAAACTTTATACTTTATACACCGACAAACATTGATAAAAATTCATAAAAACTTGACTTTATTAAAGTACAAAAATGGAGGGGGGGGTATATTTCAATACTAGGTACCCTTCATAAAATTAATAACCATTTCAAATATTGGATAATAAAATTGGGTCATAGAGATGCAGTTAAGATAAATTTAAATAATTTAATACTTTCTTAATTAAACTCTACGAATATGTGTTATTAGTTATTACTTATTATTTTGCATTAATTTATTTACATAATATATTATCTAGATTTAAAAGTATAATATAATTAGTAGTAAATTATTGATGTACAAATATACATTTTAACCATATATTTTAATTTTGATTATTGTTTAAATATAATATTCTATATTTACTGAAAATTTGAATAAACTTACAATGTTTTTCGTTTAAAAATGCTTTACTGGTACTCTATAGCTTAAAAATTATATTTCGTTGCTTATTACTTATTGATAAATTACAGGAAAAATCGTTTTCAATTAAGTAAATTTATTAAGAAAAACTTTCAAATAAGGTTTAGTCATTTAGAGCATATATTAAAAAGACAAAATAATTTATACAATTTAAACTCATAAAACTACGTTGTACCTAATCTATATACTACAGTTAAGTTATATTCTATCCAGCTACCTCATATGATAGACCATAATACTAAAAATTATTAAATATTATATTTTATAGTTAAATAATATACACAATTTAAAATAATTTTAATACTTATATTTCCATCCACAAAAATTTTTAATCACTATAAAACCATGCTACTACAGATTTACATTTAAGATACATCATTATTGTGTATGCTTACTAAATCAATGTTGTTCATAAAAAGTGTTTGTGTGTGTGTGTGTGTAATGTACCTATATAATGTATATAATATATTTATTTTTTATTTCCTTACAATTCAGTCAACATTTGTGAAAACAACTACATAGTTAGGTACATTTTATGATAACTATAGCCAGAATAATTGTATACAATTATAAATTAATTAAAGTTTTTTTATTTTGTTTTAGTAATAATATGTTTTGTAAACAAATTAATCAAATACTGTGGATGGATAGGAGCCCACGAGTACATACAAATACTACCTACTATACTAGTATATATAGTAGGTAGCAGGTAACCTACACAACATTAAAGCGACAGTTCTAAAATTACAAACGAACCAACCCGTGGTGTCTCATTAATTAGTCGTGGTACAATTAGTTGCAAGTCAAATTTATTCTAAAACAATGGTCGTGAAAATGTTATTTTATTTTTATACAATAAATGTGCGATACCGTTGATTGCGATGGTCAGGTGGACTTGGCACCAAATATCGGACATAATTTCCCAGCACGAGTAAAATGTTCATTATTTTATCTCAGAGTTGATAATTATTACAAAATTATTATTATTTTCCATTAATACCTATAACTTTTTCGAAATTTATATGTAACATCATTTTACGTATCTACGCGAATAGGTCATAGCAAAATATAAAGTAATTAAAATAAAATATTATCTAACATTTTTTTAAAGATAGATTAAAAATAATCTAGGTATATTTCTATTTCCGAAATACTTAATTAAGTGACATACGTTACAAATTATTTTTTAACAATTTTAATCTTTGCATAGCTTATGCAACAGTGTAATACTATAATTGTAATGTATAAATGTGCACTTTGAGGGTGTTTTAGAAACTCCAAAGGAGATATAATGATGTATATTGTTTCCTTACTTAATTTTTCTATTCTTCTAAGTCCAACCACTTTTACCAAATTTATAAAAATAAAGTAAAAATTGTTTAACATTTTATACAACTGTTACTATATCACCATAACCATTTAAAAATATCAAATATGTATATATCTGTAAGCTGTAATAGAACAGGAAGATGAGATAAATTGTTACTTTTATTATTGGGTATCTCATATAAATTAATTAGAAAATTATAGCATACATCTGGATGTGTTATCTAAGCGTATCTACCTATTATCTAAAAAAACTACAATACAATCATTTAATTTTAATCGTCAAAAAATGTTCTAATGTATTTATTTTTTTGTTAGGCTATAGAATTTTTAGATGTGCATGATAGGTAACCAAATTAATTAAAATGTGTTACTGGTTAAATGAATCTATACAAAGTTTATAATGAAGATTTACTCTTTTAAAATCATTGAAGTTGTATTAACATTGATTAATTATGAGTTAAAATCGATTTCCGTTAGGTTTTTATATATATATAAATAAAATATACAATCTATAGAATTAAGCACAATAAGTATATATAAATTATGGGATAAAAACAATGTTGGGGTTACGTGATTAAGAAGCTTCTCACTAGTGACACTTAGCTTGGGCATTTGTTAAGCTTAAAAATGTAACGAAGTAAGTAATATTTAGATGCACAATAATTTGAATTAAAAGTAATATCAGTCGATTGACTAAAATGTTTTCACAAAGTGTATACAAAATAAAATATATAAACAAAAAGGTATTGTTTTGCATTATAAGAATTTATAATACTATTACATGTTATTTGTTGGATCGTTAATAAAAACAATTATTTAAAAATAATACAGAAAAAATAATTTTAAACTTTAAAGTATAAATATCGCGACAGTTTAAATTAATTATACTATACTGTTTAATAGGTTAATAAATTTAAAATGTTCAATATAATGTTATACCAAATGCTTACTATAAATAACTAATTATCTGTATTGACTATAGGTACATATTATATTTTTTAATTGTTTAAATACCTTATATTAATATACTTACTACCAACCGTATATAATATAAAAAATTATACCAATAATTAAATTAGGTTAATTACATTTAATAAGTTATTTACTTAAAATATATTAGAACCACTTTTTATTTGAATCCTAACAGATTTGATATTTTGATGCACCTATATATTTATATGTTTTATTTGTTTTCTTAACAATCACATAATAATAATATAAACCAATAAAATATACATAAAATATTTTATTTTTTAATTTGGTACTTCTATGTAGGTACCTATCAAATAATATTAATAAATATTAAATAATTGTTTATTAAAAATATTTCTAATAATAGGTTGTATTTAATAGATTTGAAAATGCAGAAAATATTATTTAATGATAGTAAGAGATATAAATACTATTATTTAATACTATTCTCTAATATTTTTACAAATACTAACAAATAATATTTATCAAATTTCGAAGAATTTAAAAAGTAATCGAAAATAAATACTTTTATCTAACTATTACTCTAAGATCAATCGTAGTTTTCTAATTATTCAATCAAAAATATCTCAAATGATTTTGTATAAATTAGCATTTTTATTAACTTTACGTAAATATTCTAATCAATCTATTTTAGTAACATGAAAATATCAACCCATAATAATATAGACCATTCTAATCTTAATATAGGTAAACAATAAACATATAAATATAGAATATATTTAGTTACAAATAACAAGTTGTCAATACATTCATGTCAGTCTACTTAAAATTCTTTTATGTAAATTTTTATGTTTAAAATAAATTTGGGATTTCTTATGAATTATTTAATTATGTTTAAAAGCTTTATAGTATACGTTTATTTGGTCACTTAAAAAACTACCTAATTAGATACATGACGTATACATATATCATAAAAAATATATTTCTCAAATCTCCTAACCTAACTTAGGTTCCTCTTTATTCTAAAAAAAAAAAACATAGTGGAGCCTATTTGAGTTTATGATTTAAGCAGACCACAATAATATTATTCATTATAAAAATTAAAAAATATAATATATTATCAAAGTATACAACTCATACAATTTTAATAATTCACTTTATATAATATATATATATATCAATCTTAAACATTCTTAACGTAATTTAAATTCTAAAAATTATATTCTTGGTCATTCATTAAAAAAAAGTTTAAGTTTTTTTTTACAGATGTCATATAGGTGATAAAAGAAAACTCGTTTTTGTTTTGTCACTATCTACAAATGTGTAATATAATGTAATAGCAAAATATATGAATTTAGAAAAATTAATTTTGTGTAGATGGTTTTAATATATAATTAAAATCAAAATTAATAAAAAGTAATAATTATCAAAAAATAATAAGCATTCAAAAGTATTTTTAGGATAATAATCTCAAACAAATTATCTAGGGTATATTATAGGCGATCATTGATATATTGATATTAAATAAGTTGTAGCTTCCTATATTTAAAATATTATAATTTTAAAATAATGTTTATGACTCAATGAGTCACTTTAAAATTTAATTATCAATAAAAACGTAAGAAATGTATTAGATAATATTCTCACTTTTAAAATTCATTATAGACCAATTTACCTTTAAAGTAATATTAACAACACAAAACAGATATATTGATAAATACAAATTAGTATATAGGTGTGTTGTACGTTTGTAAGATGGACACTACAAATATGTGCGTATAAAAACCTCCTGAATGTATGATACATACATTTAAGAACAAATAAATTATTAAAATGTATACGATACACAATTAAACAATTTACTAATGAAAACATTACATTTATGTAATATTGATTGGACAATAAATTATACTAAAATTATAAAATAATAGCAGATAGCAGAGATACTCGTATAAAACTATACCTGTTTTTTAACATATTCCGGGAAAATAAAACAGCAATTTATACATATTTAAATGAGGATTTTATTTTAAAATTTTAATTTTTTTTAATGCGATATTATCTACCTTAGAAAATAAAGAAATTCATAAGATTTAAAATAAATAAGAAACATATCTATATAACGTTGAAAAACGTTGAAATTTAGTCGAACAGATGGCTATAAGATAATAATTGTTTGTGTTTTTCTTTTTGGGGTCAATTGACGTAAATTCCAATCTGATAAACTTACAAAGTGTTCAAACAAAAAGTTTTTCGTGTGCATTTACAGCTCAGTTGTTTATTGATTTTATGAATAAGTTTGTTTTTGTGCACACATAGAGTATTCGTCACGCTTTGAGTACACGGGCCCTCGAGTAATAATTACTAATATTATTATTGAATTACAACATTTACATCTATGTATAACGTTTATATCTATACAAAAATATTTATTGGTAATTAACTACGTTTAATGGAAACTGTTGTTAAGTAAACCTATAAGCTACAGTGTCTTGCGTATGGTATAAAATATTACGACAACAGAGATGACATTTTTACTGAAATCTAGACTATAAAGGACGAATAACAATAATATATATATATATGTATGTATGTTTATATGTATGTATGTATATATTTATGTATGTATATATATATGGTATAGTTTTCGACAATGTAATAAGTAATTCACGCGAGTTTTGTGCACTACTTATTATGAGACGTCTCGACACATTCATCAAGAGAAAATAAATGTTCGTTTGCGAATTAATGACCGACAAGTAAGAGAAAACTCGAAACTTATAAATCGGACGAACATTTGCGAAAAGTTTTAATCGCGCGTGGTACAGTATTATTATACAGGTATCAACCATAAGTCCGCCGTCTTCGACCGTTTGAGGCGTACAAGATTTATTTACGCGTTAATTTCCGTAGATATACAACATACTACGCGTGTATTATATTGTAATAAAAGACGGTGCGATAGATGGGTGTACGCGACCTTTAAGTCTCCAGGTGTCGGAACGTTGCGGAAAAAAAGATCTCCTTTTATATCTGCGTGTGCGCCGTGTAGAAATATATTGTATCTGACACGCCGTCACCGGACAGAGCACCGGCGCTGCTAAAGAAAAACCGTCCGTGCGAGCGCGTACATATATGGAAATCGTTCGAATCGGCAGCGGCCGCGGTGGTGGTGGCTGTGGCGGCGGCGGAGAGGCATAAAGGGTTGCGACTCGGTTTTCGGAGAAAAGCTCTCTCGGACTACGTGACGTAGTGACCACCACCGCCACCTCCAACCCCAACACTACCACTCACACCACCTCCGTCACCACCACGCGCCGTCAGGCCACACCGTCGTTAACGGACGGGCAGGCTGGCGAGCGAGTGGCCGAAGAGGAATATATACACGTATAGAAAAGGGGCGGCGAGGGGAGGGGAGGGGGAAGAGGAAGTGAAGTAAGCAACGGACCGGAAGAGTGGGCCGGAGGGACGGCGTTTCCACCGCGCCTTCACTCCAGACGCACACACGCGCGCGCGCGCGCGCGCACAGACACTATACCTCTAAACGCACTTCTCTCCACGCCACGCCACCGACACCGGCCGATGTCCGAGAGAGAACACGCGTGTGCGCGCCCCCGGCCGTCCGCGCGCGATTATTCAAATACAACGTATACACCGTGCGCTCCCCCACCCACCGCGACCGACCCCTAGCCCGCACGTCGCGGGTCGCCTTCGCCTCCGTAGAGCTTGTGCTTTCGCCATCACTTTGGTCCGCCACCACCGCCTCCGGGTGACACCCTGCACCACCGCACCGGCTATCGCGTCCTCCTTCTCCGACAGTATAATATGTACATATATATGTACGTTATATATGTACATAATATAATATGTATATATATATATATATATACGCGAACAGTGGAGAATATATATATATATAAATGTACTCCTCAGCATCCAACGCCGCCCGCGCACAGCTTCCCTTCTCTCTAACCTAATCGATTCTTCAATAAAGGGGTGTCAAGAAAACGGGGTGGATCGCCGCCGCCGCCGCTGCCGTTGCCGGACGGCCACGTGAGCATATTGATAAATGGCGAGAGAGACGGAGAGACTGGCCACCACCGCCACCGGCTTTTTGCTCGTCCACACACAAACACACACATACACGTACACAAACCCACATACCCACACACCCGAAGCGAGTTAGCATATATGTGTGCGTGTGCGTGTGTGTGTGTGTACGTGTATGCATATATATACATACATAATAATATATACGAACGTTTCACCGCCGGACCTCGGACCGCCGCCGCCGCCGCCGCCGCCTCCACGCTACAACTGGCCGCTAGCCCACCGTCGCCCGAGCCTCCATCGTCCCGCGTGTGCGCCCGAGTTCGCCCGCTGTGTGTAATATATATATATATAATAATATACATATATATGTATACGTGAGTAGCGGCCCGCACCGCCGTCGCTACGCGCCGCTGCTGCTATTGCCCTCACCGAGCTAATTATTCAAACTTAAGCGTGTGGACTTTAACGGCACCCTCCCCCTCGAGCGACTCGCTGGGATATTCACCTACAAGATCCGATCAATACCCATTCTTTTGACACTAAAAACCTCGCCGGAACGTACGCCGCAAACGTGTAATATTATTATCATAATATAATATATTATTTCGTTCGGTTTTCGCCGCGCCTTGTACCAGCAGGCTGCCGTGATTACGTCGCAGCACTCGTATACCAGCGAGAAGCGCGGGTTTTCTTTTCGATTTTGTAAGCTCCTCGAGACCGCATCACTTCCGCGCGAAACCATTTCATAATAAATTGTACACGGCACATAAGTGCGGCGTGTGCGTATGTTTGTACGGTGGCCGCCTCAGCGTTTGTTGAAATCGCTTGAGGTGGAAAAACGCTTTTGGTCAAATAATAAAACGGCGCGAGATTAAACGAAAATAACAGTCCGGAAACGAATGAGACGACCCCGCCAATAAGACAATGCGACGTGGCGTGCATTTCAGTCCGTCTAGACGGTTTTTGAAAACTTTGAGTACCACGCGGTCGGTAGGGCGGTAGGGAAAAAGGAGAAAGGCGCGATTTAGTTTCGGGTACAGTTTTAAAGACGAAACGCGGGTCGAGCGCGTGACGGGGTGTGACCGGGTGGTAGCGACGGGTGAAAAGCTACCCCGGAAAATAGAGGTGTCCGACCGCCACCGTGTCCGGTTTCCGGTGTGCCGATCGCGTCCGGACGAGACCACTATCTTCTCTTCGTCCACTATACTGTCGACGACCGTCACCGGTTTTAATTTCCCACTCACGGCCGATGGTCCGGGTTCAACGTCTATACATTAGGTACATAAATATAGTTATGATTTTGAAATGCGCACCCGATATAGTAGACGTAAGTTAACAGTATTAGGTGTTGATGATAGGGGTTGAAGTGATTGAAACGTTTAAAACCTGTCATCATCAATGAAAAGTCGAAACGAAAGACGTCGCCGCGTGCCTCGCGACTACCTGTTCGCCATCGCACCGACGATTTGTTTCAGTTAAAAAGAAAAAAAAAAGGAAAAGGAAAAGGAAAGGGAAAGGGAAAATATAACAAAGTTACCTTCTTAATGACAGCTACCCTCGAAGCTTTACGGTCCCGACGACTAACCCTTATCCCCCAAAGTTTTCCGCGTTTTACACCACGGCACGCTTATTTCTTTCAATTGTTTCCCGACGAAATTCATTTGTTTTTTTTTCTACGCTCTCTCATCACGGGTTAATCTGTTGTTTTCGTTTACTCGTACAATTTCAGCCGTAAAAACCCTTTCGACTTAAAATAGATTAATTTTTTTCTCACAATATTTCTTCCGTAAAACACATAATTATTTATCTGATATCGATCACGTCACACGATATGTTAATGCATTACATACATAATCTACCGTTACCAATTAAACACGCGCGACGACGTTTAAAAACTACTGCGTTATACACCTGCTAGGCGCGTAAACTTGTAATGGCATATTATAATATTATCATATCGCCAATATCTGCAGGAATATATTAATATTGTTACGGGACGTGTTTTCGCCTTTTATTTCATTTCTTTCGGCTCGATCGGGTTGTAAAAAAAATATATACCTACAAAAGAAAAATCGTCTCGCGTCAACCGCCACCGTTAGTTTAAGATACGCGTTACACACCTATACATATATTATACTATACATATATAATATATATACATACATACATACATACATGTATATGTTATAATATATAGTGGTCGATATCGTAGTGACCGCCACCAGGCGTACCTACTACGTATATGTATGTACATGTATGTATGTATAGATATATATATATATATATATATTTGCACCGAGCAACGGAAAATCTCCCTTCGGACACACGCACACACACTTTATACGCATGCAAAAGACAAAAGTTAGGGATCGGACCACGCGCGCGCACCAGCACACGTACGCGTACAGCGTACATATATTATACGCACGCACGCACGCACGCACCAACACTTACATGCGAGCACACACACACACACACACACACACACGCATATATATGCATATAAAGCATGTGTATTCATACACGCACACGCAAACGCTTTCCTGGGTCCGTGGCGTGGGCAGTGTAAAGTGGACCCAAGAGCGTCGGACTGCTGCTGGACGGGCAGCGGCGGCGGCGGCGGCGGTGGAGGGGCGAAAGAAGTGATGCGGCGGCGGTGGCAAAGGGACAAGCGTCGGCGGTGGCGGAGGGGGTGGTTCGGTTCGTCGACGTTAGGGAACGTTCCTCCCATATTGATCGGGGCTGACCAAGGCCCGCGCGCTCATCTTATGCAGAGCAGAGACCGCGCCGCTCCGCACCACCGTGCCCGTAGAGGTTTGGCCGGGGACCGACGCCGCCACCGCCCTCGGTCCCTAATGCCCACCCCGCCCGCCCTCACGCACCGCCGCCTACACTGCCCGCCGACGATCGCCTCGCCGAGCCGCGTGTCCGACGAGGCCGGACACTCAGTATGCAAGTTACATACTCGAAACGCCGCGCGCCGGCGGGAGGGTTGGTTACGGCCACCGCCGCCACTTCCTACCCTTCCCGTGCCTCCACCGCTGTTGCTACTCCTCCACCACCACCGTGAACGCTATATACATATATATACATATATATATATGTGTGTGTGTGTGTGTGTGTATACGAGGATTCTACCCTCCGCCGACCAACGTCAGCGACGTCCATTATGACCCCCGCGCACCACAACGTCCGCTATGCTGCCGGCCGTTGTCTTATCGCGGGAACGCGACCGGCCGCGTTATGTGTGTGTGTGTGTTTTTGTACGAGTGCGGGAGTTGACGGGACGACTGTGGTGGTGGAGGTGGTGGTGACGGGGGTGGTGACGGGGGTGGTGGTGGTGTTGGTGGCGAGGCCGGACGACGTCGTGGAAGGGGATGCGAAGGGACCGCGTAATTAAACTACCATGTTAGCCGGTATGCCAACCCTTTCGCCCGGACCGCCACGGCCGCGGATTCGGCGTAATATTTCAGTATACACACTGCACGCACGCACACTATTCGTATATTATATTATAATATATATATATATATATATATATATTATATACACCTAAGTGTCCCGCGATCTATACCTCCACCGAGCAGCGCGATAATACTATCATGTATCATTATATGTTTGTTGCGAGAAAGTTCATCACCGAGAATTAATATTTTTAACCGTACGACAAAAATAATATTGTGAAATGACAACGTCGGTGGGACTACACGACTGAGAAAAGAATATCGCGTTACGCGTACACGTATAAATATATGTCGCGAGATGGACAATAATGCGATGTTATGGAACCGCGAGAGAAACGTCTCGACTGTATAGTGAGTGGACGCCAGGGTGGAAACGTGTCGGTCGGAGGTCGTAAAAGAGTCAATGTGCGTATTGAGATAAGTTTCCAGCAGAGCTTTTAGAAATCGCGCCGATAAGCATATACACATACATACGCGTAGGTCGACGATAATGTTAGACACTTGTGAAATTATTTCCCAGTAAATCGCAACAATCTGCGTGCGTGTGTGTGTACACTCGTATATAATATAGGTGCGTGTCTGTACACGGATATAAAATGATCGTAAATTTTAATAGCGCCAAGCCACCGGACACCAACGAATGCGCGCGGTTAAGAAATGTATTATTTGGAATCCGATAAAACTTTTCATACTAATTTTGTTATCCTTATTTTTCTTTTCGGAAACAATTACACGTATTTATTTCACGAACAATCGGCTGTAATCCTCTGCTAGCTTTACTTGTCTACGGGTTACCGTTTATCACACAACAAATCACAAGCGATTAACTGCGAATAGATATTCTTTTAAAATAATATCAAAAGATAAATAAGAAAAGCTACTAGTTTTATTACGCCTGAAATATAATTTTCTTAGATTGTAAAGATATATATTTAAAATGTTACATTCTATTTTCTAATGATGTGTAACCACATATGTTAAGTTACAGGTACACTTAGGTACATAAGTACTAACACATTATGAATAATAAATAGGTATGTAATTTTGTTCTGACAATACCGAATTCTACGTAAATTATTAACAATGACACACTAACTGAATACAGTTTATACTTCATAGAAGGTAGTGGTTTCGACAAAAATTTAAAAGTGTTAAGTTAGCTAGTATTATGTTTCAAAAAAAAATATACAAAAAAATGTTTTTGTTCTATTGGTGATGACTGCCCAAGGGTATTTAAGTTTTATTCTTTTTGTATTTTTAAATTTTTAAAATATATACGCTACTAATGATTACAATAAATTATTATTTTTTTTTTATTAATTACATTTTATTAAAACATATTATCTAGTCTCAAATGGAGGGGACTCTTCCATAGTGACCCTTAAAACCACTACTAATAATAGAAATTGCTTGCTAATAAAATCTTTACTATAAAAAACCATTTATATTTATAACGTACCTACAATAAAAAATAAAATACTTTATTTTATTAAAAGGTAACTTAGTTGGAACGTTTTTAATCAATTTCGCCTTATAATTAGCTAAATTATTTTTATTTGTATAATAATATGATTTTTATGGTATCATGGTTTTATTCATTTTAAAAAAGGGTTTCTTTCCTGAATTATTTTTATTAGTTAAAAAAATTGATATTGTTTATTAATCAATTATTTTTTTTTTACTTCTGTAAAAAAGTATTAGAACAAGATTATTGATATTTAATAAAAATAATTGTGCCTACATTATTTTCAAGCAGATTTTTCTCCTTTATGCGGAAAATTAAAAATACAGAAATGCAATATTAATATTGTTTTATCGATACCAAACATGAATATAACGATAGAATGCTGTATTTTAAAAAGGAATATATTCTTTAATTTTATGCGAATGAAAGAAAAAAATTTAACAATAAATTATGTTTTTCAAATGTAACAGTTAACTTTTGAAAAAATCGGTGTAAAAAAAGAAAGCTAAAAATCATATAATGAAGCGCAATTTTCACATTCTGAAAATTTTATATTTCTCTCGTTTATTAAAAATGTGTTTATTTTTAAATAATAATCTTATGTTTTAAATAATTTATATTGTATCAAAAAACCAGTAATATCAAAATTTAAAAAAATTAATTGTGTGTATTTGATATGAACATTATTTCTTTATAACTTGTTTTTAAAGTTTATTAAATGTATTTTTAATTTCAATTCTCACAAACATTTTTTTAATAAAATATTTTCTTTACACATAAAATGCCTATCTAAAACAATATTAATCATTTGTTTTTTTAAAGGTACTAAAAGGTCTAAAATCAACTTGGTGACTGTTTCAATGGACCATTGAGGTATTTGAGGATAAAGAGTATGGACGAAATGCATAGTTTCCTCGGTTCCAAGAATTCGGACAAGGTGGACGACAAATAAAATAAAAATCAATATCATCATCTATATGGCTACTACATACCTACTATGTATCTAAAAAATTCTTACAAGGATCGCATGTATATATCTACATACATCCCATAATTATAATAATATTATGTTTTACCTATTTTTATGTAAATTGAAAAAAATTAATAGTTATTTTTTACGAAAATGTATATTAGGATAAAATTACAATGTTATTGATTTTCCAAGAAGGAAAAAATAAAAAATAGTATTGAAACTCTTAGACCCTCTATTTTTACAATAAATTAATTATGATTAAGTGACATAAGAATAAATGCCATTTTTTAAAAAACTTAAGAAAGCATAAATAAGAATAAATTAGTCAACAAATTGTTTTCAATAATTTTTAATATTGTAATTCGACGTCACGCACGGTCAAGAATTTATTTTACTTTTGATATATTACTATTTACAGTATTTATAAAAATATGTTAAATTTGTTTTCTTTTTTTCAGAAAAGCTGAATATTATTATCGTACAGTGGCCATTCTATTGTCACGAACATATATGTAAATACCAGCCAAGGTGGCGGTATCGACCGTCAATTGGGCGAGCGGTGTTTAGTCGACATCGGAAGAGGGGGAACAATATCCAGACAAAACTTGTTAAATTTAGCAGATTTTAATTTTAATTTTATTTATTATTACAACACCAGAGTTATTTCTTACATCAACATTATGTTTGCGTCGTATTATATGTCTACTTTAAAAAGTTTCACTACACATTTGCGATTATTAAAACTAAAAAATGTTATAATCTTGAAAATGTGTAATCAATAATCATAAATAGAAGAATGTAATATAATTTTTCGGTATTACAAGTACATACAATTTTTTTATAATTAATATGAAAAATATTTATAGATATTATAGTTATATTCATACATTTATATAAATTGTATACATTTTCATAATATATGTTGTAATTTGCAAAAAATTCAACATAATTTGTTTTATTTGATTTAATATGTTATATATTTTGTACAGGTAATAAACGTATTTTGTAAAGTTTAGTCGTATAAACTATCATAACTTCTAAGAAGACAATCATATTCTAATGATATTATAATTTATAAATAGAAAATATTTAGATATATAGTATCTACATACTACACTAACAAATTACCTACCAATTTATTATAAACCTTTTTTAAGCTATTAATTTACATAAGCTTATATATTAAACATTGCTATCATATATAACTTATATAGGTACATAGATGTGTGATATGTATGTATAAAATATGTAGATTACTGTGTAAAATAAATTAATGTCCAATATTTCAATATAATTTAAAATGTGTGTTTAACATAACGAATGATCAATCAAATAAATAATTGCTAATGTTTTTCTAGATTACTGTTTTTAAGTAGTATATACATTTATGTTAATGATTTATCAGATTAAATAAATATTATTAACATTTATTGTGATAATTAAAAGCTATCTACCAAAACCAAATAAATTCATGTGTTAAATATTTGATTAATTTAGTTAATTATGAAAACACACAAAACACTATATCGTGTAATTGTTGACATTAAATCGAGATAAAATACTTTAAATATTTACAATATTATTTTACCTAACGATAAATTATTACACAAGATTCTATAATTTTATAAAATTATTAGGTATTTACTAATCAGCATTTTCTATTTTTTTAAGCTCGGATAATTTAATACTATTTATAAGTACCTATTCAATATTTTAAATCAACCCATATATTTAATTTCTATAGTAAATATACTTTGTGTTTAATTTGATAATATTCATAATTTTTGATCATTTTGTACAATAATATAATAACGAATCATGTGGAAATTTTTATTTATGGAAAGAGTTTCCCACGGGGTTCAAAGGACAGCTGCTTTTCAAAATACTACAGAATACCAGAATAGCATAAACATTACCACCGTCACCACTACTATACTATAATATACAACGATGTTTTTCAACAAGATATGTATGCCCGAGTTGAGTTCACAAATACTATTATTGTAAAGGTACTTACGTATAGTAGTGAATACTGTGTGGTTATCGAAAAGATGGTCAACCCCACATATTATTTAACCTCAAATCTTAGCCAGTTACACCTGACAGCTAAGTGTTATAACTTATAACCGTAAACATTTAAATTTTCAACAATTAAAAAATTAATATTTTCAAAAATCTTAATCGTATTATTAAAATTCAAAAATACCTATTTCACAAAAATGTACGAAAAAAATTTTATGAAAATATACTCTAAATGGATAATTTGTTTATTAAGAAGGTATACGTAAAACATATATTTTTTATAAAAAAAAAAAACAATTAATTAATTTTACTTATAATTTTTACTTAATATACTATAACAATAATGAAATAGCAAATAGATTCAAGAAGACAAACAGAATGTTAAAACTCAATGTATTAATAGATTAGAAAAATTAACGAATAATACGAATACTCAATAATAGAAAATACGCTTCAATTTTAAAATTTTCTGATAGAAAAGTGATTCTAGTTGGTATGGGATAAAAATTAAAACTTTTCAGTAGTTTCTTTATTAGGGAGAATGAAGATATATTAAATTCTATAATATTTATATTTTTTTTATTAAATTCACTACTATCATCGACTATCATTATTTTTTTTTTTTAGTTCTATATTCTATCTAGGTAACTTTCAAATTGAGTGATTTACACCAATGTTTTTGTTTTTACCTCGCGATTTGTTTTATACAACTATTTTTTTAATTCTGTAATCCATAATATCTTTAATATGCTGCGTACTTAAATATAGTTAAATTTTATTAAAAATGAAAGAAGATGTAAATTATAAGCCATAATTAAAGAAATATGTGAACACTTTAGAAGTTTTATAAATAGGTGTCATTATTGCATATAGTAAAATATAATAATATACATACCAATTTCGAGTCCACATGAATATATTTGAATTTCAATAAAATAACTATACTCTAAATATAAACTACAAATGTTAATAAAAAAAAAAATGCATTTTATATTTTTAAAGTATTTAGGTTTTATCAAAAACTATTGTGTATGAAGAAAATTAAAAATTAATTAATAAATAATAATTATAGGAGGCAGCTATATAATTATTTTACTATCCTATTTAATTATCATAAATTAGTAATAAAATAAATATCATAATTTTTTATTCTGAGTAGGACGAAAAATATATTGGTGTTTCAATTATGTAGTTTTTTATTATTTGTTATAAAGCTCGCTTTAAGTAGAAAATTTGGTTGATATTTTAGGAAGTTATAAATAGAAAATTTTCAGTACTTTTCTTACTAATTGAGGAAAATCAAAAAAAAAAAATAAATAAATATATTATGATAAAACTAAAAGATTTGTATAAAACATCTACAATTTTTAAGTAATTGAAGTTTAGAAAGGAATAACCGTGGTAGGAACTTAATATTTTCACAAAATATTAATATTAATATTTTTTAGACGTGATATATTTTTCAATATATTTTGGATATTTATTGATACATAAAATGTCCTATTTTTTTTCAATAAAATGTTTGCTCCTTGGTAAAAAAAAAAACTTGAAAATAATATATAAGTACTCAGTTTTCTTAAATACATATAAATAAATATAAAAAACACATTTTCAAAATTCTTTCTTATAAAAGCGACTTGTTAAACTAATACATATATAAATAATCTAGCTATAAACTTACGGACATAATGAAAATGTGTGATGAATGCAGTTTTTCTCCATAATTTTCTTCTACATAGTTAAAAAATCTTAATTTTCAGATTTTAAGTATTTATTAATCCTTACTGTCAATATTTTGTCTTCTATTTATCTACATTATACATATAAGTACAAAAAAATAATTATTATATTTATTTATTATAATACCTTACTTTTGAACAAATAATTTATTTTATTAAAATTCCTTACCAAGAAATAATGAGACATTTGACATGCATCGTCTTAGATAGTATTTGTTATTCTATGTCTCCAAAGTTCATCTATCAACGAATTAATTTGCATGTGTACATGTACCAATTCTCAAATATATTTAAAAAATAATGTTTATAAAGTAAAAAACGGTTGACAAAAATATTAGGTAAAGTTAATTAATATTTTTGAAAATACAAGTTAAAAATTTTTTAACCTAAATAATAAATAAATTGTCTTATCATACATAATTTGCAAACAAATTCAAACGCCGACTAATATTCTTTAATACATGTCTTATGATATGAATTATTGTCAACATTTATAAAGCTCTTATGACATTGTAGAATACCTGAATACTATAGAACGTATAGCTAAGTTTTAAACTTTATAATTTTTACAACGTAAATCTAATGATGAAAAATTAGGTATTTTATTTTTGTGTATTACACGTGTATACAAATTTATATAATATTGTGAAAATTAAATTATAGTGAAATAAATGTTTGTATTATACACATTTTATACGGTATATAAATTATAATTTTTTATTAAAAGGTATGCAAATTTGAAATTGTACACAAAACTTAGACTTGATTGCTTAATCATTTCCTGTTTACAAACTGAATCATATTGATAAAAACTAAAGAAATTAAAATTAAAAATAATAACCAATGGCTAATAAATTATAAAGTAATTGATAACGATTTTAATTAACATAAAGTAAAATACTTTTGCTTTCTTACTATTGTAGTTTTGAAAGTTACAATTTTGTTGATAAATATAAAATATTTAAAAAATTACAATTTTACTAAACTAATTTAACACTGTTGTATAAAATAATTCTATGCAATGTGTATGATACGATATTACACATTTTTATTATACAAATTAATATATCTTCATCTTGGTTTCCATTGAAGTAATAGCATTGTGTCATTATAAAAAAAAAAACATTTGTCAATTGGTTATATTTTGTCCTCTAAACTAGTCATTAATCTTAACACTGATCAATGGTCACGCCGGTCACAGTAAAAATAAAACATTGTAAATCGTAATTCTTCTTGATTGACTTGCAAATCATAAAATATTATTTAAAAATGAATAATATAAGATTCGTTTATAGACAGCGTCATCTAGCGGAAAAACATTTCGACATTCATGATTAGTTCTTCACATACACGTTAAAAATTTTGAACTAACGCCAATTGTCAACAGCAAGATTTATAATCCACCTTGGACGACAGCATGTGCTGAACTTGGACCATAGACAACAAATTAAATGAAATTATATTCACGTATGTACTCATGAATATAGTTTCATTTAATCTGTTAATTAACCATTAGTTATAATTTATGACCACAGAATACCAAGTACCAATGATCCTAGACCATATTATATTTATATACCTACCAACAGTACCAACTAGTAAATATCCCATCGACTGGTATTGTAACAAAAAAATCTACATAACAACTTAAATGGTTTCAAAAATTTACTTTTCCAATTTCCATTATTAGGTTAAATTAAGTTATACATAAATTATTAAATGATTATATATAAATTATAATTACACAAACAATAAATACAAAATATACTCGATTTATACACGAACTTATTGCTTGACATAATATAAAAATTCTTCGTTCTTTATTTATCTAAATAAAAATTAAATTTTTTCTAAATAGTAAAATTTTAAAAGCGAACAACATTTCATCAAATAAGAGTGTTTGCTGTTAAATAGTCTTACTGTACTGCCATCTATATAGTCACTAATGCCTAGTGGCACCTACTTTCATGATCAGTTAATATTTTATAATCAATATGATATACCTATATAATTATTCAGTAGCGTCTCACAGCAAAAGGCACATGATCACGTTTTCAAACCAAAATATTGAATAGAAAGAAAATGGATTATAAAGAATTAAAATTTTATAAAAGCATAATATTTTATCAATTGTATAATTGATTTAAGTTTATAATTATTGACAATTATCGAAAATAATGTTATCGGATAGGTACTGAGTTGCAAACTATCGATAAATCGTATGATATAATTGTTTAATCCAGCGGTTCCCAAACTGTGCTCCGCGGAGCCCTTGGGGCTCCGCAATGGTTTCCCAAGGGCTCCCCGTTCATTATTATCTGTATGTATACAGTTCGTATTAATTATGCTTCATAGAACACAGGCAATTGCTAATGAACGTTAAATATTTCTTAGGGCTCCACAAGAAACTTTTCTTTATAAAAAAGGCTTCGAGGCTGAAAAAGTTTGGGAACCGCTGGTTTATTCATTTAGATTTAAGGTGAATAAAAGTTAGATTACCGGCAAATTTCCATTGTGTCTCAATCGACTTGAGTATCCAAATAACCAAATGGCAAATACTACATTATATATATATATATATATATATAAATGGGCATTCGTGCTATGTGCGATCTGTCGCACGATAAACATTACTAAATAAATTAACTTGTGACCTACCATATTATATGATATAATATTATATTTTAAAAACTATGTAAAACCTTTATTGAATAATACAAATATAATTAATCTAAATTTTTTTAAATAGCACTGCAATTCTAATTTTATTAATCTAACCGTGCTCTTAACGAATATCCTGTATTGAATCGATAAAAATGTCATCAGATTTATGTATTGATCTGTACCAGGATTCAATTAAAAGACTAAAATAAATAACGTTTGGCGATTCATGCGATGTATTATTCAAAAAATTGTATTTCTTAAATTGACCATAACGATTAGTTTAATGTAAGTATTGCTCAGTAAACAGTAGATTATTATATTACATTTAAAGTTGTGTGATAGAACGCATATTACAATTTAAATTGTGGGGTACTGCGGTAGATCGTACCTATATTGCACGAATGCCGATAAACGACTTTATTATTTGATGTATTGTCGTTTTGTATACAATCGACCACACTGTCAGTACAAATTACACGGTGAGCAGAGAATAGATGAATGCCAGTCTTATTTTTTTACATTTGTATTGTAGTAGTAGTCCGGTCTCCAGCACATTTACATTTTTGATTTTACAACATTTCAAAAGAAATTTTAACGTTTTAATAAGTAGGTACCTACCTACCCTGAGTTGTGGTAATGGTCAATAGGGTAAAATATTTGTACTCTTGCTTAGTGCTTCATCTACTGTGAACCATACTACCTGCCACAATGCCACATAATCGTTTTATAAGTATTAGATTATACTGATTATAGTGTGAACTATGGTCTATGAAACATGAAATAGAATTAAATTTAGAATATTATGTTCTACCGACTTCTACGATTATGGGCCACCAGGCACCAGGTTGTAAGCCCTTAATGTATTTTCATATATTTGTGGTAAACCGTAATGTTGATAAGATAAACGAACCGTTAACACTGTAACCGTGTTGTGGTTCTTATGCTTTGCAATGATTATGCGATTTTGTTTTTTTAGGGTTATGTATAAACAATCTAAGTATTATCAGCACAATTTAATACTAATAATTTCGTATTTTGTAATCTATTCGATATTGACGGTATTAGTGTATTGCTAAACATATTTGGTCTTAGTTGCTTTTCCGGAATATTGAATAGTATTGAAGTGTATTAAGTTTAAAAACGTTTAAAAATTATTGAAAATGTCTCTTCTCAGTCATTGTGGAATTCAAGGTATTCAAGAAAGCGGCATTCATGATATTACAAAGGATGAAGTATCCACTGGTGTAAGTAATAAGTTATTATTAATTTTACAAAATGAATTATTAACACACTTTTTATCTGTCGTTAAATTTGTGTACACCATTGTCCCTTTGTTTAATGTAATTATGTATTATTGTTGAATGTGTAATTAAATCAATTTAATTAATAACTTTTAGACTACCATCATAGCAGCTACTTATGACGGTGGTGTTATAATCGGAGCTGACTCTCGTACTACAACTGGGTAATTAAAAAACTGATGATTGTAACAGATTAATTATTCATTTAAGATACATTTGATTCATGTTTTGATAATTGATATTCCATTTGTATTTTACTTTTTAGAGCATATATCGCTAACCGAGTTACTGATAAGTTGACAAAAGTATGTGACAACATTTACTGTTGTCGGTCAGGTTCAGCTGCTGATACACAAGCCATAACTGATATTGTTGCATACTACATGGATTTAACTAGGTAATTAATGATATATTGTTAAATGAACGTATTAATAATTAAACGAGTTTTTTTCTTAGCATTCAAATGGGTGAACCGCCATTGGTCAGAGCTGCTGCCAATGTGTTTAAAACCCTGATATACGAGAACAGACATCAACTGACTGCTGGTATCATTGTAGCTGGGTGGGATAGCAGATTCGGTGGACAAGTAATTAATATTATATATTATTTTTTAAGCTACTTCTATATACCCTCTTAGAGAAAAAAAAATGTCCTAAACATACAATTTGTATTTAATTAAGTCATTTTAATGTAAATTAAGAATTTTTAAGAATTTGGAGTCTTAAAGTAATAACATAAATATTTAAATTCAAATGTTAGTATATAAAATATGAAACTTTTTTTTATGAAGTTGAATTTATAATAATAGAAATATTTTGACAAAATAAAAAAAAACTTTTACATGTAAAGACACTTTTATATATCTTAATATTAACAAATTAAGTACCTATCTTATTAAAATTGATTTAAAAATCATTTATTAGGTATATTCAATCAACGTGAGTGGTACCATTGTCCAACAAAATATTTCAATTGGTGGCTCTGGTAGTTCCTATTTGTACGGTTTTATGGATTCTCAGTATAAGGATGGAATGTCTCAGCAAGAATGTGAAAATCTTGTCCTTAACGGTATAACAATAGTTAATTTTTGTCTATTACTATTACTTAATTTTTAATATATATTTTTGTTTAGCAATTTCATTGGCAATTAAACGTGATGGTTCAAGTGGAGGTGTTGTGCGTATGGGAATAATAAACCATACTGGTTCTATTCAAAGGAAGTTAGTACTTGGAGACCAACTTCCAAAATTCTATGATAATATCTATGAAGAAAAACCTCAAATTGAAGTATCTGGAGGAGATGCTGCTATGGCTTAAAATTTTTTTTTTTTTTTAATCATGAATTGTTTTGATAATAATATCTATAAATTAAATAAAATTGAATAAATTTAAAACATGTTTTTATTCTTAAATTAATTAACATTAAAATACCTGTTGATTAACTTACGTATAGAAAAAAATATAAAGACTTATTTATTTATTTTATTATTATAAAATTATGATATAATTAATTATAAATATTATTTAAATAATATTTAATTACAAAAAATATGAAATATAAAATATAATAACAATAATAGTATGCAGTATCTGAATAAAGTTATAAAGACCAATTAATGATGATATTTAAAATAATAAAGATGTAAATCATACTCTTTTATCGATTCATATAAGTATTGATATATTTAGTAAACACTATAGAATATAAAGAAAATTAAGTTTTTATATTGTAATTGTAAAAATAATAAGGTGGGAGTTAATTAGTGCAGTTAAATCTGACAGAAATTTGTATGAAGAAATGTCTTTAATAACATTGTTAGTGTTTATAATTCTTATTAAATTAGTCGAAAACAGTAGAGAAATAAGATGATTTGGATAGAATAGGGGAAGTGTTAAGATGAGCTTCTATGTTTTGTTTTAGGACTATGGTTGTGTTTGGAGACTTCACTCGAACATGAGAATTTTAGAGTTAATTGTATGATCCTATTTGCACATAGAGTATATTTTTCAGAAATTTTATAACCTTTAGTATAATAAAGACTATTTATTCTTGTACTTTTTTTATACATTTTTAGTGTTTTATGTGATTGTTACAAATATTTATTATCTGACATATTGAAGATAGTAAATAATAAAATAATATTTTGGTATGAATATGGATTTCAAACTGGAGAAAAAACTATTCATGGTTAACACACTTTGAAATTTGATGTTGACTGGATTACTATATCACCATATCTCAAATGGACATAGTCTAGCTTCAACTAACCTCTACAATTATGCAATTTAAAAAAAAAAAAATTATATAATATAAAATACATAAATTATCATATTAGTTCACTATGTATTATATATTGCATTGACTGAGGAATAAAGGTGGCTTTAGTTGAATAGAATTTATGAAAAGGATTTTTGGATTCAGCTAACAAAACATTAAAAATTTAAAACTACAAGTCATAAAATACATTATGATAAATTATCCTTGATTGCATACTTCCATAAAATGATAAATTCCACCTAATTATTGTTAATATTATAGCATAGGTCCTAATTATTAAGTATAAATACATCGTTCAAGCTTATATAATATGTAACTCTACAATATTAATACCGCAACTTTATGACACTACACTCAATCAATTTTACTTTGAGTGCATGTGTCGTGTTGATAGCTTAATAATTAGTTGACAGTCATAAATATAATTAAAACGTTTGTAAGTATATAATGCCAAAGGCACATGCAGAAATTATTAGCAAGTTATACGATGAACAAATGTACTTAGGCCTCAAAATAATTTCTTCCTAAGAATAAAAATGGTAATAATAAAAAAAATTTTAAATTGGTAAATAACTTTATGGTATAATATGTATATTTTAAGCTCAATTTACCTTTTCATCAGTATAAAGGATTTAAATTCTAAATTTTTAATATTAACTTTGGATATAATTTGCTGTTCAATAAATATTAACATATTATGTGGATTAAGACAACCTTGTGTCATTATGCTCTAAGTTTGGGTTGCACAAAAGCTAATTTAAAAAATTTATACTCACATGAATTATATCAATTTATGAAAATATTTAGTAAAAGTTCAATAAAATATATAGTTTTGTCACTTTCTGCCAACCAATTTAACTACATCATAATTATTTTATTTGACATATATTATTATCTTATTGACTGCTGTCTGCAAAACGAAAAGTACAAATTTTATTTTAGTTTAGTAAATAACAATTATTAAGTCTTCTAAAAATCATCCTATTTGATGTGAGAAATGAAAAAAGAAGACATTTCAAAACTTACTAAATAAAGTGTTAAAAAAAAAAAATAAATAAAATATTAAATAGCCGATCAAGTGTAAGTATAAAATCAATTAATTTGTTTAGAATATTTTACCAGCAAATAAATTATGCTAAGTCCCATAATATGAAATTTAAATGTTTAATTAGTAACCAATATTGATAGCTCGTCACAAGCAATTTTATTTAACGCTTCATTTTAAATGTCATAAGTGAAGTTTTTGTAAGACTGATTACTAAACTTAGCATAGTTTTTAATTTGTATATATGCTGTTGTAAATATATCTTAGCTCTACGTGAAGAATTGAATTTTGAAGGCAATACCTAAGTGAATTGATGAAATAATAACAAATTCCGCTGTCATAATTAGGTTACCTATTTTTTTTTAATTAAGCTTCATTATAGTCTTAAAAACTAAATTTAGGTACTTCATTAATTTAAAACTTATACTTTTATAGTTGAGATTCCAGAAGAATTAAACAAATTTAATCATACAGATGTACAGATGAAGAATTTATGATACAATTAACGTCTGAAAATAAAAAAACTATTACAATAAGTGTTGACATCTATAATAAACATAATCTAACCTTTAAAAAAATGTATCATTATAATATGTAAATCACTCTTTAGTCTTTAGCAATATTTTAATTTTTTTTTTCAAGTTGTTGTATTTTTTTTTTTAGATTTATTTTCATTTATCTAATAATATGGTATTATTAAATATATAAATTTATATTATATATTAAATATATATCTAGGCACTAAATACTAATATATTTTATGTATTTATTTACAACAATCAATACTGAAAAATTGTTTTGATTATTTTATCACATATTTTTTAAAGTTAAAAATAGCTATCAATGTTTAACTGCTTATAGGGTTACTTACTTTGACCTAATATTTATTTTTACATTTCATTCAGCTAAATGGTACCCATACCAGCTAAAGTTAAGCTATTAATGTTCTGAAAAAAAATTGATAGGATTACATTAGGTAATAAATAGATTTCTTTAAAAAAATTAATTAGTTAAATTAGTTATATAATAATAATAGGTATATATTATTCAGAATTCAGATCAAAAATAACATTAAATTACACTTCAAATTATCACGACAAAAATGTAATGCAATTTTAATCCAAAAAATATTTTATAATGACTGATGACCCTATAAAAAAGTAAATAGGTACTTATATTATTACTTATTATAGTTTACTAAATCATATATAAATATTGAAATATTAATTTCAATATTTTCACTTAGATATTATAATAAATAATATATTTTATCCAAGGTTGTACATAGAATAATTATAACACAATCTTTCTATTTACAGATAATAAATATACTATATTTATAGCATAACACATTTATTCAAGTTCAAGTCAACCAATTCACCCTGATAATTCTGTTAGTTGTTTACCAACTATTCACCTTTAAATAATTCAGAACAAGCTGATAAAACTGTCTTTAAAATGGGTTTTAGTTACCTACTAACATGTGACATCTACAAATTTCAAAACTCATCAGATTTCTAAATCACACATTATCTATACATTTTTTTATCGATTAATAGCTTTTTAAATTCCCAATTTGTAGATAGATATTGCATTAAATAAATATCAAGACGAGAAGAACAGAATAATACTATTAGAAATATACATAATGCATCGTTTGAAGGACAAAGGTTGATAGGTATCTCTTAATTTTGAATAATTATCTATCTGTATTTGTTATTTGGATGAAGTGATTAAAATTACCCCGGGGAAATTGTTATTGGATTTAATAATGACTTCAGTTAATAATTAATACTCTAACAGATGCAGTTAATCATGTATGTAGATTGTTGATCTAAATTGGCAATCAATTATTAAATAATAATATTGTTTATTTTAATGGCACGGCAACGTCTGGCGTAATTTCAATGGATTACAAGCCAAAGTGCAAGTTATTTCTTATCCAAATATTGTGTAGGTACTAGGTATGTTCATTACATGCAATGCTAAAATTTAGTTCTTATAGATTCACTGAGAAAAAATACCATATAATATTTATTTTTTTTTGGAATTATTTAAATTATCTTTAGTCTACTGAAAGACAGCCCTGTAAAACACGTTATTTTAGAATGCGTACTCAAAGAAATGGATGGTAAGATTTTTAGTTTAATATTATTATTGAAAACTCTTTTAACCACAAGTTAGATTTGATAATTCAAAACCCGTCAAGTGATGAAAAATAACATCAAGGTAATAGGTACTCTATTGTATGGCAGAAATTTCTAAGACAATATATTTGCACTTCACATGTTAAATTCAATTAGTACAAAAAGTTAGCTCAACTTTTCAATCACTAAATTCGGATGATTTATCAGTGGTTTATTCGGTCGTCTCTTAAAACAACTTCAAATAAACAAATCATAAAAGCTTTAAATGTGCATTAGAAATTAGTTAGTATATCGTATATATGATGTACTAAAAATAAAACTCCAATGTCGGAAATTAAAAAAAAAAAAGACAATTTGAAAATTAATCTCAATTCTATGCACTATACTATGTATAAAAAAATACAAGAAATGAAGTGTATTAAATTTTATCCGACTTCAGATGATATTGTTTTTCAAGATATATCGACGTTTTAGCTAAGAAACTTTAAATATTATAACTGCAATAGACCAGTGGTGATCCCAGGGGGTGGACACCCTGGCTTTTGTCATATTATTTATTTTTTTAAGTTACTCTGGAATTTTATTGATTAGATTAATTATTAAATAATAGATTTGGTAACAATTTAGTGTTGATAACTCAACGAATTCGATGTATAAATAAAATCAATATTAAGGCTAAT
This sequence comes from Melanaphis sacchari, assembly GCF_002803265.2. Classification (NCBI taxonomy): domain Eukaryota; kingdom Metazoa; phylum Arthropoda; class Insecta; order Hemiptera; family Aphididae; genus Melanaphis; species Melanaphis sacchari. The sequence goes on along the minus strand of NW_020271098.1, from coordinate 19,267 downwards.
GACCATGAGCGTAGGTAGGGCGGTTGGATGTTCAAACACCCCTCGAAATTAAAGATAAACTGAACAAATAATTCATATTTAATTTTAATGTTTTATAATGAAAATGAATATTCAGAATTTTGATCAACAATTAAAATTTTTGCTAAAGGCTTTTCATTATTAATTTGTACATTTTATCAAAATTTAATTTTCAATTTTTTAAGTTTAGAAGAATCATTATTTAACTAAATTGGTTAATTTTAGTAATCATAATAATAATAAAAAAAATTGTAGAGGTGATTAACATTACTTCGCTTAATTTATATAAACTAACACATAAAAATGTCAGATATTCTTTAAGTTTATATTTTAGAAGACAAATTGAAAAACAATTTTTTTTTTTATATGAGTAAGACAAATATTAAGTATTTTTGAGGTCATATTCAAGATTGACTAAATATAATTTTAACGTTTTGAAAACTTTAAGCATTGATATTGTTAATAGTATTATTAATTAAATTTTATCCAATATAAATACAATTTACTTATTTACCCAATGTTATAATTTTAGCTAAATTTTGTTTGACATAGTTTTTTTTTTAACAATTCAGTCCATTAACATCAAATTTGGTTTATCACTGATCAAACGTTATAATCAGTATTGGTCAAAAGTAAAAATTATATTATGATGCAATAAAAATGAGTTCTATTTAATATGCACAATACCTAGGATATAAAATAATTTCAATTTTGTAATTTACAAATATGCAACAGTACTGTATGTATCATTCTTATCTTCAATTTTGATATACTTAATGAAAAATTCACACATTTAACTTAAAATATTTATTAGAAGCAACTTAAGCAATTATAACGATTATGACTATCAACTATAATTGATATTTAAACTATCAATAGTTTATATTTAAGTATGCTACTAAATGGAAAACATTTCTAGACTATAAATTTACACGGGAATTTAATTATTTTTAGAAAATAATTACTTATTAGACCAGATTTGTCACATCTCAAATTAGTGTCAAACACCTTCCATGTTATTCTAAAATACCCTTAAAAATTACTATTAAATGAAAATGTAAATAGTAAATTAACTTGTACTCTTATAAAACGATAACATAAAAAATAATTGTTATTGTATAGTTGTTAGAAGTATTAATGTATAGTTAGTATATTGGAATAGTTATCAATGACAGGCACTCAAAGAATAACGTACATTTACTTAAATAACATAAATAAAAAAAAATCTGGAAATCTAAGTAGTTCTTAAAATATATAGATAAGTAAGACAATTACATCAAATATTAATTGCTAACTTTAGGTAACTAGTATCTTTTTGTATGCAATATAAAATCATAAGCTGGTATCTTACTGAAAATTAAATTGTTTAAAAAAAAGTATATACTTTTATCACTAAAAAATATTTAAATTACATTCAGTCTATACATGTTAATTAAATTGAGCAGATGTTCCTAGTTTTATCCATTTTTACTTTTAAAAACCACAGTATTATTTTAAATATTTACTGAGTATTATTTCCACATTCAATTATTTATTTGTGTGTCTAATAATACAAAGACCTGAAAAATTTAGTAGCTTGAAGATATGATATAGACGATTGAATTTTGTATAAGACAACTTTACATAGAATGCATTAATCTTAATCTTCTTTATCAAATATCAACGTTTAATGAAACAATATAAATTTAAGTGACATTTAAAAGTTTTTATAATAACTAAAATGCCATTCTGTAAATTAATTTTCAATAGAAATTTAAGGAATTATCATTCAACACATGAAGAAAACGTATGACAAAAATCCAGGAATTTTATTTCTAATGGTGCAAAAAGGAATGGGGAGAAGAAAATTCAACGATATTTTCACAAATAAATCAGGCGAAGTGAACAATAATAGGCATTTAAACTGAATGAGAAATGTTGATGCACACACTAGAGCACAAATTATGTTCGATTGATGTAAAAATTACACATACAAAATCATTTAAATTAAACCGTATTATTATGTGAACAAAAATTCGGAAGAATGAGATAATGACAATAGTAGAAATTAGGCAGTTGTTGCCGGTTTTACTTCTTCAAGGTTAGGCATGGTTTCTTCGCTCTTCTCTTTACCTTTGCCCTGTATAATGATAAATAAATTAAAAATAATAACATTTCATAAAAATATTGTAACTTTTTAATTTATTAAAAAAAAAAAAATTGAATTTATTAATTACCGCAGTTTCATTCTCAATGTCATCAAGTTCAGGCATTTCTTCGTCATCTGAATCCTCATCAGAAGGTTCATTATAATCTCCTAATCCTCCAAATTTAGGACCACCGCCGCCTCCACCCATCATACTAAGCATCTAGTTTATAAAAATGAATAAATATTTTAAACCTACTAAGATATGATTAAAACATTATAAACATACATCATCAATGTTTCCATCTCCACCGATTCCACCAGCGCCTGATCCAGTCTCATCGTCTGAATCATCTTCATCTTTCCATTTCTTGAAGTCAACTTTTAACCAGTGATATTTCTTTTTCTCTTTGGTTAAATGTGGCCAATATTTGGTGTCAGTAGATGGCTTTTGCAAAACCAGTTCAATGTTTCTACCACTAACTGTTGTTTTGCTATTCTTTTATATTAAAAATACAATTAAATTAATACAGAAACTAATAGATAGGCAATATTAAATTAATTTGTTTAATTTACTTCAGGTTCTATTGGTGCATACAATGGTATGGTGATTTCATACAGATTTTTAACTTCAAAGCCAGCAATACTACGGAAAATTATTTGTTCAGGTTCGATTTTAATATCTGGATTTACGCTATCTTCTACGCAAATAGTAACATATATCACATTATTACGTTGTGCCCAAACGACTGGAGGAATCATAGTCCTGAAAAAATAAAAAAAAGGTAAATTATTATAATTAACAATTATTGGTTAAATTTAAAATAACTAATCTAAAATATGAAACAGTGTGATATTTAAATACTAATGTGTTGAGCAATAAAAACATATCTTATTTATAATAGGAGTTATCACCATTTAAAAAAAAATAAATATTTAAATTAAGATTTAATTTTTCAAATGTAATAACAAAAGTAGAGATATCACTTTAACTGTTTTTTTTTCTAAAAGCAATATGATACATGTGTTAAATTTAATACATAGACATGTTATTCTTTATCTAAATATATTGTTGAATTATGTTTAAAATATTAATATTATTTAAAGATTATTACAAAGGTGTAAATAATAATTGATAAGCTAGTCCACTAAGTGGAATACCTTAATAACCTTAAGTCTTAAGGTTTATTATAGTTACAATCCACACTTAAATGTCCTCTTGAACTATCCAAATTACATTATTATAATTATATTAAGAATCTAAAAAAGAATTTATTTATTTTTGGTATGTTTTAATACAATGCAGTGAATATAAATAATTAGGGCAGTATTGGGCAATAAATTAAAAAAATTAAAAGGTACTTTAATGTTTTCCCAACTACCTTCAGTTTAATTTTTTTATTTAGACTATACATGTTTACAATTGTCGTCATTCATCATTTAAAGCAGTGGTTTTCAACCGGTATGCTGCGATAAATCTATTAATGGTGTTAATTTTGTATATATATATATGCTTCATGTATTATATGAATTGGTGAGCCACAAAAATTTTGTAGAAGAATAAGTGTGCTACATTGTTAAAAAGGTTGAAAACCACTGATTTAAAGTCTTACCTGGCAAAGTTTATTTAGAAACACAATTTAGCTAATGGAGATTCATTCGATAATGTATAAAAAGACATTTCAAAAAATTTGTGACCAAAATTAGAATTTTAGACTATAGTAGGTTAGTATGATTCAACTCTCCACGCTTGTGATTTTTATCTATATATTTAAATAATATAACCTGTGATAATTTTATGTTTTTATATGTTATAGATTCTCTACTTCTGTGATAATAAACGTTATACTATTATACATTATACTTATATAAATGACAAATTCATGTTGGTCAAGACTTTGAGGAGCTAGTTGAGGGATCAAAATAATGAAATTCAGACTTGTGATATTCAAGATAACAGAAAAGTACTTATTAAAAATTTCCTAATAGCAATTTAAATAAAATCCAAAAAAATGTAATTTATAAGCTAGTTAGGTTTCTATAAAAATGTATGTTTTTATTTGTTATAAAGTACATTCTTAACAATTCAATAATGTATTTTTAACAACAGTAACATTTTCTCAATATCACAAGCAATGCCTTTATTATATCCAAAGTCAGTTTAAAACTGTTCAGTAAAAATATTAAACAATAAACAATAAGCCAATTTTGTTATAAAAATACAAATTATTTGATTAAATAACTGAAATTATGTTTAAGAAAATATTTTTATTAATTGCAGTACTTAACTATAATATTGTTTAGTTAATAACTAAGTTAGGCCAGATATAAGTATCTACTTATAGGCCAAGAACTTGAAAAATCAAACATGACTTTGACCATAAACATGTATTCAAAGTATAACACGAATGATTTTATACTAATTAATGTTTAGTAAAGTGATTATCAAAACCAAAGCAGTACCTCAATACATTTCAAATCTATCACAATTCAAATATCAAATAACAAAAAAAAGTTTCTTCTTGTATCGCATCCATACACCTAGGAACTTAATATTGATTTATTAATACTAAGGTTTCTAATAACATGTTGTCATTTAATAACACATTGTATATTGATCAATATATCTACCTAGGTTTTAGAATGTTTTTAGTACTATATAGTAAAGATTAATATATCATACATTACAGTTAAAAATTAAGTATATTTAAATTTGTCATAAAACATCAGCTATTAATTGTGCACTCATGAAATTTGATACTATTATCCTGAGCAATATTACATTATGAGTTGACTGATTTGAAAAAAATCACAGTTTGTTATAATTGTACAGTCAGAAAAACAAATAAAATTTAAAAAAAACTCCGTCATCCTGTAATTGTTGCCGGATGCTCATCATACTTATAACATTTTTCGTTTTCTTTTGTTCCCATAGGGCATTGGCGAGCGTAGATTATGATGGGAAGGGGTGACAGGGATGGTGGGGAGGAGTGGAAGGTGTATCACGTTTGATCGATAAAATACATTAAGTCAAATTCAAGAGATAAAAATGATCAACCGTCAACGAATAAACTATCCACTGTATCACATAATCGGGAAACAGTACTATAAGATATTATCGATGCACATGCTGCCGGATCACCGAGGAACAGGCGTCATTCTGCTAAGACGATTTTTTCGAAAACAAATGTTGAAAGGATTAAGCCTTAAATAAATTGGAAAGATACTGACCAGAACAATAGATCATCCGTCTGAACTTGCAATAAACCAGACGTTAAGATGTGGGAACACTGGAAATGTTGGAAAACCGAAAATGACACACACGTGTGCGCGATGAGCCGACATACGAGTATGAAATAGTGACACTACGAATAGAAATGGCGGTTGTCACCGCATCCCGTTGACAGCTCCCCCATTATAAAAGCCTAACTCGATCTCATAAAAATAGTTTCACGACCAACGATTGTTCGCCGTTCAGACCCAACATGGCGTTATCCCGACGTATGCGAGAGACTATAAAAAAATTATTCACTTACAGTTGATGCATATTGTTGATGATGCGCGTCGAGTGTATAATTTGAGTTGTAATGGATTGCTGCCAAACGGTGCAAATAATGAAAAGCTAACTCTGAGTACGCGGGAAACGTAAAATTTGCAAGCAAATCACCGGCGAAATGTACAGTTCGGCGATCAGAAAATAACAAGTAGCTACTAACCACTCTAGGCAACCGTAGAATGAAATGTAAAACGTCCTGTTTGTCGGTGAAGTGGGTTGGAGAGGGCTGACTGAACAGTGAGTAACAATATCGGTCGATGGAAGAAACTACATTCGTTGCGCATCATGGAGGAAAAAAATGATGACGCGAGCCATTGACAACCGCGGTTGACTAAATTTTATTATTCTTCAGTATTCACATCTATTATAATATTAATTATTATTGTTAATATGATCACCAGATCACTTACTTGATACCAATTTAGTATTTATTATTAATTTTATCAAAAAACATTTTATGCTCCTCTAGACCTTTATTCTAAACTTATTAATAAGCAAACCAGTTACAGCAACATTTATAAATATTATCAAGCAGGGCATCCATAGTTTCAGTCAAAAACTAAATTTTCGTTTATACAAAATTTATGTTCTTCCAAAATTATCGTTTAAGATTTAAGAACTACTAGTCAATAGTCATAATACTCATAATATTCTAGTTGTATGTAACTTAGATAATCATTGTTTTATGATATTCTAAATATTATATTTTCAAAAATAGTACGTTTTCATCCATAGTGTAGTTAAATTATAGTTTATGGAGAACATTAAATAATAAATATGTTAACTATTCTTGTACCAGCGTCAAATAAATAATTACACAAGAATTATATTAATCCCACTTTATTTACTTAACGAAAAGAAAACATTACACAAAGTTATGACACAATATTCGGTTCGGCTTACAGGCACTCCTAGCATCCCATGCAGGCCACCAACTAACTGACTTGTCTTACAAGTCGTAGATACATTTACACATATCATAGGGGGGAGGGTAGAGCTTATCTTAGAGACGTTTACATATTATATTAAGCTATGGTACCTTGTCTTAACAAATAATTTTAAATTATTACTAGAAAATTTCAAGCAACTATTCTGCGAATCGCATTCTAATATTAGTATATTTTCAAGATTTTTAAATTCTATCAATTATTCAAACGAATTTGTTATATACAAATAAATAGTTCTAAATTAAATATAGGTAATATACCTAACCAATAAATATATATTTATTTAAAACTGTTTATAAATATATTATTTATCAACTGCAATACGAAAACTATTATCTTTGTGGCTATGTAGAATTATTCAGGGGTAACATAGAGGGGAGGGGGTGCATTCGCATCAACATTTTTTAAAACACTTTCTTTGCAGGCTTGTCAAAAATAAAATGTAAGCACCGATATACTTCATTTTTTTAAACCAGATTAATAGTCATACTATTGTTTTATGATATTAAATATTTTTATTTTTATAACTCCATAATAGTTTATTAATAAATTTAAATGTTGTTAAATTAAAATAGTAAGTGGACAAATATAGAAATATGAGTAAAGTGGATTGTATATTGTGCCATTAGATATAAGCAAATATACTCATAAATACATTTCCAGTTTTATTTAACTAGTTATATTATGTATTTCGAGTGTAGGGCGAAAAATCCTATAATTAGATTAGTTAAGGTTAGGTATTTTATTATTAAAATACTTATATCCATACATTTTTTTTGCTAATTATAAATACCAATAGTAATTACAAAATAAATACGTTAGAAGCATTAATAATTTGATAAAAATTGATACAATAGTAATATTTTCATACTATTATGACGTAATCTATTGAATTATTACACAAATATTCAATATTTTTAAAATTCTACAGAATCGATACCTAAGTCCAGTTATGTAGATAACCCTGGAGTCTGGAAAGGCAATTTAGAGGCAACCATGGTAGTTATGAAAATTAATGTTGAAGGAAAAAGAAAGTGAAGAAAATTGAATAAAAAGTGGTTAGATAGAATAAAAAAAATTACATGAAAATAATTGGTGTAAATAAAGGACAGATGAGCACTTTAGAAATGTAGATTGTAGGATAATGGCTAACGGCTAACTTCATAAAGTTGTCAGAGAAGGCAAAGAAGAAGACAGAGGAAGTAATCCTCACTTATCATAGTTAAAAAATAAGTAAAAGGTGTTCATGATTGTGGCTTTGTAACGATTTTAAACGGCCTGCGAACATTTTGACACCAATAATAAAAAACTGAAATGATACCCCCCCCCAGAATTATTAAAAACAATACCTATAGTATAATAACTGTTTTCATATTTAATTATTACATCTAGACAGACATAAATGCATTATATGAAATGAAATCAATAGATAAAAAAAAAAAACGATTTTTGGGGGTTAACAACTAACGATAAACGTCTGCTCACAAAGTGGCTCCTGGATAATTTTATTTTTTAAGTAGTTCTCAAAATAACATAGGTATTAAAATAACCCACTCGATACATATAATTTACAATGTAACAGAATGGTATACCTATCACCCTTTTTTAAATTGTCTTGTATATTCTATAATGCAGATAGATTTTGTTTGGAATTTGACTAGCTATAATATTTTTTTAATAGCAATAATTTAAATACCAGTATTCATTAGTAGTATAGTAGTACAACAAGTAGTATTAAATTATAATATATATACGTGTGTAAGTCATATTTAGATTATTTAGATTTATGATAATTGATATACAGTCTTAATTTACGTTCATTTGCATATTTTATGTACTCGTATGTATTGCAGGTTTATATGTAAATATTAAAAAAACATTAAAGAAAATATATTATACTACTCACATAATATTGTATCTACTAACTTACAGGTAAATAATTAATCGACTTTATTGGTTACAATGCCACATGGTTAGGTTAGGTAGCTAATATCCTCAATGTTGATATTTTTTTTTTGGTTTTTGGAACCTATTTTTGATGATAAAAATTATGATGAACACTTAATACTTATATCTCTTACTATAATATATCATACTGTCTATACCTACATGTTCATATATTTTATTATAAAGGCATTTATTTGCATTTATGTGGATTTTATATAATACTGGTAATTTAAGAAAAATTATATAAATTAGTATGTATTATAATTTGTAATATTGTAATAGATAAAATTCCATGGTTACCATACGCACTTACTCACTGGATCTATTATCTTTTGTAAAATAAAGTAATACTAACCCTATAAATATATATTATAAGCACTATATTATCTAAGATTGGGAAGAATAGGAACTACCTAAAAAATTGTTATGCTAATTATTTTACATCTGAGTGGTGAATCCTCATCGGTTATAAGAAGGAGTGAGACAATGAGTTGTTTTATATAAATGGAAATGCACTCTAGTTTTATTGCTATGGTGATTTCCTGTCGCCTGTTGAAATTTGGATGAATATGCCATTTTATAATAATTTTTTTTTAAGTATACTATTTTGGTTGTTGTGAAATTTGATTATTGTTAAAATAAAGTATAATACATATTATTATAATAACAATTAATGCAAATGGTATGGTAGCGTTCATTTATTACTTGTAGGTATTTTTTTTTATATAATATACTTAGCATATTTCTTTAGTATATATAAGTCTAATTTAACATGTCAGAATATCTTTTTTTCATGGTAAAATAAATTAAGTAATGACATAAAATCTATTACGTGTTTGCTTTCTTTGTTAAAAAAAAACTACGTGACATATATGTTGAATAATAAATTAATTAAAATGGCCACAATTTTTAAAAGTTAAAAACAATTTAAATTATGAATTTATATTTTTCTCGGATCTAATTTATGAGTTTTTACGTTACCTACTTTATTTTTGTTTAGCATGTAAAAATAAAACAATGTGTCAATATATAAGTATATTATACCTGTATGAATATTGTATATTATATATATAATTTAAAATCTATGTATATTTTTACGTGTGATGAATGCAATGAACGTGATATTGAATAAAAATATATGAGCTCATTCATGGAGTAATATACTTAAATATTACACTGTACATTTTCTAATGCATTATTACAGTACTTATTTAAAGTTCTCTTCTTTTCATTAAAAATATAATTCATATTATTGTATTATATTAGCGTACTTATGCTATTATATTGATTTGTAAATGCACCTGAAGATTTACTTATCTACACATTATAACATTTATTTAATTGAAAGTAACAAATTAATAATAATTGCACTTATAGAGTAGATAATCGTTAACAAGCTAAAAATTTAACGTTTTATGTCCCCGAGATGTCGACTATTATTACAAATAAATGGAGTTGGGGTAATTTTGTAAAAAGTAAGAATATATTTTTGTTATTTTTACAATAAACTATTTTAGATGTTTTATTTACATATTAAGGGATAGTAATTTTTTTATGATTTACCTTGTCTTTGGATTAAACATTAAATATTAATATTATATTTTCAAATTCAGTAGGTACTTCATTCTTTAATATTCTCAGTTATTTTAAAAATGTACATGTATAACGATAATTTTAAATATTTTATAATTATCAATATATTTAAAAATTATTTTTAACCAATATCAAATTAAAATAATACGAGTATATAATTTTGAATGCATTATTGTACTTAAATATTTTTGAACATAATAAGACTTACCATTCATAAACTTAGATTTGCTGATATACGTATAACATCAGTACACTGGTTTAGAATTTTTAGATGTTTTTTGTCTCACACATCCAGACAAGTCTAGTATACGTGATGATTCTATGACATGGACTCATCGTTTATGCGCGCAAATACTTACGTATGGAGAGATACCAAATCATGTAGCATTTATAATGGACGGTAATAATAGACGTTATGGTAAGAAAAATTTTATTTCCACGCAAGAAAGCTATGCAAAAGGGTGAGTTAAAATTGTATCAAAAATATTTAAAAAATATTTAATTATAACCTTTGAGTAATATTTAATTTTTATCATAAAAAATCGTAATAAATCCTTATTAGGTATTTAATTATTTTACTACCAATAACTATATTATATTTGTTTAAAATTTTAACATAACATCAAAATAGGGTAAATATATTTATTTTAATTTTAGTAAGATTACTCATATAACTAAATATTTTACATACCTACCTACACAATTGAATAATTTGTATTTAGAAGTAAAATCTAAGTTATATTATGTGCAAATTTAAATTATTATAGGTTTTACTTATATGGATACTTGAGTATAATAAATTTAGTGAGTTTGAGGTAGGTATGTAGGTTTTAGCTGTAGGTAGTCACTAGTCGGTAGGTTTAAACGTATCAGAATATGAGTATATCATTCCGGATATTCAATCATTAGAGTATGGATTTATATATCTTAAAAACAAGAAATCCCTTTAAAAATACTATTTAATGAAGGTATTTATAAAACAAAACTTATAAAAATGCCTTTAATTTTTTTTTAAATGTGATGTTCAATAAAAAAAATCAAACAAAAATATATGTCCCTACTATTTAAATTAATATAGTTTAGCGTTATCTGTGATTGATAAAAGTCGTAAATAAAATGACCTACATAATAAACATATAATATATATATATTATACTCGAGTAATGGTATATAATATATTTGCCATATTATTTATTTATTATTTATAGGTTTGACAAATTATTTGAAACAATACAATGGTGCTTAGATTTAGGTATAAAAGAAGTTACTGTGTACGCATTCAGCTTGGATACCTTTAAGAGAACACAAGAAGAAATCGATGCATTGTTTGAGGAAATAAAAATATTTTTAGAAAGGTATAGAGTGATTGATGAAATACCAATTTTTATTATTAACTTGGTAAAGATCTAATAGGTCCCTAATTAAGAAGGACCCAATCATAAATTTAATTGTCTAGCATGAAAATCGAAAATAGTGTACATCATTTAACAATTACTATAAGTATCTACTATCTATATAGGTAGTAAGTACTGTAGTGTGTATTTGTCTATAATAGCAGGAAAAATGTTATTTAAAAACTTCAATCTTGATGTATTTTCTATACCTAAATGATTCATCTTTTCACCAAATCAAATTTAACATTGTAAAAAAGATTGAGTTTATTATAATACCACACTATTATGTGTAATTTATTATGATCAAATAATTTAAAATTTTGTGGATGCCTCTATAAGTTATATTATCTCTTTACTTAGGTAACTACCTATAGTGTCTATGTAATAATAATTTATATTTAACTAATTTTAATGAGGTCAATAGTTAATTTAAATATTATGATTATAATTTTGTTTTAGAGATAGATTGAATGAACTAGGTGTATGTACAACATTTTTTGGTAACATCAAAACACTACCAGATGATTTGGTTAAGGCATTAGAAAAATCAAAGCTTATAACAAAACAAAACAATAAGATATCATTAAATATTGCATTTTCTTATACTGGTAATTTGAAAGAACTACATATAAGTTTTAAATAAAATACTTGATTACCTATGTAATTAGGTAAAATATAATATACATTTAATTTATAATTTATATTATCTAATATTTATTATTTTAATGATTTAAATTTTAGATAGTATTTTTAACAGTTATCACAGTACTTATGTTCAATTAAATATTGTTTATTAATAAATATTATTATTTTAATATTCGTTGTAGTTATAATTTTCAAACTTATTAGTTAGGTATAATAAAAGACTAATTACCTACTAATAAACATTATTTTTACATTTCTCCTGAATTTTATGTAATTTGTGATTGAATAATGGATTGAATCATATTAAAAATATTTTATTATTATATTCATTATTAAATAGTAACTTAATCAACAATAAAACAAATAAACCAATAAATTAAAAATTACTTTTTTATGTACATTGTGTAAAAGTATAAAACTATAGGTAATACATTTAAAAAACATTTAAACTATTTTTTTTTCAGGACATGATGAATTAACAAATGCATTTAATCAAATATCTAATGGTATTAAAAATAATGATTTGGAGGAATCAGATTTATCAGTTGAAATATTAGATAATTGTATGTATACTTATCCGTCCACACCACTTGATTTATTAATACGCACATCTGGTGAGACTACACTGAGTGATTTCATGTTATGGCAGGTAAATTTATAGTTCTTGAAAATATGTTTTATTTAAGGAAATTGCAGTTTTATCTTAATTTTTTTTAAATATATTTTTTTTTTTTAGTGTGCTTACAGTTACATTTATTTTACTCCAGTCTTATGGCCAGAATTTACTGCATGGGAGTTAATGATTGCTATTTTCATGTATCAAAGAAATATTAGAGCATTTATACGTTATAAATTACCTACTAAAAAATTGAGTTCAAGGGCTGAAAAATTTGTTGAAAATGTACATCAAAACTGGTTAAATAATCTTTATACAATTGCGTGATAATATTAAAATTTAATTGATTTTATTTTTAGTGTTAATAAAATTAAATATATTTACATAACAAAATTTATCTATGTATTCATTTATGATACATTGTGTATATTTAGAATGCTATGTATAAATATAATTTGCATATATGCATGAGAAAGTTATACAACATTTTAATTTTTAAGGTTTATTTATTTTTATTTTTTGTATACATTTTGGTGTTAAATAATTCATTACTTATTTTGCTGTTCAAATTTTGCTGCCCGGCAACTTTAAGGCCATTAGCTATGGATAGGAGCAGTAGGTGTTTTTGTGTAAGGTTTGTTCGTAAAGTTTGGTTAATACGGTTGGAACACGTGTGTGTACGTATGTGTGCCATAAATTCGTCACTAAGAACTCGGGGGTATCCATCTGAGAGCAAGCGACACCGGCCAATGCTTGAGACCTCAGAACACATTATTAGCGACTGAAGCCAATCACCGCCCCACACCAGGCCACAGTCACAATTCTTATTAGTTATTTCGTTAAATATTCTTTAATATACAAACAGTCGTTTTTTCTGAAAACAGTTTGTGAATACCTATGGTTGTAAAATTATTCTTAATACAAATTAGCTAATTTCTTTGAAATTTATAAAATATTTTAGTTAATTTTTATTTGATTTTGTTTGCCTTTCTTCATATTTTAAATGCTTTATTATTAACATTAGTACAAAGGATATAGTCTATAAATTACCTACTAATCTAAAACCTTTATTAGCATCGGATATGAATCATTACGTCGATACGTAATTACGTATAAATACGGATCAAATTCTTTTTTTTGAAAATCTTGATTGACATAATGTCATGAATCGTGATGATATAATTACCGTAATCTGTAGGCATCAAGACACCAGGATATGATGTAGACTGTAAAGAACCAGAGAAGTTACTAATTAGTAAACAATTTCTATATTGTGCATTAAAATAAACAATAAACATATTTTTATATTTAAATTTTTATTACTTATTATTACTCATTAGTCATTATAATTTATGAGTGGATAAAGAAAAAAATAAAGATAAACTCTCAGAACTGCATTGTGTACACACATTATTATTTATTATTAAAAAATTATGTATAATATAAACTATTCGCACTACCTATTCAGTTTACTTTATAACATTGTAATGACTATAGTACAAAGAATTAATGCTGTATGTATTACCTATACTATTTAGCATATATTGTCACATAAAACTGAACCTATGTAGTTTATATACGAATACCTACCTAAACATGTAATTTATGGATGGTATTATGTTGAATTTTAATAAAAAATTAATATAGTGTTTTAATAAAGTGCACAATAAAACAGTAAATTGATGAAATACTTGACATTTTTTTTTATTCTTTATTTTGATGTTAAGACATGAGCACACTTGATGTGATTGTAAATACATATAATAAGTATCAACATAATGTGGAAAAGTATCTAGTAGTTACTTAATATTCACAAACAATAATTTAATCAGAATAACATTAAATATTATAATAAAAATACATTTCATTAACTAACTATAGGTAACAGTGAAAATAACTTTTTAAGAGTTAATTTCAATTTTCAACATTAATTTTAATAAACTTTTAAAATAAATATACATATAATTTAAGTATTGAAGTTAATTACATTAAATTAAAAATTGTATAGTTGTAAGATTTGTCTGAACTCTGAGGGTATGGGTTAAGATTAAACAATATTGTATTAAGGGCTTTTCCTTTTGTTTTTGTAGGATTTGTTACAGTTACTTCACCCAGCATTTGATTTTGTTGGCCATTGGTGTGTTGATGTACTGATTAGACCAACTTGGATATTGACAGCAGCACACAACATCAGAAAGTGAGTAATTATTTATAATGCTGTTGACAACTGTGCGTAAAATATTTATATTGAAAATTCAATTTTGATTACAAGTGAAAAGTTCAGCTTACCATTGGCAGCTCTTTGGACAGCTGTGCTAGGCGACTGGAATAGAGATGTAAAAGATTGAAGAGCACACGGGGAAGCATTTACCAATTAATAAAGTGGTCATTCATAACAAGTTTAACAATTACCAAAATTACATGGGTTAATTATGAAAAAAATTCTAAGACAATAATTGAATTTCACTGGTACTAACAATAGAATTTCACAGCATTTATGAAACTATCTAGGCCAACAAATATCACTAACACAAACGTATGGTGTTTGTATTTGCCATCATCAATAAATAACATGCCAATTCCAAAGGTATGTGTCACAACTGGATGAGCTAAGTTAAACCAAATGGGCCTCTGTCGGATACATTGCAGCAAATTAAAGCGCCTGTGCACAACACATCTGTCTATAGAAAAAAATATGAACCAGCAGTTCATATAAATGATGGCCATTTGTGTGCTGGCAGAATGGATGGAAAAGGTACGTTGAACAAATTCTAACATATATCAGTTGTACAGCTTAAGGTAACCAATTAAAACAATGTGGTCATTAAACAAATTGCAGGGAGATTCAGGAGAGCCATTGCAATGTTCAGATCCAAATGGTCGATGGTTCTTGGCCAGTCTCACATCGTTTGGTTAGGGGTGTGCCAGACCAGGATATCCAGACGTATATACAAAACTTTTATTTAATTTACCATGGATACTTAAACAAATAAAAATTCACACAAATCAATAATTTTAAAAAACTTAAAAAATTATAAGTAAATAACAATAAAATAAAAATTTAAATGTACATAAAAAATGTTAGAGAATAGTTAAAAGTGAAAATAAATTATGTGATCAGTCATAGTTTAACCTGTCGTCCACACAAACGGTTCTAACCGTTCGTCTGGAGGTAATTTATTATTTAACAGTTGTACAGAGTCTAGTGTCTTGTTTAATAACAGATGACAAGAGTTCAGTTGTTTATTCATGTCGTCGATACATTTGAATTGTTCGTTGATTTTAGCATATTGTTTATATGACGCTACATATAAATTTAACACTTGTGTGGTTTCATTGTCAAGCTGCAAAGAATCAAATTTGATTATTACTTAGATATTAACAGTTTAATAGTTTTAATCTAATAATAATAGCAGTTATTGCATGGCTTAAGTTTTAGATAGATAGTATGTACCTCCAAAATTTGTTTATTGATCAAACTTTGATCTGCAGTCACTGCTTTGGCACAACGGCTCATGTAGGCCTGATAAAGTAGACATAGTCTATAAAATGCATTAGCATCAATTCTCTCTAATGCTTCACGATCTCTGGCTGCTGGCAAAGATACAGTGCCTCGTATTATTGGCAAAAACGATGGTACTAGCTAAAATCATAAAATCCACACTTTATTTTTATACACACAGTAAATTTATGAAATAATAGTAATTAGTTAAAAGTATCAAAGGAGCTACTAGTCATTTGTTATTGGATACAATTAAAAATTAAAAATAATAGAAATGAACACTTATATGAAACTATATGAGATATTTAAGTACTTTAATAAAATAAACAAAACTACATAATATTATATAATATGTTCTCTAATACAGTGGATTCCGCTTAATATGGGTAACCGCTTATTGTGGGCAAACATGTCTGGTCCCAATACAAATGTATATTAACAATGTTAAATAAAACCGCGTAATATGGACACTCGATTTGGTTTATGTGGGCAATTTTTTTTTATCATAGCATTAGAATATACACATAAGTATTTAAAAACAACTAATTTAATTGGGTTTTGTCATATCTATGAGATTGTGTTTATCGAAAATAATAAAAATCATTACCATTCAAACAAACAAAATTTCGCCAAAGAGAGGCAAAAAAGTGCATTGATTTCTTGCAGAAGTTCTTCATGCAAGAGGGAAACGAAAATAGTCCGTCTGATAAACTTGAAGTGTGTGCCTATTTTATCAACCAGATTCATATTAAACAGCTTAGACAACGAAAAATTACGTTTTGTATACCTTCTACATCCAAAGATTAATTTTATTTAATATAATATATGTATTTAGTTTTATTTATATACCTAGTAATTATTTAAAATTGTTTTCAATTATATGATAATACAAATATATTTTTTTATTATAATTTTTTTTTTTTTTTTTATATTGTACATTTTGGTTTAATTTTATTTGTGATATAAAAGACAATAATAAAATATTATTAAGTAAATTAAACTTACCTACCAAATTAAAAATTAATATTTTTATTTTAAATTTGTGTAATCTAAGTATATACGTATTAAATGTCTGTTTATTACTAATTCAATTAATTTAATTTTTTCTGAAACAGCTTTATGTAACTACAGAAAACATAACTATTGTTTATATCAGACATAAATAGATAAGTATAAAGTGTAAACCAAATTAGTAGAATTAATACATATATTTAAATTACACTGCTTTTTTTTCATGATGACACAATTTAATCAGGACTAAAACGAGAAAAAAATTCACCTTCATTCGATATAAATCTTCATCCATGTCTTGGTTTTCTTGAACAGCTGCTCTGACCACCACGATGTTGTGTTTAGGTGTGGACTTTGGGGTTTTCTTCACCGATCGTTGGGGTTCCACCTGCATTGATCGACCTCGGCTCATGATGCTGGGTTTCTTTGGAGAATCTAGAAATGGTTTTAGTGTTGTTCATCTAACGTTTATTATAGTTAACTAATTGCACCTCCAATTGGTCGGTTGACCGTGTATGATATGTATGGTAAGTCAACATCACTGCACACACTGTGGCCAGGTGATGTGTTTGCGCTAGCTGCCTTGCTCTGTTGACCATCTTGCGAATTCCTTGGCCAAGAACTCTCGGGCACCGATTTGCCCCTCTTAAGTTTTGTATTTTTCGCACCCGAATCAGTAGCATTAGATTGCGAACTCTGTTCTGAGCCCATTGTCGAATGCGGACGGATCTCTAGTCTACAACCGCAACGAGCAGGCGATTGACCAACGACTTATTATAATTATTAAATAAGCAATAATAAATTACCGACAACCGACACAACGAATTAACGACTGTACTTAAAATTCAAAATTAATTTTATTGCAGGACTTCAGAATGCAGATATTACGAAGTTATAAAATCTATCGAGTGATAAATAATTAGTTGATAACAGAACTGTTGTTGTGTGATAAAAATCCTCGTATTTTGGATTGCATATCGAGACGTTTAGGGCGATGCATATAATATAAATACAATTTTATATATGTAGTAGTCTTCTTCTTATAATCTTCTTCTTCTTCTTCTTCTCTTCTCTTCTCTTCTCTTATAATATAAAACGAAGAATAGTTGCTATAAAATACACGGGCCGATAGGTTTAGTGTCTCGACCAATCGAAAAATTAAAATTTTTTCTGTATATATGTTATATATGCGTTATCGCCCGTGCGCCGTTATCGTTATCTCCCGCCGTCGTCGTTATCGGTCGTTATTATCGTTGTTTTTATTATATATCGTTTTTTCAGCTTTTTGCCCGATTTTCCGGCCTTTGGAGACCTCTTTCCGTCGCGTTCTCGAACCTATAGCCCAGAGTGGGTCTTTTTCGTCCCGTCCACGCGTTTTCCGATCACACGTCCCCGAATTCCGTTCGCGGCCGTCTCCGTCACGTCCGGAAAACGCTTACTCGCGGCGCGTTCTCCGGTCGGTCATCGTATCGTCACGTATGTACTACTGTTTTCTTTTTTACGATACGATAAATCATTTATCCGTATCGAATACGCGTCGTTTTGTTTTCGGTGTCTCCACCCTCGAACGCCTCCGCGACCATATCGGTACTGTCTCGACTCTCGACAGCGTACGAAATACGATTTATTATGTGTATAAAAAAGAAACGCGCGTCGGGTTTAACAGATTCTTATTTGTATTATACAAAACATCGCAAAATCGTTGCTCTTCAGTCGTTTTAATGCCTTTAATCGCATACCCTTGGGGCGATATCGTGATATGTGTCTGTGATAATAAACTTAGTACGTCATTAAGACGTGTACGATTAAATAATGTAAACACCGTCTGAATCACTCTAAACGACAATAAATATGCGATTTGCGTTTCGTGACACGCGTCGTAAATGTATCGAAAACGACGTATAATGTGGTAG
>NW_020271097.1:0-19361 GCF_002803265.2 Melanaphis sacchari | reverse complement strand
GGAGCTCCCTGTGAAGAGGGCTCCTATTTATATGAGATATGCCGTGATTAGGAAAGGATGATTGACGTCAAAGAAATAGCGTGATGTTTTTAATCTAATCAGGTAAAAGCATCAGTGGCCCGATTAGGTGGCGTGATGATATAGTTTTAGGCCACTGGACTTTAGACCTATGTTTTTATACTAAAAACGTCGATTTACTACAGTATCAAAACATCAAAGAAAAAAAAGAACAAATTACGCCTTTTCAAAAAAATTTATTGGAATTAATGAAAAACGCACCCGTACACAAACCTGAAGATTTTGACGCCGACAAATCCTTTCTTTTATCGTTTTTACTGGATTTAAAAAAAGTGTACGAAAACCAAAAACTAGAGCTAAAAATAGAATTTATGCAGTCTGTAAAAAATATTTTAAATCCTCCTCAAACTCTTTCCTTTGAACATCATAAACCGAATATACATCACTTTAAATATCAAAATGAGTAATATTAGCCCAACGTGGTCAATTTTAAAAATAATCATCAACAATTTCTTCCTAACTTTCAAACTTCTGATCTCTCTCATTCATATCATTCTTCATTTACATCACCTCACCCATCCCCTCCACAACATTCCTATCCAGGTTCTCCTAACGTTGATGTGAATCATAGTAATTTAAGCAGTCTAGATGAAAATTCACACCACACTATATAAATATGTTTTTATTTTTAATATTAAGTAATTAAAAATTGAAAAGTTCTCATTTTTTAATTATTTTAAACATATTCTGTTTTAATATCTTTAATTTAAACTTACTATATTTTTAATAATTTGAGGAAAAAAATAAAAATATATTGTGTTTATATACATACAAAAGAAAACTTAAAAAAAAATATCTTATTACATAAAAAATGTGTGACAAGCAACTTGTATTAATTAAAAATAAAGAAATCAGATTTTATAAAATATGTTCTACACTTAATATATATTATAAATATTTATTTTATTTTATTTATATGACCTTATTGTGAGGGTGAGTCTTTCTTCTGCAGAAATGGGATTACAAAATGGTGTATTTTTTTTTTTAGTTATATGTGGATGTATATTTTCCAAAAGTTCATTAAATGATTGAATGGACATTCTGTAATATTCAAAGAACTTCTGTGGATACTCTCTTATGTCCAAATAAAATTTTTTAAATCGCTCATTATCTTTGCGGCTTTTGTTAAATGGATGTATCCAATATTCTCTTTCTTTCCTTGGAGAATTTAAATACCCAAAAGATTCTGCGGTTGGTATCACTTGCAAAGAACGCATAAAGTAATTGTAATCCATTCTACACAACATTATTTTGTATAATAACAGTATTCAAAAAGATAATATTTAATAAATTACTTTACTTGAAATTAATTTACTAAATGTATTAGTTAATTTACAAATGAGGTAGATAAATATAATAAGGAAATTTTTTTTTACAAATTCAGGTTTTATCACTACCAATTATAATGTAAATTGAACTTACTTTTGATGAATTTTAATGAAAATAAAACTTATTTATAAATTGTTATTATATAAATAAGTATATTTTAAACACTTTGCACAACATACGTGGATCACGAAAATTGTACAACTAAAAGCGTTTTCCTGCGTTGAACCGCTTTG
Source organism: Melanaphis sacchari (assembly GCF_002803265.2). Taxonomy (NCBI): domain Eukaryota; kingdom Metazoa; phylum Arthropoda; class Insecta; order Hemiptera; family Aphididae; genus Melanaphis; species Melanaphis sacchari. Next base: position 17,721 of record NW_020271097.1, on the reverse strand, counting down.
TAGTGTGACATGAATTTACCGCGCGGTGGTTTTAAGAGGCAGTCACAGTAAAATTGAAACGTATTCAACGCTCAATAGATGACGTTGTGCGCTGTATCGTCGCCGTTGCGGCACGGATGGATCATAGCAGGAAAAATTTCTTACTGTCCATGACGTCATTATGCCATTTATCATTGTTATCAAACATCAATTATCAGTATACTATTATACTATCTATTATCAGTATTATATTATATATTATCAGTATTATCAGATAAAAAATCGTAAATCGTATTTTTAAAAAAATTATTAAATTATTTTTTCATGTCAATAAAACTTTCTATAATGATAATAAGCAACAAGTAATAATGTTTTAAAAAAAATTAGTATAAAATGTATTGAAGAAAAATGTCCTACTACATTAATAATAGTCGGGGGAATGAGAGGAATCATTCATTAACCCTATGAAATAAGATCAGTTTTTTTGAATTACGATAAAATAAGTGATAATAATAAAATTGTTATTTTTATTCAATTAACATTTAATTTTATAAAAATTTAAACTTCAATCACTTACAAAAAAATCTTAAAAATGTATCTTTTATATTTATTAATAGCAATGTGGAAACTACTATCACGTTTTAAAATATTTTGATTGAACATACAAAATTTTTATCAGTTAGTAATAAAAATAAATTCTAACGCCCACAATAGCTTAAATTAAGTTTAAATATTTTAAGATTTCATTGAATATAGAAAAATGATAATTTAAGTACCAAAGTAATATTTTAAGTTCCTACAATTAATAATTTTAGAACAAAAAACAAATTTTGTTATTTTTTTAATAAGTATATATTTTATACAAATTTAAACTTCAAACTTTCATAAACAATTCTTGTGGATTAATACTCATAGTTATTGTTTCCAATAATAACAACAATTACAATCTTGTTTAAATAATAAAACTATCATTTATTTTGAAATAAAATTTTAACCCTCCTTTGAGCACATATCCCGAGAAACATATTCTTGACCCATGAGTCTGACCAGACCCATAAACTTTTTTGTCTTTAAACGTATGTATTACATTTTTGTAATATATTTATACACCATATAAGAAATTATTTTAATTTTTTTAAATTTATTACATATTTTACGTTTCGAATTATTTGTATAAAGATAAAGAATTTAGAAAAAAATCGTGAAATGTAAAAGTAATACTTAATTTTGTTTTTAGATACTATATTTTATTTTGTTTCTTTAACACAACTAAAACATATATATTCTACTTTTGAGTGTTGTTGGCATACTGCGCTTAAACATTTTGTACAAAAGAAACGAGTTTTTCGCCGCATTTTTTCATTTCCTTGAGAACAAATTTTACAATATTATTTTTTATCCAATGTATCAGCTCCGCTAACGCTAGTTACTATTTCTGATGTGGTCTGAAACAAAAGAAGAAACGAAAACAGAAAAAATGAGACGAGAAGCTAAACGGCAAATTTAAATGTAATTGAATATGAATACTTACATTCATTGGTTTTCCAAAAAAACGATTCAAAAGCCGAACGAAAACTAAACTGTTTGTTGATGTGAACGTTTTGCATTCTTTGTTCAATATTTGGAAGAGCCAAAGTGCTAGATAACATCCATAAAAAATTTCGTCTTGCATCAGATTTTTTGGTGCCATCAATTTCTTTGCAAATACAAAATGCAGCCAATGCCATAACATCTAACATGTTACAAAAATTGAAACCAAATTATCATTAAATCCAAAACGAGATGACAAAACTAGACGTGAAGGATGTTTTCTCATTTCTTCAGGGATACATCTTTTGTTAGACCTAATGGTACCAACGAATGCAAGACCGATTTTAATTAGTCACTTTGCGCTTTCTAATGTTGTAAAAAAATTATCTGCGATAATTGTACGGCCGCTTTTACTATACGACTTGGCGAGTTGTAGCATGAAATTCTCACCTTGATTCGTTTCACGTTCATTTCCTTCTTGCCGACCTGTATATAGTTTTCCTTGTAATGGATATTTTGTTTTCGAATCACAAGCCCACCAAATTTTTATACCATATTTGGCTGGTTTTTATGGTATATATTGAGTAAATTTGGTTTTACCACGATATGGAAAGAGCTGTTCATCAATAGTTATATTTTCATATGGACTATAATTTTTTGTTAGATTTTCATTCATATACAGTAGAAGCCGCTTATTAGAAACACGGATAATTGATACAATCGTGTTATTGAAACAAAATGTCTCGGGACGGATCGGCCGTATATTAGAACATTGAAAATAAATCGGATTATTGAAACATCACATCGGTTATTTGAAACAATTGGGAGAAGGTCAGTTGACATATACACCGATTATCTAGCGATAACCAATGTACTTCAATTTTATCTTTGCTGTCGTTACGTTTATTTTTACTGTAATTTATCGCGAGAATGCTCTTTCTGTACGTACTGGTCGTACCGTTTGTAGTTTAGCTTCAGCGTGCGTATGTAAAGATTATTAGTGTTTCCTTTTTCTAAAAATCTAAAAATGTCTAAACGCTAAGATTTTAGCCAATTTTCATGCGACCATTCGTGGTTTGAAACTCATTTGACCGATTTGCTAGCCCAATACACACGCTCTGATATTTTCAATGCGGACGAGACTGGGCTTTATTTTGGAGTTCTACCTGAACACACATACGCACTCAAAATAAGTGACAAAGCTAAAGGGGCAATATTACTCGTATGAAAATATGGTCATGGAGTTACTTGACGTAAAAAAACAAATTACGAATGATAAATATTTTACATAATATCGTAAAATATACACAATTGTGCATACTTTTTTAAATTATACAATATAGGTACATACATACATACATATTTTTTTCGCGTTCCTATTATTCATTTTTTTTTCAATCGCTTATTAGAAACAATCGGTTAATTGACACAATTCACCTTGGTCCCAAAGTGTTTCTAATAAGCGGCTTTTACTGTAATTCCAAATATCACGAATAGGTGCGGCCTTATCACTTTGCAAGCAGAATGGACGTGTGCGTCCATCATCAAACCTAATATATCTTGTCAATAAAAGGAAACGTTTATGAGACATGGCTGCTCTGAATATCGGTAGGCCATCTGTACGCCACAAAACTTCTGATTTTTGTGTGTTATTATGGGAAACACCAGCTGCCAAAAGTATTCCAATAAACGCGTCTAATTCACTCTCAGTGACATCCTTCCAAACTTTTTTTTTTTGACCTGGATTAGACGCATTCCATTTTTGTATTGAATCTTTTCCATAACGATTCGTTTTAGTGATGATAATGAATGCAATATCAGGAGTGAAAAACTTTTTGAATACCTCAATTGGGACAGAATTTTGTTCCTTAGGTCCACTTCTAAAACGCATAACTTTGTGTTGTCGAATGCGAACACCAGTGTTTGGTCCATTTTTTTCCCATTTTGTACCGTCTTTACCATAGAAACACTCTTCAGAAGTACTCGTACATAAATTTTGAGTTTCAGACTCCGTAAATTCTTCATCACTGTCAAATAAATCATTTGGTTCGATAACCACTTCATTCTTAATATCTGACGCATCATCTTCGTTTGGTACATAATCAACATCACAATCGTCACATCGGCAGGAAATGATTCGATTTCAACAATTTCTTCGCTCTCTTCAACATTTCTTTCACGTTCAATATCATTCACCAAAGCTGCTGCTAATCTTTCATAAAATGCTGTATCAATATGACCGTCGCGTGATCGCGTATTATAAATAAATTCCACTTCGTTTTCAAAGTTCATTTTGAACAAAAAAATTAAATTTTTAGAAGTATAAAACTAAAAAAAAAAATTAATTTACCACAAAATATACTCAGTAAACAATTACGCGTCGCGTTTTTCGTTTACGTGAATGCACTAAACTGATTCTAATGATAAAAACAACGATAAAATGTGTATAAATATACTATTTATCATATACAATATAAACGATTCTGGCTAGACTCATGTGGCATGAATATGATATGTATACCATAATATTTTTATAACTATCTATACATTGGGTTTTCCCAATATTTTTTTTTCATAGAGTAATAGTAAATAACACTGTAGGAGGGTACACAAAATTTTAAATCGCTATCTTATTTAAAAATATAATTCAACTGTAATTAAAATCAGAAAAGGTCTAGCTAGACTCATGTGCCCAACGGAGGGTTAAACTATACTATAATATTTTATTTTATTTTTATATAACAGTAAAGTTGATAAATAGTATATCTATTATTAAAAATAATATTTAAAATTAATCTTTTATGTAAGAATGATCAAACGTTGAATTGACATTTAAAGTGTATTTTGAATTGTTTTTAAAAAATTGCCTTATATGTTTAGCTTCTATAGACAAATGAACAGATTGATGACTTTGCACTTTTTGTTTTGTTTAAAAGCGTGTCTGAGGTTCAATTTTTCTTTTTGAAAACATTTTTTTTTTTTATTTTAATTTTATATATAGTCTCGTGCCGATTGCCGAACGATACGCACGCGATATGCTCTCGTTCCGTCCCGTTTTTATCTACTCTGCCGTCAACGAGATAATAAATAAATCTAAAACCGCGTGCTAAAGCAAATAGTGCTAATACTGAATAGTAATATAATATTACTGTTATATTATATATTTAATTACTTATTTTCAGCACGTTTTCGCTATACGTTGCCATTTACGCTGTAAAACTCTATTATTTTATTTCTAAACACCGGCGTCGCGTTATACTACATAACCGTTACCTGTTGTAATCTTATCTGTAGGCCGCCACTCGGCGGCCAGTTAATTACAACCGCACAAACCGATAATGTCGAATTCGACCTCGAAAAACACTAGCAACACTACGGCTAATCAAAACAACGATAAAAACAAATCAACTGTTCCAAATGGCAATCCATGCACACAGCGTACCACAAACGATTCCGTGTTTTCAACCACAGACAACTCGAACAAAAACAAAAACAAAGACGACTTTACTTTAGTCAAAGAAAAAAACAAACGACTACTATCTTCCTCCAGCTCTTCCGGGAAAAAGGAGAATAAGAAATCCAAACAATTTTTTATTTCAACTAACCGCTATGATCCAATTGCCATCAACAACGATATGGAACTAGAAACAGACACCCAAAGTCCCGCAACAAATTCCATTATAGAACAAGAAAAAATAAAAACCTCACTCCCACCACCTATAACAGTCCGTGGTGTCAAAGATTTTATAAGCGTACGAGCTGATCTAATGGATATAATTGGTCCCACAAACTTTTCAGTCAAATCAACAATAAACACTTTAAACATTCAACCTAGCAATCCTGAAGCATATTGAGAAATTATACACTATTTAAAAGACGCGGAAGCCGAGTTCCACACGTATCAAATGAAGGAAGATAAAGCGTTCAGAATCGTCATACGAAACCTACATTCATCTACCTCTCCAATCGAAATCAAAACTGCAATAGAAGAAATAGGATTCCCCGTACGCTCAGTAACAAACGTCTTTAGCAAAATCGAAAAAATTAAGCTACCCCTTTTCTTCGTGGACCTCGAACCAGACGAAATAAACAATAACATCTTCAAAATCAACATCTTACTTAATACAAAAATAAAAATTGAAGAACCTTATAAACGACGTATTATCATTCAATGCCAAAATTGCCAGGAATATGGACATTCAAAAACATATTGCTCATACCCACCCCGATGTGTACGCTGTGCTGCTCAACACCTCACATCCTCTTGCACAATATCCCGAGATACACCTGCTAAATGTGTATTGTGTAATGGAGAACATCCCGCCAATTATAAGGGATGCCAAATACACAAAAATCTACAAAAACTCCGCAATCCAATCTCAAGAAACCAACAACCTACAATCAACACTCAATCCAACCACATCCAAGCAACAGCACTTCCGACTGAAACCCGTCCACCTCCCCCACAACAAAGGTCATATGCTAATGTTACCTCTAATCAAGAACCACCTAATTCTCAAACAAACCAACTGGACACAGGTACTATGCTAACCAGTTTTATTAACGATTTTAAAGCCCTCATTAATCCTCTTCTCTCTCTCTTGACTACAGTTCTAAACAAACTAATTCAACAAAATGACAAATAACTCACACACCTCTAAATCGCTACTAATACTTCTTTGGAACGCTAATGGCCTCCATAACCATCTCAATGACTTACAACTAACACTACATGAAAAACGCATAGATATTGCTCTTATATCCGAAACCCACGCAACTACTCGCAATAAAACTCACATTCCAGGCTACACCTTTCTCCACACAAATCACCCCGACGGCACAGCTCATGGTGGTGCAGCTATATTTATCAAATCCTCAATTCTTTTTCATCCACTCCCATCATACAATGAGCCACACATTCAAGCAAATTCCATCCAAATCACACTTGATCACACACCTATTACAATCACCTCAACATACTGCCCTCCTAGACATACTATCTCCCCACTGCAATTTGAACTATTCTTCAATACATTAGGCAACAATTTTATCGTAGGTGGTGATCTAAACGCGAAACAAATACAATGGGGATGCCACTCCAACTCACCCCGTGGTAACATTCTCCAGCGGATAACTAATAATAAAAATTACAACATTCTGTCCCCTCCAAGCCCCACCTACTGGCCAACCTCGCCAAGAAAACGTCCCGATATTTTGGACATTTTTGTCACAAAAATTCCTAACAGGCTAAATTGTACAACTGAAAATCTCCAAAACCCAATGTCAGACTACTCCCCAGTACTCTAGTAATTAACACCGAACCCCCAATCAAACTAACTAGACCTTCATTAATCAATGGTGTAATAAATTGGGACACATTCCAATCAAGTCTCGCCAATCAAATCGATTTAAAAACTCGCCTAAAAACAAATAATGACATTGACGAGGCTGTTTACAATCTCACAACTTCAATGCAATCAGCTGCCTGGAGCTCTTGCACACCAAACCCTACCCCCAACCAAAACTATCATATAATGCCCTCACACATAAGAAACCTAATTGTACAAAAAAGAAGGGCAAGAACAACTTGGCAAAGAACCAGATACCCCTCCGATAAAAGAATATACAACAACCTATGCACAACACTAAAACGAGAAGTAGGTAAACAGCGCTCAGACGACTTTAACAAATATACAGCCTCACTTTCGGAAAAAGACGGCTCACTCTGGAGAGCCACTCGTAGAATACTGAAACATAAAACAACCATTTCTCCATTAAAAAAACAAGATGGAACCTGGGCGATAAATGACATTGAAAAAGCAGAAACCTTTAGAAATCATCTTGCAGCCGTTTTTCAACCAAACCATTATACTACCCAACCACCTACAAGTGAAATAAATACATTTTTAGACAGTCCACTGCCTCTAACCTTGCCTCCTAAATGCTTCTCCCCATCAGTTATCAAAAATTTCATAAAAAACTTCCCATTAGGTAAATCACCTGGATTCGACTTAATAACGGCAGAAGTGGCTCGTAAACTTCCAAATAAAGCCATTACTCAGCTAACACATATTTTTAATGCAATCCTAAGATTAACATATATCCCAATACAATGGAAATTTTCAATTATATTAATGTTCCCTAAACCCAACAAACCAACAGACAACCCAGCCTCTTATCGCCCAATAAGTCTACTTCCATTTTTCTCTAAACTATTGGAAAAATTAATCTTAAAACGTATTTACCCAATTATTACTGAAAAGAAAATTATTCCCAACTCTCAATTTGTATTTCGAGAAAAACATTCGACTATTCACCAAATTCATAGATTAGCGGATGCAATTGCGTGCTCACTGGAAAAAAAACAATACACTTCAGCCGTATTCCTAGACGTGTCGCAAGCATTCGACAAAGTCTGGCACCCCGGTCTATTATACAAACTAAAAAAAATCCTTCCTCCTTCTTACTACCTTCTTCTAAAATCTTATTTAAACGAACGTTCATTTGCAGTCAGCTCGGGTTCAGAAATCTCTAACATCTCTCCGATTCTAGCTGGTGTACCACAAGGTGCAGTTTTATCTCCCACACTATATAACATATACACCGCAGATCAACCGATACATCCTGATACTTCAGTTGCCGAATACGCAGATGATAAAGTTATTTATTCCACTCACACTGACCCCACAACTGTCTCGACATCCCTACAAAAACATCTTGACCTACTTTCTCCTTGGTACTTCCAATGGCACATAAAAATAAACGAATCTAAATCAATCAATACCACATTTACCCTCAAAATGCAACAACCCCCTCCAGTATCACTAAACAATGAAATAATCCCTAATTCGGACACGGTTAAATATTTAGGATTATACTTTGACAAAAAACTCAACTGGGCCAAACACATTCACATGACCAAACTAAAACTAAATCGAAGACTCTCTATTCTCCGTAGTACTATGGGCAAAACCTCAAAGTTCAACCTAAAATCAAAAATTAACTTATACAAACTACTAATAAAACCCATCTGGACGTATGGGATTCAGCTATGGGGAGCTGCTAAAAAAGCAAACATTAACAAAATTCAAGTAGTCCAATCAAAAACTCTCCGTCTCATCACTAACGCCCCTTCGTACGTCTCGAATGAAACTCTACACTCTGACCTGAACATACCGTATGTCAAAGAAACTGCAAAAAATCACTACCTTAAATTCCACAACAGACTACAAAACCACACCAATCCCCTCATTAAAGATCTTTCATCACACTCCCTTCCGGGTAACACGGTAAGGAGACTCCAGCGTAAGTGGCCCAGAGACTGGTTAGCATAATACACAGGACTATACGTTAAACACTAAAAAAAAAAAAAAAAAATTCTCGCCGAAGTGCTGTTGCTGGACAGTCTCTTCAATTCACGATTTTCATGTTAAATAAGTATAGCATTACATATAAATGAATGCTGCCGCATTTGTTTGTATTGATTCTATTACTATTGTATTCAAATATCTTTTAAGCTTATTGTACCACGAGTACAGATTGTTAAATTTTCTTAATTCAAAAATAAAAAAAAAAAAAAAATTTTATATATATTTTTTTAAAAAAACTTTCAAAATAAAGATACGTAAGTGTAGGTAAAGTGTAGGTGGGTAGCTCTTTCCTTTTTTCATATCGACACTCACGGTTGTCCTCATTGTACCCCTTTCTTTTGCCTTAAAAACTATTATATTTACAAAAAATTTTTTTTTTCTTTTCACAATTAATATTGTATACAATTTTATTCTTAAAAGCTAATTTTGACATTATTTTTTTTTTTTCAATGATAGTGATTATTACAATATTATTTATTATTACTTAATTAGGTAAACAAAGTACATAACAATTTAATTTTTTTTTTCTTCACAATTATTACAATCATATCAGGGCTTATTCTAAAGCGCAGTTGGGCTTATTTTGCGTATTTGGAAAAGCTAGATGCGCACTTGATAATCGATTTTTTTGTAATTGATTATTAATCAATGAAACTACTGAACTATGTTTATTATTAGAAATCGTAGGCAAGAACCAACTCTTTGGAGTTTGGGTTTTTTAAGAATACGTAACATCAAATACCGATAAGGCGATAATATTCCTTTTGTATATAAATAATATTATTAGATTATATAGATTTATTTTATACTATGCCGGCAGTATACATTCGCAGAAGCGAGACGAGGCGACGCGCGACGTTCATCTGTTCTCGCGGTATACTCGCGTATTCGTTATCGTTTACAAATTTTGTTTTTGTCATTTATTTTTACATTTTGTGACAAACCGACCATTGAACAATAACGGAATCCGGCAGCGACGCGCGACACGTTTTCAGTAAAACGTAAGTAAACAAATTAACAAAACTTGAAATACATATACATAAAAAATATTATTTTATGTGTTAATATTAAAAATATAGATTATCATAGAATTTCGTATTTTATTGAAACTTTTATTTTATGTATAGAATATTTTTATCTATACATTGTAATGTCCTTTTAAGCTAGAGAAATATTTTCAAAATAATAAATCTAATTAAACCCAACTAAGAGCATTTAATTTTAGGTAGGAGGTACTTGTAAGTTGTAAATCGTAATAACAACCAATCAGTAATAAATTTGTTTTTTTTTAGGCTATGGCTAAACAAAATAATAATATTAATGACTCATTAACCAAATGGTTATCATTGGTAAGCCCCAGAGTTGGGCAGAAACAAATCAAAATAATGAATAAAAAATAAAAGCATGAATAACTGATTTATTTATGAATAAAGAATAATTTTTTATTCTGAATAATTGTGGTATACTGAATAAAGAATAACATTATTTTGAATAGTTTTATTCGTGAATAAAACAATTATTCAGAATAAATATATTCGTTAAAACCAAGAATAATATAAATTTTTTTTTTAACTTGTTGTAGTAAACCGACATTCTTAGTATAAAAACGTAGTTCTAAAGTCCAGTGGCCTAAACTATATCACGCCACCAAATCGGACCACTGATGCTTTTACCTAATTGGATTAGAAACATCACGCCATTTCCGTGACGTCAATCATCCTTACCTAATCACGGCATGTCTCATATAAATAGGAGCCCTCTTCACAGGGAGCTCCTGAGAGTATACTGAGGTATGAGAGAGTATTTCATACACAAACGTTTTCACCCATGCTTACCAAGGCCTCTAGAAACGTTCACACATATTCTCCTCGGTTTGGTATTTCAATACTAAGTCGAGCACTTATAAGCTTATATAATTAAAGTTATTTCTATATTTAATGATATTTGATTTTAACATATTCGTATTTCGTTAATCAATTTAAACTCAAACCTCTACTCTTCTATACTACGACGTTGTACTTGACATTGTGCATTCGTCGTTAAAGAAGTATTGCAGTAACTACGATCAAGTGACAGCGACGGGTTACTATATTGTGTATATTATACTAATTGCAATCATATGGGCATGCATTATAGATATATTATCACCTTTAGCGTTTTATCTTAATCTTGATGATAGGTAAACCGATAAATTACAAACAAATTGTTACGTAAATTTCAGATAATTTAATATTTTAATAATAATGATTAAATAATAATTCAAGTAAACAATAATAACAACAATTTTCATAATTTTAACAATAATCGCTATAGTAACGATAACGCATGGGTATCAAGAATAATAACAATTTTTAATTTCTATGCAATCCGATGGAGTAACAAAATAATATAACAACATTATAACTAGAACAATTCAAAAATAATAACAATATATAATATGTAATAATAATTAATTTTAGCTTTTGCATTACCTGTTTACGTACCGTGTTATTTTACGTATTTATTATACGGAGAGGTGAGGTGTATGCGATGGGATAATATATTCAAACAGTGTAGCACCAACGGATAGGGTGAACACCTGCACATCGTGATATTAAATAAAATGAATAAGACGGTCACACGTCTTGGACTTCAGAAATGATGAGTAAACGGCAGTATTGTATTGTGCAGATGGTGACAATTAAGACTTGATCACGTCGTGTAATTCTTAAGACCGATGAAATCGCAGGAAGGCGCAACTGAATAATACGGTAATTTGGTGGTAGCTCCTTAGGGTCATTGGAGTCACCACCTCCCAGTCCACCACTCTTGTTGTTAACCATATATAAGGGAGACCAGGAACAGAAACTCTGCGAACAGTTGGGGATATTCGAGACGCTCTCAGAGCGAGTCGTAACACACTCTTGGTCTCGTCTATCAGTGATATTTCAGAGGCAGGTCAACACCACTCACCATCTTGTGCTTATAAATTGTATTCTTGTACGAGTTAATTGTATTAAATAAGACTTAATCACAGCACAAGTATTATTATTTCTATTTCTACGTTGATATGTATCGACGTTGACATAACAGACGCAACAACAGAAAATTGGCGCAGTCGGTGGATTGATTTCCAAAGAAGACAACAAATATTTCTAAACATATTTTGGTACCGTCAACTTCTATCAACAGAACTTCACTCCACGTGGTCATCGTTGGATCGAGACGTCTTTTCAACAGCTCTGGAAATCCGGTACATTGTTGCAGTTCAAAACAACGGCGAGAAAATCAAGCTTACGGAATGAATACAGCGATTTTGTAAGCATAAATTATATAACCGTCTCCTTTACAGTCATTTGTCCATCGTAATTAGGAAGGTCTTTTCCATTTATTTTATTTTTATTATTTTATTATTTCATTTTTATTATTTTGGGAGTTAAATAAGAGTTATATTGAGAGTTTTGAATTATATTGAGATTATGAAAGTTATTTTGAGAATTATATTGAGAGAGGGTATTGAAAAAGTATTTTAATGTTTATATTGATTTTGAGATTATAAATGAAGATTATATTGAGATTATGAGATTATTTTGTGTAGATTATATTGAGATTTTTGAATTATACTGAATTAAGAAATATTTTGTGTTTTATTGGGAATTATACTGAATTAGAAAGTATTTTATGTTTATTGAGGATTTTAGATTATACTGAATTAAAGAGTATTTTGTGTTTTATTGAAATTATACTGAATTGAAAGTATTTTGTGTTTATTAGAGAATTATACTAGATTAAGAGTATTTTGTGTTTATTGAAATTTTGAATTATACTGAATTAGAGAGTATTTTTGTGTTTTATTGATTACTGAGTAAAGTATTTTGTGTTTATAGAGGATTTTTGAATTATACTGAAGTGAAAAGTATTTTTGTGTTGAGAATTTTGAAGATTATATTTTTCTTTGAAAAGGTATGTGAGATTTTATTTTGATGAAATAAATATTTAAATTAATGAATACGGGTTCCCAGGAGAGAACGCCGAAGTTATTGTTGACGGTTCGGTACTCCTTCGAAACGTTAGATAGGATAATTGATATTTAGAAAACGATAGTATATTAGATATTAATTTAAGTATTAGTAATAGATGAATTAATTAATGACGAAGAAGTAAATAGGTTAATCGAAGAGGATAAATTAGAATTAAATAAAATTAATAAACCAGTAGACGATATATTAAATAAAGTTTAAGTTAATTAATTTAGACGAATTTGAAAATAACCCTACAAGTACATGTAAGATAGGATTAAGTAATAAAGAAAATATTATTCATACCAGTATATACCAGCTAAGCGAACAGTAAAAACTAAGAAAATGTGGCAGTAAAGTCCCATTAAAAGTCATTGACGCTTTACATATGATTCCCAATATTCAGGATAAACCGAAATGTATCCAGTTCATAAATGCATGCGAAACTATAATTGATTCAGTAGATACGACCAATTACCATTGCCATTAAAATAACCGACTAAATTAACTGGTAGAGCTTTCAATGTTACTGAATATAAGGAGAATGAATGGAACGACATTAAAAACTATTGAACGCATTCAAGATCCTGCCATGGTGCCGCGAACTTACAAATTGAACTTAACATAATAAATTTAAAAACGATGAAACGTTCAGGCATATAATAGCCGCGTGAAAATATTCAAAAATTATGCGACACTTTGCCAGTAGCCGTAGACAAACCGTCGTCGAAGCAATAGTAGTACGTGAAAATATTGAACAAGTATGATTTGAAAGATTGCATTAACGGGTTGCAACAGGAAATAAGAACTGGTGAAAACTAAAATCAAATTCTCTTGACCAAGCAATGCAAATTAGCATTAGTAGCCGATAAAAACATACGAACATATAATAATGTACAAAAGTTTTAGAGCAAACCATAATGAATATAATAAGCAACCGGGTAATATAGCAATAATTATAACAACCAACCGTGATCAAAATAATAATCAAAACATCGTATCGTAACAATAAACGGTTTCCGAGGTAGAATATGTCAAGTACAAATTCTAGGAACAATAATTTGTGGGCTGTTTTACGTGTAATCGCGAAGGACATTTTTCGTCACAGTAAGGATGAATAATCAAACGTATACGCGACCGCAGGCGGTAGCACTTAATCAAAATTCGCGACACCTGCGTATTGTAATAAGACGGGGCATACAATCGCGGTATGTTAAAACAAAACGACGAACGTCGTAATAATTCGAGCGGGCGAACTCTCGCGACACACGGGGCGCTGTTAGGATGACCCGTTCAACCGCCAAACGTTCGTCGTTTTGCACCGTCTACCCCATCTTAATACAACTACGTGCCGAAACTGTCATAGTGATAATGACCGCCCGTCACGTATACCTTTGATTATTCATCTACGACCAGTATGTCCTTCACTACACGTAGTATACAACTAAATTTGACCAACAGGCTGTTACCTCGAAGCTATTCATTACGATACGACGTAACGATATTTTGACCGTATTATATTTATTCGGTTGCTGTCTGTCGTATGGTTTAACTCTATATAGCAACTGTCTGCTGTTCGTATGTTTATAAACCTGTACTACCCATTAGTCAGAAAACGTTTAATTCACCTCAAGTATTTCGATATTAACAATATCTTAACAGACAACAATATTTCACGCTAACTGCTTCGGACGACAATTACAAACTGCAAACTCGTAACTTCTACTGTTAATATGCCTGGTATTTCATCATTTTAGAACCACCTATTACATATTAAATTCAATCTATAATTCCGCAACTTTATAAAACCGATCAGCTGCGTCTAATAATTTTAATGTCGTTATTAATTTCCTTATAATGTAACATTCTAGTGAGCGAATAACGATTATCATAATAATAACATTGATAAGGATACGAATCATTATGGTTTAAACCAAATTATATTGGTCCTTCGTTTGTCTAATGGGGAATCATAGCAGCAACGTCGGCCAACTCGGTTTGGTTTACTATTTAAGCAGCTATTATATAGTACATGAATATTTTTATTACTTCTTGGCTCATGATTGTGCACAAATTCGTCTAAGTATTGTCTTAAACTTTATTTAGCTGCAATAGTCTGCGCGGTTTTATTGATTTTATTTATTACAATTTATCGCCTTCACGATGACTATTTGCCTGGCTAGATCGTGTCCACCTCGCTGGTAATATCGCTGTATCAGACAACATAACGGCGGTACGCCGAATAAACAACTAGGCGTTCTGATTACGTATTCATTAATTTGTTACATTTTGCTCATCACTTGACACTATTCGAAAATATATTCAATTCTCGGCTGCAAATACTACTTCATTATAAGCTGCAAAGTACACTAAACCGCTAATTCTAAATAATACAAAAACGAATTATAAATAATACAAAATACTCTTTATTCATTATGTGAAGCCTGGCACAATTCATTAGCAATTCTCAGTAAACTGCAAAAATGCAATTCGTGTAATTCAAATCATATTATTTACAATACTCTTTCAATTCGTACCAATTATAGCTACAAAAATATAATTTAATCTCAGCTATGATGCAAAATCTAATCTCATATTCTCAACATAATCTTCATTTATCTATTCTAAAACTCTCAATATAAAACACAATGCTCTTTTTCTTCAATAATGCTCAACATGAATATAAAATAATCTCTCAACCTGCTCTTTATTGCTCAAAAATAATAAAGTAGTATAAAATAATAAAAATAAAATAAAAGTGGAAAAACCTTCCTGATACGATGAGACAAAAATATTCAAAGAACATTGCTATATTGTAACACAAAATCGCTGTGTCATTGACTTTCTTTCGCCGTTGTTTGAACTTTCAGCTGTGTCAATTCGTGACGTCAACGACGGGTACGTGAATGCCTACTGACGATTGACGTACCAAATATGTTTAGAAATATTCTTCTTATTTTCGACAACCAGTATCAATAAACGTCATTATACTCAACTCAACGTGGCTCAATATGTGCTGCGAGATTATAATCTTTATTTAACAGTAACTAAACCGCAAATACAATTTACTCAAGCGGATATTGATATTTTGCCTCTATTCGCGATGGTCGTGAATTTTGCGATACCTCTGACGTCTCATGTCTAACGATAAAGAAATATTGCCTGTTCCCACTGCCTATGATTAACCGTCGAAAATGTTTCGAGAGGTATTTCAACTTGACCTACAAGAAACTTCATAAGTAAATAATGATAAGTGGTGCTGCTACTAGAACTCTCTGACCGACGACAATCAAGCAGTATTATTCAAGCGCAATGTTAACACTACGTTTGCCATCATTCAAAGACATCAGTATCTTATTGTTTTGTGTATGCGATGATGCAATTCACCCTCATTGATACACTACTGTGCTGTCCTCAAACATTCACCTCGTATAATAAGCTGCGTCAATAGCAACACGGTATGTGAGCTAATGCAAAGCAAGTAGTGATATTACATGATATGATGACCATTGTTGCAATTGTTGGTATGTGTTACTCCATCAGACGCAGTAAAAATTGTTGTCTGACCTTATACTGCTCGTTACTGCGGTATTGGGTATGGTATTGTTGATATTGTTTTGCAATTGTATTTAATGTTATTATTAAATATTAAGTATCTGAAATTTACGTGGCTATTGTTGTGCCCATCGATTTAATGAATAGGCGCAAAACGATAATGTCTATGCGGCATGCCGGTGTATAACCTTACGCAATATGACTTATGCTTCCGCGATCACCAGTTACTACGTACTTCTTTGACAGTGCAATATCGAAACTGTGAGATAGTATTGACAACAATGTAGTATGTTAATTAAATATTTGATAAATGAAATAACTGATATAAGCCTGCCAGCTGTTAATAAACCGGAAAATGTATTTCAAATAACGATAACGTAGTGGTATTTGTTATGAAAATATATACATGCTACTCAGGAGCTCCTGTGAAGAGCTCCATGGTTGTGCCGTGACAAACGGGATGATTGACGTCTGAAATATCATTCTAATCAGTGAATGGCATCGATGATCCGATTTGATGATGATAGTTGAGCCACTAATTTAAATACGTTTTTATACTAAATGGCTCGATTCACCTAACTGATTAATTTATAATATTCTTCAGTTTCAGCAAATTTCCATATTATTCTGGAATAATTTGAACATTCACAGTAAGCTATTCAAACTTCAATGGTATTCTACCGTACCACAGTATTCAGAATAAAATTATTCTTTGTTAAATAAATGAAGTTATTCAATAACATTTTATTAAATATTTTGTTGTTGCTTAACTCTGAGACTTACCAATGATAACCATTTGAATAGATGTGTCAACCATTTTGTTTGTAAAAGCAATAACAGAATTTGTTATTACGATTTACAACACAATACCTCCCCTACTAAGTAAACTTCTTAGCCGAGTTTAATAATTTATTATTTTAATATTCTCCTGTAAAGAACATTATGTATGAATAATATTCACAAAATAAGTTTCAATAAAAATGCAATTATGATATCTATGACGCAACTATTAACACATAAATAATATTTTGCTGGCTGATATTGTTGCCTGAAAACATGATGCGCGTCACTGCATGATTCCATTATTCAATGATCGATTTGTCTAGTACAAATAAATGACAACAAATTTAACGACCTTTTGAACTCACCAGTATACACTGAGAACAATGACTGCCGCGATTCACTGCATAATGCAAATAAAATCATATAATCTAAATAATATTATTTATATACAAAGATATTCTCTTATGTGACAATGTTGCAACGATGGCAAAAACCGGCCTTCAACA
>NW_020271096.1:2302594-2518540 GCF_002803265.2 Melanaphis sacchari | reverse complement strand
TTAACTTTTATTTTATAACAATTAAAAATAAAATATATTCAAATTATCTCTATATATCATAGAAAATGGTTCATTATTTGAGGTAAATATATTACAATATTTGATAAAATATAATATGTTCAAATTAATTAATATATTTTGAAAAACGCGACATAATTCGAAATACCTAATATATTTCGTGTTACAATTGTCGTCAATTTTTTATTAATTAATATATCGATATATAAATAATTTTCTTCAATCATTTATAAATTATAGTGTAGTGTAAAAGTTATAGGTACTTACAAGTTTCTGGACTTCTGGTATCAATTCCCTATAGAATAAGCACCTGATATTTAACCATTCTTGTACATATTTTGCAAGAAAAAGATTGTATCATTAATTTCAAGTGCTACTTTATTTTTTATGACGAAAACTTTATCACTGGGAACAGGTAAATTGTGTATGTATTATTGACTTTAAATATTCAGTATACTTGTGTGATTACTGAATTAAATATTTGTCTTATATTTCTTAGTTTACGTTTGTCTATTTTTTTTGTTTTTTTTTTATTGCAACGATTTGTTTATACCTTGTTTATACACAATTCCAAAACCAAAATGATAAGAAGTCATAACGTCTCTAAATCATAAGAATTTGGCCATTAATTAAGGCATGAATTACAAACAAATGTGGAGCTCATGCTTGTAACTAAGTGTTTTAATAAGACTGTTTAGATAGGACAAGCAAACTTTAGTCTTTAAGCAAAGTTGACTTCGATTCGCCAAAAGGCACGTTCACCGAAATAAAAACTCGAAATTCGCTATCATAATCACAAAGTGATCACAATTTTTAAAATTTGTTAAAAAACGATTAGAAGTGATCAATACAATTCAGACGTATGTTATTAGTTATACATATATATCTTATTATTATATTCTGAACCTGAGTAAAAGCTTACAATATTCTTTATTTTTTCTTAATATAATAGTTAGTATGGTGGACGAAAAGACATAATATATATTCTAAAGATATTTTTTAAATTGTAGGTGGAGAGGGTACTTTAAGAAGACAATATAAATAAAATGTAATAATATTAAAAAAACAAATGCATTATTAGCATAGAATAACAAATGTATTTGCAAGGATGGGCAATTTATAATTTAAAAATTAGGTACTCAAAATATCAGTATTTAATTAAAAATTACTAATTACATGATTTTTTTGATATTTTTAAAAAAGTACTATTCATGGTATTTTTAACTTTTATTATACATGTACACTATTAATAATACAAAAAATCGTTTATTTTATATTAAATACATTTTTTAGGAGTATGTTTGATAATTGTATATTTATGGTATACCTGTTTAAAAAAATGGGTCCAAGAGATCATACGTAGTAGCAGCATAATTATTTTTCTGTTGGGTTGTAACGCAGGATTAACTATTTCCAATTCACAAATCGGTCTTGAAAATCGGATTGTTGAATCGATACAATTAAAGTTTTCTAAGTTATATTTTACAGGTCCTAGAAACTTATAACCTCTGTTCATATACTAACACAATAGAACCGATATAGCAATGTGTGCAAGGTTTATTATATGATTAAATATTAATTATGTTATACCGTACACTATCACCTGAGTAGCCTTAAGGTATTATATTAAAATATATCACAGGTTTAATGGAGTACGAGTTGAAGCAATTGAAATATTATGTTTTATCTATAAGGTAGGTTATTATACGTATAATATATCAATTTAATAAATGTTACTTAAAAAAAATATAGATATGACTGTTATCTTTACTTTGCGATTTGAACTCGACTGATTGGCTAAAACAATAATTTATATTGTCATACTCTACGTTCCTGTGTTCTTCTTCCATAAGCAAATTCGCAAAGCACGACATAAATGACCCGTCAGTAATCAGTAAATCGTTAAAAACTATAACTTAGCTACCATCTTCGCATAAGGCATATGAATTTATAGGCATCAGATCTAAAATTCTGATAAATATAATTTGATTTAACAAAAAAAAATAAATAATATTATTTATAACTTAGATTGTTAATTGATATCATCAGAATGTAATGAAAATATACACTGTATTATCTTATTATAATTTAGATCTATTACCAAGCGAAAAGTGAACAAAACTTTTTCTAATGAAAAATTAATAACTTTAATCTTCTTCTCCTTATCATTTATATATATATCTAAAGCTATTGTTCGGTATCCTAGAATATTCTAATATCAGGAAGAGACCACTGTACTGTTTCTATAAGTATGTACCAATAGAAATATTTATAGCTAATAATAATTTTTAAACGACGTGGGATTTTTATAAACAGTTACATTTTCAAAATATTTAGATTAAATCAAAAACATATATACCATGAATATAATATTATACATCACATCGTTCAACGTCATTATTGGCATAAAATCATTTATGAACTAGTTATATCAGAATAATTTATAATTTATACATAATTATAAATATAAATATGTATTTAGTTTTTAGGAAAAGTCAGTTAGGCCTACTGTATTTTTAACAATGATATATAACTATGTATTATAAAAATCTTTAGAAATATGCGTTTTTATACTGTTCTGTTAAAAGTCTTTGTTTCTGGGTAGAATTTTTTAATATTGGATTCAAATTCAACCAATGAAATGACCAACTAAATAACGATAGATACATTTAACACGACGAGCATTATATATATATGTAATTCTCATACTGAATACTCTCTCAATATTTGAATCCGCCATTTTAGCATTAACTAAATTTTTATCTGAACCGTATAAAAAATAATCAAGTTCTTAGGTATTTAAAATAAAATAATTGCTATAATATATATTATTTTAAAAATGAAAAACAATGAAAATAGAATAAATATGGCGTAGGACCAATACCAGTGAACTTAATTATTAATCATTATTTTATAGTTGAAGAAGGTGTAAATAATTTGCTTTTCGCGTATTCACACCACAGTAAGTATTTATTATGTGTTTAATGTTTAATGTCAATTTTAGAGTTAAATAATGTTATGGTTTATTTTAAAACAGCTATTTTTTGATAATCTCTTATGATAAATATTTGTAGCAATAATAAGTGCATTGTATTTTAAATATTTAAAAAGTGTATATTTTATAATTGTATCCTTTACTTTATTATTTTTATGAAGTTTTTCATAAATTTCTAGATATACTGAAATATTTTGAATTTAATCATATGAGTTAATCCATTAATGTACATAGATGAAAATATAATAATTGTTACTAGGTCATGAAAGGTGAATCACCATATACGAGTAGATAAACAATGGAATAAGTGATACAATTTTCAACTTGACTGATATTTATACCACAGCAATTTATACTTAGTCTATACTTGTTCTATTAAAATAAATCTTAAAAGTTTTTAATTAAGTATACCTGTGAATCCCTTCCTTCGTAGCACATCTATAAAATATTAAATAAAGTTTTGTTAATACATAACGAATGGACACAATCCAATTCGAATAACATTTTATAATATTATGTTTTTTTTATTTTTACACTAAAAACAAATTAAAAAATTATTATTTTGTATTACATTTTTATTAATAATTGTAAAAACTTAAAAATGTAGATTTGAATATTATCTATATTAATGTTACTAGTTAAAATTTGATTTTGCTAGTTTAAAATTATTGTTAAATATATAGTTTACTTTATTATGTTTATTATCTACGACCTATATTGTAAGTTCCTAATTTTTTTTTAAGTATTTTCATTAGCATTTAAAATTTGTTTTTAAAAATATTATTTTTTAGCTATTTTTATGTTTACATCTAGCTTTCTCTATTTTTATACATATTTTGTAGATAATTGTATTTAGATTTACCTAAAAACTAAAACTTAAAAAGAAATTGTGAAATTTTGCTGTTTGGACGGGCACTTATTAAAGTAGTATTATTTAAGTAAATTACTTAAATGTTATGAGGTATTATTTATATAATCATACAAATTATGAAAAACATTATTGTAAATAGGAAACTTTAGTGACTTAATTACAAAAAATTAAATTTACTTAAACGTGTTTAATATTGTAGAAACAACATACATCATTAAGAATAAAATATAAAATAAAAAATGAAATCATTTTGAAATACTATTGAAATATTATTATCATATTTGACCAATCATTATCCCTATTAAAGTATTTTATATACAATTTTAAAATTTAACCATATAAAAGACAAGTATATGAAATTCTACAACACATAAAAAAATTTTGTATAAAAATCTTTTGTGTCTAATGATATCATTAAAATTTTCTACTAAATAGAATTAATTTCTACCAATTAGAAAGTAGAACAGAATATAATTTAAATATCATAATTCAAACTTAACGTTTAACTTATATTAAAAATATTATATCCAATCAAATTGTATAATAGAATAAACTGTAACAAATTAAATAAAATATTTTGAATAATACTATAAAAAACCCAACAGTCATATAAATACTTACCGTTACAAACTAAAATTTAAAAATAATTGATAATGAAATAGAATATACTGTTAATTTTTCAGATGTTAATAAATATTATTAAACAGCTTAATTTACGCTCAAAAACAATACTAAAATTTAAATTTTAATGCGAAACAATTTGAATTGAATAAAAATAATTAATGAAATACTTTGATCATCATCTATTAGGATGGTTTGGGGTAAAAAATTAGATCTAGATTATATTTTAGGGGTTCAAAATTAAAAATATTCTCTATTTTTTACATTAACTGAGATCAACAAATATAGTTGAAGATACAAAACTTAATTTTAAAAATGTTTCTAATCTTTTTAACTATTTTTGGGCAGTAAGATTTCCTAATTTTCTTGAAATTTCTTGTTTATGAATACTGATAAAAACTGTTTTGAAATAAAATATTTTGGAAAACATAAATCCTCTGCCATTTAGGTGAACAGGAAAAATGTCCCATCTTGTTCATGCTTAACGTTAAAATGATTTATACGTTAAAAAAATCTTTATTTATATTTTTAAATACGATGAAATTAACACTCACTTTTAATAAGCTTGTTTTCAATATGACGTTTACGATCATCTGGTAAAGCTAAATAAAATTGTGATCAAGTTAACGTTGATAAATTTAGAATAGAATTAAAATAGAGATAAGATATAATAAGCATACACCTAATAGGTATCGATGAATTATTAAGTTTCTTCAAATCTACGTTTATTACTTATGATTGATATAGTATTTAAATAAAAAATTTTAATTTTTGATTGAATGACGTAAATTTAATAAGGTACTTTAATATTTTACTATTTTACTAAGGTACAACTAAATTTTTGAGATTTGTAATAAATTCTTGAACTGAGAATAGAATAAAATGTAAAGAATAAAAAAATGTTCATATATTTTCAAATATATCAACAAAATGAAATCTTTCTTACTTACTTTCAGAAAATGTAACACTGGTATTTTTTTATTTTTTTTCAATGAATCTGGATTAATATGAATTAAGTTAATGATAATTGAATCGTAATAAGATTAGATAAATATTAGATATTGATATAAACTATTAAATTTCCAAATGTATTACTTCGGATCTTATTGAAGTATTAATATATTAAATAAATTTTAACATAAAAAAATATCAAATTACATAACCTACAATTATTGGCGAATTCATAAAATATAAATATTGGTGACATTGTCAATCGTACTTTTTTGGTCAAGATAAAATAATTTTCTATTCCAGTGACTCCACAGTCATTATTAATTTAACCTGATACATGATTCTTCCTTTATATTTTCTTTGTTGATTAATATTCTTCGTAAATTTACGAGAAATTTCAAAAAAAATATTACCTAATTAACCTATAGAAAATATAAGCATAAATCGTTTAAAAAAAAAAATCTTTACTATATTCGAGTGAGTAAACACCAAAGTTTTGTTTTAAACTCATGAACATACAACTTTGTTCAATTTATTTGATCTGTCTAACTTTTTTTTAATTAAATGATCTTCAACACAACTAAATTCAGATGAAGTATTCCAATAATCATGAACGTAATGAAAAATATTTAGGCTAATCGACATTTATTTCGGAAAAATAATTTTGAAAAACTTCAAATGACTATATCATGTTTAATGTTTATATCGAAAATATATCATAAGATTTTAGTTTAAAATGTTAATATTTATTAAAATTAAATATAAATGTTTATTAATCATCTATTCATGTTGCAAATTATAAATATAAAAATCTTAGCATGCATAGTATAATATTCAACATTTTAATCTTATTGTATTTTCATACCTAAATAACTGTGTATAATACTTAAATATTATAAATTTAGCAATATCAGTATTATAGGTGTATTATTTTATATTACATATATTATTTTTCATAATATTTATAGGTGGCCTTCTTATGATAATATTTTAAAATATATATGCTATTCCTTTTTTTCAGTTTATTTACCCAAATATGAAAAATATCTTGAGGACACCGTTAAAAAAGGTATGTTTTAGTTTCACGAAAGTGTTAAACCTAAATTTAAAATTCAAGATCAGCTCTTTCATTCAGTTAATTCTTATTTAGTTATCATGCACTAGTGAGAATTTAAAATATGTACAATATTACTAGGAGAGGATGGAGAATTAAAACAACAATCTCATCTAATTTTTTTCAGCTCATCGGTAGAATATAATAACATTTTTAAGAGATTTAGTGCGAGTCATTTTGTCGAATTTTTATCTTGATTTAATTATTTAGCATAATAACCATTCCATCATATCTTAGTTCTAGGTACAAACAATTTTATATTATATTAATTTTCATCAATGGTATATTGGTCTATGACCTATGATATAGTTAGTAAACAATTTGAATAAAATTACAAAAACACTTACACTATGTCATGGAAATAAATAATCAGAGTTTGAATTTAATTATTGTTTATTATCAGAAGATCAATTTCAAAAAGTATATTTTGACATCAAAAATAAGTTTCATCAGTCATATACACTTTATAGGCGCACTTTCACGATATAAGTACTTTTAATTTTCCAAAATTCTGGTATTAAGTACCTAAAGAATAATTTGAGCTTTTTTTTTTTTAGTGAAAAAAACTTTACCACAGGGCACAGTGGATTTCTGTATGTATACTTATCATTGACTATAAAGCACAATAAATAAATGTATGCGATATATAGAACATTCAACATAGTACTTAATTATAGGCTTACCTTAAGTTATAAAATATAATTTATTATTTTTATTTAAAATAAGAGATTAAGCATTTAAACTTGTATGGTTTTTGTAAGACGCGTATGTTCACACGTGTGCACGGCGGATTTATACGTATCTAGAGGACGACAATATGACTAAACCGAGTAGGAACGACAGACGACCCCAATACATCCAATATTTGAATAGATTATAAAATTATTATAACAATGAATAAGTAATATTAATACAAATAATTACACACGAAAAGATCAATACAAATAATATCCTTAAGAGGTCGACGTTCTCTATAATAATACAATAGTGATCTTACATACTAAATATTAATCTGTATACAATAACATAAGAAGCTACCTACGCAATAAATATATATGTCTGACCTGATCACCAACAGGAAAGGTCCACTGCAATATGGATTAATTTGAAGTACTATTTAACCGACGAACATGTGAAAAAAAAATGATAATAATAATAACGCAAGCCCGAATACGTTAAGGCTACACACCGCGTGTAATAATATAACACTGAACCGTAAAATAGTATCAACCGACTACCGAAACCATGTTTTACATTAAAAAATATTAACATACAGTACACACCGTTTGTACCTAAAAATAATAAAAAACGTTAAACACCAAAAAGAAAATAATGCACACCACATGCAATACTATAAAAAAAGGCATTGCTCCGACGACAATGACAATGCAAGACGGAATCACCGATGACCCACACATGAATCGGAATATAATGGCAGGTGGATGGCGACGGCACTAGACAGATGCCGATACCACTGTCCCATTACAATTAAATGATAACGCATTATGATAACTAGTATCAAATAGTTTTTTTTTCTTTGAGTTTTCATTTTTTGATCTTAATATGATATATACCATGAACGAAAATACGTAATATCACTAATATCTATGTTCTAAATTTTTTTTTAATTTTAGGTGAACACAATGTTTAATGGTGATAATACAAAATACCTAAATAACAATTAATATAATAAAATTACAAACATAGATATTATAAGCATAGAAGAATAATTATATCTGTGTGCATGTTTTTACAGAATAGCAATACAATAAACCATCAGATTATAAAATATTAATTCTATAAAATTCTTCAATTTATATAAATAACCTTCCTTTTCTTTATGTTTTATAATAATATTATTTATTACAATGGTATGTAATAATATTTATTGTTTATATTTAATTTAAAGTATATATTTTTGATAAGTCAATGTTTAAAACAACAAATAAAAATTCAATAAAATTATTTAACATGAATCGTTGTGATAATTTTTTTTCTTCCTATCCTTTTGGCATATAATCCAGAATTTCAACTATTTAAATATTGATAATTAAAAACAACAAAAGAAACTACATCTATAACAATTTATATTTCTGTAGTTATTACTTGTTACTTTGTATGAAAAATAAAAAAAAAATATTCCCTTACTTGACGTTTGAATAATTTTTAATTTTTGTGTGAAATATTAATTTTTTGGATAAATCATGTTATGCAGTGAGATGTCATAACTACAGAAATAGAAAAAAAAATTATATGTTTATAACGTATAAATTGTAGATATGACTGACAAATAAATAATTTTTAATAGAAAAAAATAACGTAACTTTGATCTTTTGGCATATTTGGTTGTAGAGGAATCACAAATACCAGGTTAAAAATTAACAAGATTTGAACACTAAATATTTAGACAAATCTCAAAAAATAGTAAATAGTGTAGAATAACGTACATGTTATAAGTACATTTTTTTAAAATTAAATTTGACTTTTTTTAAAATATTACGTCAATGAAAACTGCATATGTGTGTAAATAAAATTGTGGAGGTGGTTTTAAATCACCAGGAATAAAAATCACGACATCGAAGGTTATATTAGTATAACAACTAGCGTTGAAGTTAATTTTTCTTGTAGCGTTGCAAATATCCAATCGATAAAAGTTCTTTCAATTTTTCGGACAACTTTTAAAATATTTTCTTTGTGTAAAACCCTAATATGGAGTATTACGAACACTAAATAAAATAAAATGAGCCCCATCGGTAAATCATTTTTTCAATTATTCGCCATAAACACACACACACATATATATATATTTCAAAACTTTAGAGTTTAGTGCAAAATAATTGTTTTATGTACTTTTAAGGTTTGTCTAATGTTCGTAGACAAATTTTAGTTAAAATATTTTGATTTTTTGAGCTATACATAAATAATATAAAGTATAGGTAATTATTTGGAAATTTTGATAATTTAGTTTTTTTTTTGTATAAATTTTAGTAAACAATATATTTCTTTTTTTATAGTTAACTTGTAAATTAAATACAAGTTTTATCAGACTGTTTAATATAATTATTCAAAAATATCAATAACACATAGACATGGTTTATTTTTATAAGCATTTGAAGATCATATTCGAAATGTTCGAACCTAACCTGAAGACTGGCCGTGTTCAGAATTGTTTTCCATCGTGTAGAATGATTCAATGTTAAATTGAAAAATTAATAATTTTGTGTGACCTATTCAATACACAATAATAAGATGCATTCTATATAATATTATTCTATTTAACATGACGAAATAAATATGGTGCTGTATTATTGTAATTGAAGGATCCTTTATCCGTTTTAAGTTAGCAGTTAAATATGTACAGCAGAGTGAGTTTTCTATGGTTTTAAATATTATATATTTTAAAATAGTTAAATTTAAACACAACGCATACATTCATTTCACAGCTGAGTAAACTTGTTTTGTCTTAAATCTTAATATATAATAATGTACAGAATATTATTAACGTATATTATTAGGACAAAACAAGTTTAATCAGTTGTTTTTTGAACGAATACAAATATAAAATGGTAACAGTGCAGTTATCTACAACCTACTACGAGTCATAAAAACTCATATTATAACTTAATTTTCTAATTGGTAGTAATTTTTAGTAACATACCTCTATTAAAATTTAAGAGCCTATATAACATTAGAATATTGATATGAATTTGTATAAAATTAGATTAATACTAATAACAATAAGCGTTTTGGTAAATCTAGAAAATAACCATGCTAGTAAATATACTTATACTTACATTAAATTTATTAATAAATATTACATTATTAAATGTTTTTATGTAAATTGTGCCATTATTATTATTTTAGTTATTTTTCAATATAATGTTATAAATTATTTCTTTACAGAATCCCCCCAAAAAAGTACGTATTATACTGTTTATACATTTGTTAATTAATATTTTATTTGATAATTTTATTAAGTGGTTATCAAAATAAAAATTTTAAATCATGAACATGTAAAAACTTTACAAGCATAAATTTTTATGATATATAATAGCAATTACTGTATCCATTTCATAATTTATTCATTTATCATCAAAACAATTTTCAAACATGAAAATGCAACGAATGCATTGTATGATAATGTACTTCTTATTTTTTATTTTTTTTTTTTGTGGATAAGTACATGATGAGTTGTTGATAATAAGATGAGCGTGGTTTTGCTTATCAATTTGAAACAGGTTTATTCTTTAAAAAGGCCAAAATTAAAAATTCCTAAAAAGTTCTAAAATACAATAATCAAAATTATACAGCTAAAAATGAATTAAGTGTTTATTTGAAGAAAAAAAAGATGTATTAAATAAATAAATTATAAGCGATTTCCCTTCAAAATTTCAAAATGTTAAAATCATAAATGTTTTTTACAGCTTAGAGAAGATTTTTGATACTTTCCTCTCGTTAACGTTTAGACTTTTCAAACTTTTATGGAAATCTGTTTTGATTAAACTGTAATCACGATTATCCGATATATTTGGAGTCATTAAAATGAAGATTACAAACACACACACACACACACACACACACACACACACACACACACACACACAAATATAAATATAGGATGTTGGAGCAAAAAATACCACAATTGAGATAAGTGTAACTTTGGGAGGGTATATTGCTCAATATATCTAAACCTCCTGTCACTTACTAAACGATGAGAAATTCAGCAATAATGTGCGATATTCCTTCCCAAAGTTACCAAAGTTAAGTACGCTTATCTCAAATGTGGTCGTATTTGCTACGCCAATTTGTACATTTATATATAACTAGTTAATCAAGCGATCATAAAAGTATATATATTTCGATTATCTGATATTGAATACTTGTAATCATGTTCAAATAGAAAAATATAATACTAATTGAAAACAAGTCCATTCGATCAGATTTCTTTGAACACACTACATTCGAAAACTACTCATTCAAACACTAAATTAGTGCCCCTCCTTTTTTAGCGATTTACTCAACACCCAATGTTAAATAGAGCAGTAACCATACTTACCTAACTTTTCTTTATTTCAGAATATGCGGGTAAGGATTATGTTAAAATTTATAAATAATTAACGACTACCTGTTATACACGCTATAATTTAATTTATGAGATCATACAAATTTATGATACTATTTTAGTGTGATAGACATTAGAATACATATTACAAACTATCATAATCAAATTTATACAACTAAATATGAATTAAGTGTTTATTTCTTGTTGTTGTTTGGACTTTTCGAACTTTTTTGGAAATCTGTTTTGAATGAACTGTAATCTAGATTATCCGATATCTTTGGATTCTTTGAAATGATAATTACACTCACACATATTTATATTTATTCAGTAGAACATTAACCATTCTTACCTAACTGTTTTTTGTTTCAGAATGAATAAGTAAGGTTTATGTTAAACTTTTTAAATCATTAGCGACTATCTGCCGTAATACATATGCAATTTTTTCACAGAAAGTCTAAACACAATGGGATACGACGGTAAGTAGTTTTAGATTATATTCAATATTGCTACAACTAGTTTAAGATTTAAAATCTATACTTTACTAAAAAGGCTGCTTTAATAGCCGTTCATAGATTTATAATTTGACATATGTATTTAAATTTATGATAAAAATAAACAATGATTTTATTTTGATAAAAAAAATAAATGTTTAAAATTTAAATACCCAAAGTTAAAGCTTTTTTATTCATATAAATGCAAAATAATAAGAGTTTTTTAAATTCAGGTATAATTAAAATAAAAAAAAAATGTATGTAATTGTTCAAATTTTTTTTATTCTAGCTGAATATTATGTTTTAGTGAATGTTTATGAATTTGTAGGTAGAATTAGTAAGTATAACATAACTACAAAATAAAATTACTTAAATTTAAAAAAATATATAATTCACAGTTCTTTCAGAATACATTATTATTTGATTGCCAGCCGTAAACCAATTTTTTGAATTCCTAAATAATTTTTTTTTTCATTTGATAAATTAAATACATTCTTTAGACGTATGAACTCACTCCACCAGATTTAAGTATAAAACTATAGGTTGCGGAGTCCATAGATTATTTTTAGATTACATGTACTGACTACTGGGAAAATGGAAAGGTCTAATCCACTATACATCCTACTTGTTCAATAAATGGTTAACATTCACATTATAAAAATCGTTCTTTTTAACATTGAAAGCTCTTTTTTTATTAATCTCTAATGAAACTGTGTCTTTATATGGGCATTAAAAACTGTGTGCTACGTTTTCCTTGGTTTTCAAATATTTTTCAACAAATTTTACCATAACAATCATTTTTTGAATTCTTTGTAACATGAGTAGCTATGTATAAAATTCAAGATGTGTGAGATATATTATCGAGTATAATTTTATTATTTAGTAGGTATATAAAGGTTTAGGATTCTAGTAACAGAATATACAAGATTTCTAAATTATTTTAAAATAAAATTTAAAATAATTGTATTTATTTTTTTTTTAGCATATTTAAATGATGGTTTCGACAATTTTGAAAGTATAATTAATGAAAAACGTAAGTAAATTATTCTTTAAATTCAATAAACAATTCAATACCCTAAAGTCACAACCATTTTGTAAATCAAACGATTTAAATAAAGATTTTATTGAATTTACGTGATGTGTAAAACATTTATATTGAGGTTATTTGATTGAGTTAGATTTCGTGATCTGTTAGTATGTTAAAATAGTATTAAAAGTTGATAATATTTTTAATATTCTGTGTGATTCATGTGTCCGTTATAATTGCAATCCATCTCATAATTTTAATTATATTCTTTTCTAGGAAATTATTGTTCATCTAATCAATTAACAGATAAATGTAAGATTTTTTTTTTTCTGAAAATAATACAGTATGTTGAATTAATTTTTGCTTAAATATATTAATGATGTTAATTAATTTTAAAATTAATACGCGATTTTATTTATTAACTGAGTAGAATTAAGTCTTGTAAGATGTATAAAATAAAATAAATAAACAATTGCTATCTTCTGGAAAGGCAGTTGTAGTCCTCGGTTCTGATAAGTAACTAAGCTTATATTATGAAGAATATACCTGAATGATGTACAACTATTTCTACGCAAAACTACAAACAACGTAAAATTTAAGTGCACAACTGTAGTTTAGGGACTATGTGTAGAAAATTATTATTTAAATCAGTTTTAGTGGAATATTTATAGTCTTTTTGATTTGTATTTTTTTTAAATGCTTTCAAAACAAGAAATATAAGAAAATGTATGTAATATGTTAATCAAATTATGTATGTTGAAATATCATTAATTGGGTTAAATTTTGAAACCTAATACTTCACTTGAATCTGATTTCAAATTTTATAATTATTTTTAATATCTATTCTCGCTTTTTATCAGCTCGAGCATTGTCAGGAATTGAAAGCAAGTTATTTTATTTTTTATTAATAATTAACTAAGTTAATTTTACTATTGCCATAAAATTACATAAAATGTATTAAATAAAAATGATTAACATATAATAAAATTTATGTCATATTACATGACATAAGTATATAAGTAATTTAATTGTTCTATTATAGTTTTAATACTATTGACTCTACTGTAAAATTCGTACCAAAATCGATTCAATATAGAAAACACTTCAATTGGTTTAAATGGTGTGCCTGGAATATTTAGGTTTTATATTATTATTTTTTTTTTTAATTACAAAAAAATAATTAATAAGTTAATTTATTTATTATATTAGATTAGCATTGGTACATTTACTACAAGTTATATCGTCAAAGTTGTTTTAATTGGGTTTGCTTTTAAAAAAAAAATAAATTGGTTTAGATTTATAATTTGATAATTTTTTTGAAAATAATCAATATTAATGATACGTTATTATATTATATTAATTTTTCTCGTTTTTTCCAGTGCAAAGAGGTTTATTTTTTGAATTAAATAACAGTAAGTTTATTTATTTTTCTATTAATAATACAGTAAGTTTAACAATAGTGGAAAGTTTTAAATATACAATTAATATTATTTTCAATTGCAATTATATCTTAGATTATGCATACAAGTACGAGTGTTCCTTTTTAACATCATTATATGAAAGTAAGTTTTTTATTAAAAGTAAAAACAATAAATTAGTTGAATATTATCCTGGTTATTCGTGGAGTCATTGTTCAATAATTTGCCGATATAACTGCTTACTCTTTTTATTTAAAGAAAATTACGTTTAATGAATATTTTCAATAAATAATATCGATAGGTTAAAAACATGAAAAATTGATAGTGATACAGTTGTGA
This sequence comes from Melanaphis sacchari, assembly GCF_002803265.2. Lineage (NCBI taxonomy): Eukaryota > Metazoa > Arthropoda > Insecta > Hemiptera > Aphididae > Melanaphis > Melanaphis sacchari. Next base: position 2,503,633 of record NW_020271096.1, on the reverse strand, counting down.
AGAAAAGATCTCTCAATAAACAGCCTGTACAAGATTTTAGAAAAATAAAAACAATCATAAAGTGTTGAGAAGATCTCTTGATCAGTTCGAGTCAATACTTCTGGTTGAGTTAACTATCTATATACTTCTGGTAAATGAGTGATTATTGAAGAAGAGTTACTTTCTTTCTTTTTTATAGTTAGTTACTTGTTCATAGGCATACTTAGGGACGGCTATATACCAATAATACTTTTGCATAGGATAAAAATCTGTTACATAAACTAAAAAAACCTTAATTCCTCGTATCCAACACACTTTAATGTTCGATATGTATCTACGTTCTTTCATATAATTAATTTAAATATAAAATGCTCATTATAAAATATTGAGAATTTTAAATATTTTTTTTTTTCAGGGAGAAACGGATATGAAAATGTAAACATTGCTTACAAAAAGTTCTGTAAGCATAATTATTCACTACTCGTATTAGATACAAAACCGTGATTTTAGATATAATAATAATCTCGCTGTCTTTTACACTTCCCCGATCTACATTTATTCGAGGAAAATAAATATACAAATATTTCAAATAACTATATTATAATATATGGTGTTTAATGTTTATATATCATAATGTGCTTATTGGAAATATGTCAAGAATAATTAAAACTAAATACTTAATGTGAATTAATAATTGATTAAATATTCCAATTTAAAATTATAACATAAAAATCTTAATATACATAGTGTAATTTAACTTAGAATCGTTTGTATTTCTATGCCAAAATAAGCGTAAAAAATACTTAAATTATATAAATGTATCAATGTCAAGGTAATAAATGTATTTTTATATCACATAATTTTAGTTATTATAATTTGTACAGTTGGTTTTTTGTCTCCTTATGATAATATAAATTATAAATTATATATGCTATTTTTTTTTCAGATTATGTGTCCTATTATGAAAAGTATTTTTCCTACAAAAAGCATCATAATGGTAAATTTTAGTGCCATAAGTGTTAAAATTTATGATCAGCTTTTCATGAAATTTATTCACTTTTACTTACCTCGCATTCACGATAATTAAAATATGTACAATATTACAGGAGGAGATGGAAATTAAACGACAATCTTCGATTATTTTTTCTAATTTATATCTAGATTTAAATATTTAGTATAGGTAGGTAGTAGTTCATCATATCATAGTTCTTTATACAAAAATTATCAAGTCATATTAATTTTTATCATAGTTTTATTGGTATTTGACATAATTAACGAACGATTAATTATAATTTTGTACCAGGAGATCAATTCCAAAATGAATATTTTGACATCATAAATTATTTTCTTCAGTCATTTTCACGTTCTAAATACGATTTTTTTAAAATTAATTTAAAAATAGGTAGTGTTAAAATTTATAAACACTTGATCATCTGGCATCTATTTTTCTGGATTTTCGGTATCAAGTACTTATAGTATAAGTATTTGTCAACTTACAATATTTTTATATATTTATTAATAAAAAAATTGTATTATTTATTAAATTTACTTCTTTATTTTTTAGTGACAGACGCTTTACCACCGGGTATAGATCAATGGTGTATGTATTGGTACTTATCATTGACTGTAATGCACTATTAATATATAAACATATATAGATAATATGTGATATATAAAATATATAGGCTTGTATGATTATTGAATTCATTATTCATCACAGACTTTTTATTTTATGTATTTTAATAACTATTTTCGATTGCAATGCTTTTTATATATCATGTTTATATACAATATCAAAATTGGAGTGATAAGAAGTCTTAGTGTCTCTATATAATAATTATTTGGTCATTTACAACACTATTGCATAAGGAAAAAGAAGATATAGAGCTCATGTTGATTACTAAATGTGTTTATTTTGAATAAAAAAGCGGCGTTGGACAGAAGACGCAAATAAGATTATTAAGGCAGGCCAATCGTACTTTAAGCAAAGGTGAACTCGGCCATCAAAACACAAGTCTATCTGAATTACAACTCGAAATAGCTAACAAAGTCACAACTTCATCGCAGTTTTTAATAATTGATAATATAATTTGTAGGAGTATGTCGCAGAAAATGGTTTACTTTCTTGTAGAAGATGGTTAACCTAAATTATGATTAACGATATTACGACTCATATTGGATAGCGATTTAACCTGATTTATAAATACAATTATTTGTATAGCTATTTGTTTCTATTTTAAATATTTGTTTTTAATATAGTACATATAATTATAGACAAAAATACTTAATATCTATGCCCTAATGATATTTTTTTAATTTTAGGCGAACATTTAATTTAAAGGTGATAAAATAAAATAAATATAATAATATTACATAAAAACCTAGCATGTAATAATAATAAAAATTGGTGTACAGGTGTATGCAGAACAGCAATACAATAAACCATCAAATTTCATTCAATATGTCATTTCTACCTCAGTGTGATATGAAATATAAAAGATAAATATATATACTAAATATATACTTGTCTTAGTCAAAAATTATCTAAATATCTTTAACATTATATAAAACGTATACTTGTACAGTTGTACAATAAATATCTACCTTTTCTTTATATTTTATAATAATATTAATTGTTACAATGGTATGTAATAGTATATATATTATATATACTATATAGCATATATTAAACATATTTATTAGTATTTTGATGTAATATATATGCAAATAAAGTTACAAATAAGTCATACGTATATCAGACTTTGTACAACTGATAGTGGTATCAACTCTATTGTTATTTTATGTGATAACAGCCTATTCAAATAATTCAAATATTTAACGATGTGCTTTTATTTACATGAATTAATTTTTACTTAAGTATATGTTGGTAATAACTGATGCTAGACGTCACCAACATGTACTTTTCATATACTATCATTTTAAGGAACTTACTTCTTAAGATCATATAATATATGATTACAAACATACACAAAGTACTAACATGCGAGCAAATAAAAACAAGACTTCTGTCTTTATGATAACAATCACCTATCAGCCTAATTACCTTAAAATAGCATTTATTTTTTAATACTCGAAAAAAGCTCCACCAGGTTTACACTCGTTTTAAAGAAAATGTTATAAAAAACACAGTTGGCTAATCACCTTAAACGCATAAGGTACACGAATTCATGTGCGTTAGTTCTGATTTTCTGATAAATATAATTTGATTTAACAGAAAAAATTTAATATTACTCATCAATTGATATCATCAGAAAGTATACACTATAATAATACTTATGTGTATTTTATTATAATTTAGATCTGTTTGCCAAACGAAAATAGAACAACACTTTTTGTATAGAAAAATTAATAAGTCTATCCCCTCCCCATAATTATATGTACATCTTAAATTTTTGGTCGGTACCCTACAATATTGTAATATCAGCGAAATTCCAAAAATAATTATTGAAATTTAAGTTACTATTTCTTTGAATATGTATAGCAATATAATAGAAGTTTTTAAACGACATGGAATAATTAGTATTCATAGCGTAGTTAAATTTTCAAATTAACCACATTTATACATCTATAACGATATAATAATACAATTTAAATAAAATATTAACATTTCACTTAAATTTTTTTTAATTCATCATTGTTAACGTGTTAGAAAATAATAAATCGCTTTTAAATATGTCACTACATTAGATTAATTAAATTTGAATTCCATAATAAATCATTAGATACGGAAAACAGATTTGAATCCTGAGCAAAGACAGTTATTTATCAGTTTACTTCTTATAATATCGACGCACTCCAGATCTTTATGGACAGGTATACGTGGTATAATTAGCTTAATAATATTAATATTTCAATATAGCAAACAATAATTTACTCACTGGTGAAAGTTTTAGGAATGTACGTATAATATTTTACGAATTACAACAAGATTGCTAACATTTTAAAATAATTTTGTAATTAAAAATTTGTTAAATTTATAAATTTTATTATAACCAAGGCCTAAAAATGTAGTAGGACTTTCTTTCTAAATTTTCCTTACAGAAACCTAACAAATTCAAAAATGTGTATGCGCAATTTCTTATAAAATTTTAAAATAAAAATATTGACGAAATTGAGTATTTAATCAAAAATAACAATTTTAGTGATTTTGAGGTACTAAAGTACACTCATAAATAAGTATAAGAACTTGAAATTATGTACATATTATTTTTATACACCGTTAACTTTTCAAAATAATTAGATTAAATCATAAACATGTATACTACAAATATATTATAGGTACATCACTCCGTCCAACATTGTTATTGGCATAAGTTAATGTATGAAGTAGTCGTATTAGATTAATTTATAATTTATACATAAGAGTATAAAACGTAGATGGGTAACTTATATTTATACTAATTTTTTTTTTTTTAATTTTTAGTCAAGATAATATTTAAAATTTAAGTTGAGTTGACAGTTAACGAACATGAATATAACAATATTACTAAGTATAGTACGTTGTAAACCCATACATTTTTAGTGTGTTAGGTAATGTTAAAAAATTAATTATTATTAAATTAAATTGCTTTTCTTAAATCGTTTTATTATTCATTTGTTTACTTGAATTTTAATAATAACACCATACACTGTTACTTAAATAAACTTTAATTATATTGTGCGCTTGTTCCTTAATAAAATATATGTAAGTATACTAACAAAAGGACAAATAAGTCGTTTTGACATAGCATTAAATTATAAGTAATAAGGAACTAATCAATAAAGGATGCAAGTTCATGTACTTATATCTAATAAAATAAACATTCAAGTTGAAAATATAGATTGAAATGCTTTATAAATTGAAAATAACTTGTATTAGTTTGTACTGTTTGTAGTATTATTTTAAAAGACATTGAATATTAAAAGGGTACTTTTTATTTTATTTTTAGTTTAAAGTTATATTTTTTTTATTCCATTGCCCAAGTAAATTGACTTATCCGTTTTTTTTCTACATAATAAAAAAAATTCTGTTAAAACGATACATTTTCAGATAAGTAGGTAACATAAGTTTTACTCGTTATATTTATATTTCATACCAAATCTACCAAAAATTTAGGTATACATGTTGATAAACCTTAATGAATTTTAGACTTCAAAATACCATATAATAATAACACAATGAAATATTATTTGAGTATAAATGATTCATATAACTAAATTTTACGAAATATAATATTATTTCAAATGTATTAATTTGATGTGTTGATAGAAATATTTATGGTATAAGAGTATTCAGTAAAAGCTTAATAATAAGCCAATAATTATGTATGATATAATATTGTACATTTAAAAAAAAAAAAATACACGTTGTCTTGAATATTAACTAAGTTGGTAATAAAATAATTAATAAACAATCATATGTTTACATGTCTATAATATTAGGGTGATATAAGATTGCGAATGGAACGATTGCGAAAGGACCTTTTCGCGTAGTCAATTACAAGTTTTTAAACAATAATTTTTAAAATAATCCAATAATACAAGGGTTTTTGCTATTACGCCGGGTAATTGGAATACAAGATAGGTAGGTACGATGTAGAATAGATTCAAATATATTATTTATCTATAATACTATATCTATATTAATTCGACGGAAAACCAGCTCTATCGTATAGTATCGTATTTGTTTCAGTTTATAACGTATTATATATTATACAGTAAAACTTGTCTTATACGGACTCTTGATAAAACAAAACCCGTCTAACGTAAAATGGAAAGCTTTTTTTGGTTCCTTAAGTAGTCATATATACCTTTAAAAAACGGAAAAACATTTCATGAAATGAACAAAAATATTTTTGATACCCAACTCCATTTTGTTATTAAACAATTATTAAGATTAACAATATTAATACGTGTCGATAGATAACTACATTTTATCTTGAATTTATGTCATCAGTGCTCATTATTATCACGCCGTATAGTCGTAGTTTTCCTGTTTTTCGTCTCGTCTTACTTGTTATCACAGTGTCTTTAAAGATCTGTTTAAGTTTAAATAAAAAAAATGAAAGTTATTGAAGAATGTTGTTAATTGTTAAAGAAAAAACTGGACAAAAACTTTACACGAATTTTTGAATTTTTGGTTGTATTTTAATCTGCTAACTTAATTTTATTAAATTATTATTTGATCAATAGGTACCTACTAAATATTATGTTCTTCAAATTTTGGAATTGAAAATTATCATTACTTTGAAATATCTAATTAATACATATTATGTAATTATTTACTAAAAATTAAAATTTATTATAGCTTATGATATTTATTAATTTTCAACATTTTAATTTTTTAAATTGGACAAAAAATGTTATAACCTTAAATCTTTATCATGCAAAATATTGTAATATTGTAACTTTATAGTATGGAATTTTGCTTTTTATTCAGTTGCATGGAAACCTGCTTAAAACGGAAATTTTTATTAGTCCCGCGGAATTCCGCACAGGATAAGTTTTACTGTAACAATATTATTAATATTTATATGCCAAAAACTTTTTTAATTAATCAGTATTTTAAACATTAAGTATTATTTTGTATAATTTTATTTTAGTTTGTAATGTAGTTATAATGTAACATTCATAGGCGTTGTTAGGGGGAACTTAGAGGGAGCTTAGCCCCCTTCCCCCCAAATGCAAATGCAAACCTTCACAAATCGATACATGCCCTCCAAACAATTTTACAATCCTACGCCTATGCTAACATTGTATTATAAATATCGAATAGTTTTTATTTAAAAAAAAATATTTTAATTGAATTCCTGAACGAAATATATTAGGAAATTATAAACTTGGCAACGTAGTCTGTAAAAATGTTCACAATCGTTCGTTTTTCGGGTAAAAAAAAAACAAATTCTTTGATAAGCGACATTCGCTTGCAATCGTGTTAAAAAAAGGTAAAATGTTTGCAATCGTGTTACACCCAAAATACTTATGCTATTAATTTACGATAAAATTAATGGATAAAATAAAATTATAGAGAAGTTAAGGTAAGTACCAACTGTTAAAAAATATAATGCTATTATATAATAGGTACTTTACTGAAGGTAGTTAATAATTTTTTAATTTTAAATTATTAAATGTCATTTATGTTTTAAAAGCATTTGAGGTTTGAATGGGTAATGGGTATTATAAATTAGATGTATAATTTAATTTAATTTTCAAAATTAAATTCACTACTTTCTGGAGACTTAAATTTCTACATAATTATTATTCACAACTTGGTGAATATTAATTTACCATTTAAATTTTACAACAAATTACTCAACATTAATATAATATATTATTTTAATATTACAATAATTATTACAAAATTGATACAATTTCATAATTTTAATATCTTGTTAAGACTTAAATCAACAAATTTCTATAGTTATAATTATGTAAAACAAATAGTAATACTTAATTAAAATTTATTTTTATTATTGTTAAAAGTAAATATATAATACTAATAGGTGGTAAAAAATAATTTAATTAAGTCACTCAATATTTTTTAAACTTTAAATTAACATACTTTAAATAAAATTTTATGAATATTAAATATGTGAATAAGTATATAAATTAATTAATTGATGAATATTACAAAGTTTGAATAGGCTTTTTTTTTATAACACAATTGTCCGCTATATAATTACATAATCGATCTTATCATCTAAAAACATAATTAATTTAAAAATATTTGTGTGAAAACATAACAGAAATGTATGTACATAATATATTAATTACCTATGTTTTTTTCATTAGAAATATTTTTAAAAAGGAAAAATTATAATTATTATCACATTAAATACAATATTATCTCAGTTATTAACTATTTCATAAATATTTATAATTTCAATAGCAATAAATATTTTACAATGGACAAATATGTATATATTTAAAAATGAAAAACTGACAGAAATAGTGATTTTTAGTCTTTTAAAACAAAAACTTAAAGGAGTGTTGAACACAAATTATTTTGGCGTGATATTTTAGTTAAATTAATTTCATTTTAGTATTTTAACAATAAAAAATAAGATTTTTTTATTAAGTTAAAAAATTTTGTTTTAACTGATATTCATATAAGTACAGATTAGCTAGTTCAAATTCAGTCATTGTGTTATAAACTCCGCACAACCCATTTATTTTAAAAGAAACAACAATACAAAATAAATAAAACACAGCCTATGATTATGTACAAATCTTTAAATGACAAAACATAATATTTAGTATAATTATTTTCTTACGCATTATATTTAGTTAACAAAATATAAAAATAATTGATAAAGCAACCAGAACACTATAAACAATTTACACAATAGGTAATTTAATAAGAAAAAAACATTCAAGTAATACAATTATTTATTATTTAAATGTAAAATTTGAAAAATCAATAAGTATTTATAATATAAAAATTTTTAATACAGTAACACAAAAAAATTATTCAAGCTAATTTTAAAAGATCAAAATATTCAACAAGTTTTTTACCTAATAAAAATTGTAATTACATTTTTTATAAACTTAATGATTGAATAAGTATTCAGTAGATAAGTAAAAACTTTTGCATGGCACAAGATTATTGTGTAAGTTCTTGTATCAATAGAGTTATGTTTGACATAATCACATTTCTAAAAGCCATATGCACAATTCATCTATCTAACTATAAGAGTGAATTGTGATAAGATTTATTAGACCATTGTGACCCGTGGCACTCTGTGGTTTTGAGTATCACTGAGTAAAGTCTCATGGAATTAAATCCCTAACCAAGCATTAAAGCTTCATTTAATTCCCAAAGCATTTTCCTAAACTATCTGCTATCTCTAGCTTTGCGTACTCTGACCAAAGGCTAACTAGAAGCAGGTCCGGTTGTGTCATGTTTTATACATTAAGTTTATACATTTTGGTCAGTATATATTTACATAGTAGGTTTTTTTATTGGTATATTTTGTTATTTAAATAAATTGCACATATCCTACAAAGACCAAAATCCAACGCTTGGTGGCACAAACTTAATCAATCATTTTATTAAGAATCATAAGAATCACTTATATTATGATAATACCCTTTTGAAATGCAGTTCACACATAACCCTGAAACTTTGTCAACTTATACCATGTCTTAAGGTCTCAAATACACTTGTAGAAATAATTAGTTTTATCTACAAAATATATTTTTGACACTTAGTTCATAATAAACATAGTCAAATAAAAATTAAATGTTTACGTTCCGTCATTGGATGGTGTAGAAAGTTCACGTTCAGTAACTCCAATCCTTAATAATTCTTTCAACATAGGAAGTGGTCTTTTAGGCCATGTCTTTTTTGACTTAAGCTCACGTGCCTCATTGTGTATTTTTTCCATTTCTCTAATCATTGGATAAATTCTTTGTTCTATCCATTCGGATATGGTGTATTTATCAAATATCCCAGTCATCGATTCCTGAAAAGGTCTAACCAAAGATAAAAGCGATCTATAAATACGAGAATGATCATTCATTAGTTCGTCGACACGAAGCGGAGATGAAAATTCATGTTCTACGTTGTAACTAGTCATCCATCCACGATTCTTTTTGGTCACCAATATAAATTCATTGTAGTCCAATTCAATGTTGTGTAGTCTATATAGCAACCTAAAAGTTAAAATTACAAACTTTAACATTTATTATTTACGAGATTTACTAGGTTATTTAATGAACTAAACAGGTGATATTTATTATTACCGAAAAAATGTATTCCCGGGAAATGTGCATCTCGAGAACTGTTCCCAAAGATGAGGATCATTATTTAAGTTCAAAAAATCTCCGTCATATTCGTTGTTGTGGCCAAAAATACCACAATTAAGTCCTTCGTTCAAATCGGTTTGCAGCGACTGATTCATGTAGCCATTTGTAGTTGCCAAAAGATTAACGACCATCGATGGTATGGATGACGGTAATACCTCGCATAGAACAGCAAAATGATCATACCTGTTAAGTTAAAAAATCAAATAAGAATTATGAAACTATGAAAATGTATAATATAACAGGTCACTAAAAAAAAAAAGTTTCCTTCGATTAATTAATAAAATTATACATATTACAAATAATATACCTCTGCCAACCAGTGATGACAATTCCTTTAAAACCACCTGTAAACCGACTATTTTCGTTGGACATCAATTGTAACCAATTTAAATTGTTTTCCAAATGTCTCTTAACGTTTGGAACGTATAAAGTTTCACCGAATGCCCCTTTGAAAGCGCTAGCAGTCCACACATTCGGGAATACAATTTGATATTTTTCCCAAACATTCTGCATAACAAATCTATACACATCCTCGGCGTACACCCACACCTGAATATTACATTTAATTAAAATGTATTGAATAATGTTCAATTAATGTGATTTTAAAAAATAAAGATCCAAAACTGCTTACCATTGGTTCCACTAATTTTCCAATATCGTATAACTGCATTGTGGCTAAGGGCAAATGTCTCAACATGTCATCCCATATAATTGGAATTGTATTTGGAGATTTAGTGCGTACATATGTGGCCACTTGCTTGACATGCGATAAGAATAAATCTTCTCTGGCTTTCGACCTGCACCTGAAACATTCTCCCATGTGGAACACTTCGTCACAGCCAATATGTAAGTAGTTAACATTCCCATGAATCTCGAGGATCTAAAAAATCGAATAAATTTGTGTTAGGTTTTAACACAATAATCTAGAATGAATGCAATTATTAATAAAAATATTACTTGGTCAACCATTTGTTCGACAAACTTCATAGAAGCGTTAAACGATGGACAGAGTGCTTGTGGTGACTCTTGGACTTCTCTTAAATGTGCAAAATCATGTAGTTTCAATGCAAATTCCACGTGACCGAACGTTTGTATTAGCGGGATTACTTCCAATCCATTAATCGCGGCCATTTTCAATATTTCTCTAATATCTGCTTTGGAATACGCGTTACTGGCTGCTATCGGGGACAGATTTCCACTCCAAGGAAACATGTCTTCCCATTCAAGCAAAAGACCTGTCCCACCGAATCTTTTTATCAACGGGAAAAGTTGTTGAAGGTAAAGCAACTTGGGCGGCGCTCCTTTGAAATCGATGTGTACTAGTCGTTGGGGAGGCACGTAAGGTAGTGATTGTTGTAGTTCGGAATTGATCTGAATACGTCGGCTTTTACGAGCCGGCTGCTGCAGTTCTTCAATGAAATTGACGTCTTCTTCATTTTTCATTTTTCTAACTGTACCCGAAATTGGCGCAGGTGATTGGTATTTATTTGAAGGTTGTTCATCACCATCAAACTCAGACATCACTATAGTGTTTTGAATGCTTTGAATACCTATATCATTTGATGTATTGTACTGTATACACACTACAAAAAGAAGTATGCTGAGTATGAGTCCAAATAATATTGATCTTCGTCGACGTAATGAGTTAGTAAACCACCCGGCATATGAAGTTATTGTATTCTTCCATAATGTTCTGAAACATTAATTAAATAATTAAATAGTGAAACATTTAAAATATTTTTTTTTAAGTTAATAGACTATTCGTATTTGGCTATGTTATTAAATTCAACCAACGAAGATAATATAATTCAGAAATAAAAATTTAATGAGAAATTTAAATTAGGTATTTATATTAATACGAATAATATACCAGACAGACGTTATAATGATATATTTTGAGTTTAACCCAAGTTATTATGTCCCATACTGAAGTTATCAGTTCTATATTACTATTAATAGATTAACGATATTGCTTATTTGGATAAAAAACTGTTCAGCACATATTATTAAGTTTAATGAATGGATTAAGTTTACGGGCATAAATATTAGGTATTCTAACAAACACGGAGAAAAAATAAATGAAATATGCGAGATTTTTCACAACACATACTTCAATGTAGTAAATTCTACTTGTAATTTCTTATCTCACTATATAATAAATTGGCTGAATCATATCTGTCGTAGAAATATTAACGCAAGGTGAAAAGGGAGAGTAGTAAGTTACATTATGGGGCCCATCGTTAGCCAAAAAAACAATGTAGGTCCAATTGTTTTACAATATAGGAATAGATACTATATATCATACTTGTACAATTTCTAATTTCCATATTAAGTACTAGAATAAGGGCAAGAAAAAAAATTGTATATAATTGTTTATGTACCTACATTATTATTTTTAATATAGCACAATCATATACGAATAGAAGTTGACAAAATTCAACTAAGCCACTGTGATGTACACGAATTTTCACACGCCTACTTATTTACTGGTTTTATAACGTCACCTATGAAATAACGGTTAGATGAAAACCAGACAATTATACTGTAATATTACCACGTAAATAAAATAAATATAAACTCGTTGACACCAATACATTACGTTATACACGCATACATATATTTCATATGGAGGAAAGGTATTTTTTTTTTTATTACTATCGTAGACACATCGCCCACATCAACAATCATTATCAGTTTTTGAAAATTAGAAATTATTACACGGAGAACGTATATTATATTATGTTTTACATTATGAACAGATACAAAAGAAAAGGGCAGGGAAAAATACTTGGAGTAGGTACATTAGTATACGACGTCTAGATAAAAATATCATTACATTAGATTGTACTATTTTAATAATTTAAGAATTGTTTTATATTGTCTAGATCTAATGCCTATGATTCGACTTGAAGGATAAAGAGACGAAACATGCCGAAATCTAATTTACCGACACTTTCAAGTTGTTGGGATGATCAACCTACATTAGACATAAGAATAATATTATTAACGCCCCCGTTTATCGCGTTACCGCAATGTTAATAGGAGTTCGCCAAGTAAGTGGAACTGAATACATTACATTTGAACTACTTCTGCAGTAATGTATTCGTAAAACATTCTACCATTTCAATAACAATTAGCAAAGTTTGGGTTCATCCTTTTGCGGACGATTCCGTCGGCCACGCAATGCGAATAATTAGTACTTACGCACGCGATTTCCAGTCAAGTATTACCACCCATTATAATATCGATATTATTATTATTATTATTATTATTATTATTATTATTATTATAACAATCTAAACGCAAAGACAATAATGATTAAAGTTTTGAAGCATTTCTTCGATTTTTTTTTTTGTTTTTGTTTTTTAACGTAGCTACTACAATAATAAATGTGTTTTAGTCACTCAGTATTACTACTAATGAAAATTATACCTATTCTTTTGACAATTTTTTCATTCAAATTCTTCGAGTGCGGCTGTTTTCATATTCGAACAAATAACTATTGCATTATTACTAAAAATTGAAGTTAGAAAACCCAACTAACATATTATATTATAATTATTGAATCGTTAATGTTTTAAATGTTTTTTTTTTTTTTAATTTTTAAGTAATTTATCCAACGTTTTTTTGAAAGTCATTCCGATCAATGCGTGTGTGATGTACTCATGTTTATTACAGATCAATAAAGAAAATACTTATATATAACTAATAATGTACCATCTAGTCAAAAGCAAAGCCACCGGGAGGTCTTTTCATTGTGTGTATAATATGGACCATTCGAAAGGAATTCAACAATAATATTGTCATAATGGATTTTTATTATTTTTTTTATCTTATTATTACTATTATTATTTTGTTTGCAGACGCAAAAGTACAAAGATTGGAGAATTAAATAAATAAATAAACAGTTCATAGAATAATGTCCGAAATAAATAGATACATACGACAACAAACACTACTATACACTATTAGAACGCTGACGTCCTATGATGGCGGACGTATTGCTATTATAATGTATAATATCAAATTATTATCGTATGTTTAATTGACCGTGTAATTCAACGACGCGATAAAGGGATAACAACGAAATTGGAATAAATAAACAAACCTATTATCCAGGCGGCCAATGCTATTACGGGTAAATAAGTATCTACCAGGTAATTTATGACTATAATAAATCCTATAAGTTATAATGGAAAAAAAATTGACGCCATCAAATCGAAAGGAAACAAAGTCACTGCAAACACACTTTGACATACACACACACACACACACACACATTCATTCGATCACTCACGAACACGCGCACTACACACACGTATTGAACATTGTGACACGCCCGTTGGGTATATCTGTAAAGTCAAATCGGTGACACTTTTCGATTTCACCACGCTCCAAAAACTGTTATAATAATATTGATGTGTACCCCGCGTCGTTCGTATCCAATAACGATTTGTTACGAAAAATTACACTGTCTCGACATCGGCCGGTTCAGAAAAATAGGTTTTAATTCTTCCCAATGCCCGTAACTCGGTATGAAGGTAACCAAAGTAAATATCGCTACCTTCTATACTAATATGTGGATACAAATACTTCACAAAATGTAGGTACAACAGGTACATAGTTCCACTGAAGTATGTCTTATTGTCCTGTACACACTGATTGGCCGACTACAATGAGTAGTAATTAAAAAAATGTCAACTGTAGATTAAAAATTAATTAATGTTTTTTTTTTTTTTTTTTTTTTTAATTGTCGTTTTAATTTTGCATTCAACAGAATCCATTTTATACTATTATAGCTTTAATACTATAGTAAATTGCTCTATTATTTAACTTAAAATTAAGTATTTTATCAAAGCTATATCATAGGCATTTAATAATATTATAATTTTAAAGTGAGCTATGAGTATTTTAACGTTGATATAATTCACTTTAAAATAATAACATCAATAAAAGCCAATGAGATGGCCTAGATAATAGTCTCAGCTTAAAGTTTAACGATAAGTAAATTTATTTTAATATTAAAGCTAACAACATAAAATTAATTCTGCTGAACGTAAATTTGCTATGTCGTATGCAGGGCTTGAAATCATTATAGTGACGTTATGATTACAACGTTATATTTAACAAAAAACGATTGAGATTTGTAAACATAATTATAACGGAAAACAATAAGCAAAAATAATTAAATAACACAAATAAAACATAACGATTAACAAAATATATGATATACCATAAAGCAAAACGTTATATATTGTATACCATTGAAAGAAATAATTAATTTCCAATTATTTAATAGCTATAATTTATAAAATATATTAAAAATTTTAATTACGGTAAACGCAAATATTCGTATAACGTTTTAATTGTAAATAACGTAAAACAAAATTGTTTTTTTCAAATGTAAGCCCTGGTTGTACGTAAATAAGAAGAAGACGTCACGTGTGGGAGTGGCGTCCTCTTAGCGTATAATTTTTATAGGAAGTGTGTTTAAACAAGAGGAAAAAAGTATCGCTGCTTGTATACTACGGAAAAATAGTAACACAACTGTAGAACAAGTATGTACAGTTATGTACACAAAAATAGCATTGGACGGGTTTATAAAAAAATAAAGTGTGGACGCGATAATGGGCCTGTTTTTAACGATAGTTTACGAAAACTATGACGCAGTGGCGCTGAGATGGAAATCATCGTAAAATAAAACGCTATTACTTCTCGTATGATGTGAATATCTGATTTCAGATGTTTCAAAATTAGTTTTTCTCAGTATGATATTTACAGTACGTTTACGATGCTTCTAAATCGAACTAATCCAACGATACATTTTTCACCACGACCATTAACAGACATGTATTCTGGCATCAAAAAAAAAAAAAAAATAAAAAATTACAAATGAAACACAACTGGCGATATATGTAATGGACTATTATAATTTAAAAAAAAAAAAAACTATTTACAAATGTTTCATAAACAACATTAATAAGCGACGCTCGATACATGGAACGTGTTTTTATTGAAAACAAAAAAAATCCAATTCTTGTCGAATAAAATAATACAAAATTATTGAATATAATAATAACATGCTTCAATAAAAATGAACAACAGACAATTTTTTAATTTTATAAAACATAATTTTTAAACAGTAATGGAAATTGTTCGATTGATTGTTAAGCAAAAAAAAAAAAAACTTTGCTTGGTATTGTTTTAGTCAGAATTCATGGTATAGTGCATTTTAGCCACATGAACCGTTTATACTTCATTGTACGATGAATCCTGAAACGGTATGTGAACGCAGTAATCGCTTAATAAGACGAATCAACCATTGCTCAATCATTGCTGGTTAAATTTTAATCGACACAAATAATAAGGAAATAAAACTCAAACTGATGAATGTATTCATTTTTATGTGATTAAGTTAAATACAGTAATTTTGCCCGGACGGCCATGAGCAATAAGTAATAACCATCTTAACATTCTGATGTTTACAAAATAATTTTAAAACGTGTTTATAGTTATTTAGAGGATAGATTTTGATGATTTGAATAAAAATCACGGCGTTTTTTTTTTTTTTAAATATCGTTTTTTATTTCATATTTAAAATTAGATCTTCTATAGTGCATAAAACCGTGTGTAAAGTCTCGTGAAACATTTAATTTAGTATAGACATCAGGTGAGCTGTATAATTCTTTTATACGTTAATCCCCTAAATGACTATGCTAAACACAAAAATCTATTGTTGTTGGCGTTTGTTGTAGGAACAAGTCATGGTCGTAATAATACCGTCTATAAAAAAATATTATCAAACTTTGACCCCAAATCACTGTTAGGAGATTTTAATTACACGACAATAAGATATAATCTAAAACGTAAATTATCGTACAGGTTTAAATAGTATTATAAAAAATTACAATCATTTACTAAAATAATTAACTTAACCGACATACGAGTATATATTATTTCATGAAGAGTTTTCGTACCATGAAAATTAAATGGTGTTTATACGTATCAGGATTTCACAACTGTTTTTAATATTTATTACAAAATAATGTGTATACGCAGTGCCTACTACCTATTCAAGGTTCGTTACAGCCCATGCTTAAATTATCATAGTTTTTAGAATTTGTTAAATAATAATATTGATTATTAACTGCCTCTATTTCAATGATGCTTATAAAAACACGAATTATCCCGTACAGAGTTAGAGCTGGCCATGATAAACTAAGTATATTATTAAAATTTAAAACGGTGATGTATTTTAATAATAATATGACGTGTTTCATACCCACGTTATTGTTAGGAACGCAACTATTACATTGGCTTGTGCTATAACGATATTAATAATGTAGTACAGACCACCGCCAGGATATGTCCTGACTGAGAAACGATTACAATTTATCAGAAACGAGAAAATATCTAAGCATTCCGAGAAAATTTATCCGCACGATAAACACAATATTATTACTCTCGTCACCACGCATAAATATTATATTGTTAGCCAAAATGATTAACTATAATTAATATGCAAAATGATTTCATATATTGTACACAATACAGACAAATTTCACGAAAATGGTTATTATTTTATGAAACAATCAAGTGCGTTTTGGATATTTTCATTGCTACTTAATACGTACTTACAATATTATTATAACAGTACTTTATCTTACAATTTACTTGTGGTTTGATTAACATATTATTATGTTTTGGCCAAATAAACACATAATTATTATAACTGTTTACGAAAATCATCGGTTTCACCTACAAATGACAAGTTATTATACTTATTACAACTGCGAATCAGGTCGTATCTATTGAGTATCTCAACAGTTAAATAACTTCAAGTGCACAATAAACGTAAATGAATATAAATATACGATACCAGTTTTATAGATCGAGAGATGTTCAAACATTTTTCTTTTTCTACTATAATATTTTTTTTTAGTAATTGTTTATTATCATTTTTTTTTTAAACTAAACCTCATAATATGGCACTTTATCTCGTAAAATATAATGTAATGATAACCGCTAATCTTTGTAATCAATGGCTAAAAATTGTGTCATCATCAAAATCTTACTATATATGCATCTTATTGTGTATAAAGTCATACAAATTCATATATATTGTAATATAGACAAATATGGTTATATATTGTTGTTCCCTTATGTAAACAAACTATTCTATTGATTCGGATGATATCCATCGACCATCGCCGGAACTCAACAACAAACTTCTCCTTGCGTATGCCTCTGGTTTTGATCATGTGTAATAAGTTGCGTAACTCATAAATTGAGTGTAATATTTTTTATTCTTAAATAATAAAAATATTCTCTCGAGTACTTTCAATGTCTTAATTGGGTTCTTGGTTAATATTAAATCATACATATTCTTCCTCTGTAAGCCTGCAGTTGAATTAGAGTAAGTTAATTTATCATATAATTAAATCCTCATAGGTACATACAACAAGGTAGTAAACTTAAGTGCGCACATAATATATATGATGAAAAAGATAAATACATATAATATGTTCACGCTATACGAAGTTTTAAGTTTTTGAATATGAGTTAATATAAAAATGTTTAATTTCAGTAATTAGGTACTAAAATTGTTTTGTTTTTTTTATCTATAATACATTACCTAGTTTAATATTTATACTAAATATAATGAACATTATGGGGAATACTCGTTATATTCGTTTCACGATTTCATTCTTCAAATTGTTAATAATAAATAATAATACATAAATCATTAACGCAAACTTATTCGAAAGTTTCGATTGCTATTGCAAAAATTAATTTCATAACACAACTTGTCATATTATTTCTATACAATAGGTAAACTACTCGTGTATATCTGAGTGAATTCCTAAACAGAAAACCTACTCAAACTTATAAATTATTTCTCAACTTGCTGCAAGTTTAAGGAAGGCCGAGACCGCATTTTAAATTAAATTTCTTGTACATGGTTTACTTACTGTATGTCATCATGTCAAAAGCTAAATCATAATTAATTCAATACGCGTTCCTCGTAATTCATATGAGAAAAGACAAATTGGTTTATAAATATAAGCCAAAAGCGTCATAACCGCGGGAGCTATGGGGACAGCTACCGCCCACACCAAGATAATTAAGGCATAATTGATATTAGGTAATACAATGAATATTATATTTCAGTGGTATATTCAGGGGGACTAAAAGGGCTATGGCCTGTGAGAGGAAGTATGACATTGACTTGTTTTTATTGAACATAGGTATTATTCAAAACTTTATTTCCTGTTAGGATACATTAAACCTTAATTATATGTAGGTAGGTATACATAAAAGTTTGCAACGAAGTTTAAACTCTTCTACAATGTAAAATTTCTGGTTACATCTAAGTAGATTTTAAACTGTATTAAAGTATAAAATTATAATTAATATTTAATTCATAAATCTTATTTATGATTTCACTTTCACAATAATAGTTTTAACTTAATCGTACTTCTATAAAAATAAAAATAAATTAATTTAATTTAAAATATTATTTATTTTAAAAATTGATTTCTAATAATAATTATAGATTTGGTGTAATTTATTAAAGATAACATTTTAATATTTAATTACATCGATTTTATTTTTAATATTTCATATCTAATAAAGGAGCTTTTTAATAGTGAGATTAAGTTATTATACACGTTTAATTGTATTATATTTCTAAAAATATACCTACGCATTTAAGATATCAAAATAACTAGTTATTTAGATATATAGTCGTTTAGTTTTTTGTTAAAGCTAGAGTGATATCAAAATATACAATATTATGTATAGCTATAAATTAAGTGTATGGTATCATAGTATATGTTGCTGAGGCACCAGACACATAAAGAAAGACGGTATTATGATTTAAAATTATTGTTATTAACAAGTCATACCTGACCTAACCAGCCTTGAGACGAAGTATTATGGTAATATAAAATAATGACTGGTCACGAATTTAAACTACATAGAAAACAATCGTGACATAAGCCTAAAAATGTATATATATTTTTACAGACAGAAATAAAGAATACAGATATATAGGTTATATGACCACATGAGTTTTGCTTCACTACTCACCCCAGCGCAAACCAGTACTGTAACTAGAATTATTATTATACGTTTAAACACAATTAATTTCAATTCTACAGTTATCGATAAATAATCTTAGGTTTTTAAAATTTTAATAGAAAGTTTTCTCGAATTTTTAAGATCATAAAAAAATGTGAGTTAATGATTTTTAGTTATTATAAAATTCATCAAGATATTTTAAATCTTAGAATCTTATAAAATATCAATTTTATAAAAGTAACCCAACCTAAATATAAAATATTACCTTAATAATAATTTTGTAATAACATAAAAATGCATGTATACTTTAAACTTCATACTTGAAATAATTAGAGAAACATCGCATGTATTACATTGAGAAGTTTTTTAACTATATATATTTTTTTTAAACATATTTTGAAATAAGAAATGAGAATAATAAGGAAAAATTGTATTCATATATGTATTGATAATAAAATCTAAGAAAAATATAACTATATAAGTACTAAATAGAAGTAATTTTTGTCTTTTTCAAGAGTTAGTCTGAGCTGAACGAAAAACTAACAACAATCGTGATCAACAATTGTTTGAGAAATTTCAACCATTGTTCAACAATTTTTAAACTGTGTTTGTGGAACTACTCGTAATCATTTTTTGAATATGATTATTGCATTCAAATTTAACTTCACAACAATAAACACTGTTCAGCTGTACCGAGGCGTACGAAGCGAAACAAGTACCAATATGCACCAAAATCTATTTTTATTTCAGCCAATTATTTAACTTAAATTTAATTAATTGAACAATCTACGAAATTAAAAAAAAAAAATTAAAAAAAATAGTAATAATATAATTGTTACAATACTTTATAAAATAAAATATTATCTCCCCCTACAGTATATTTACATTTAATATTTATAGACACGCATAATTAATTATTACATATTATATACCGTATAATATAATACCAGGAAGTCGATATCGCATGCTTGTAGTTTATCCTAGCTTATTTCCAAATCCATTTTAATACGATTTACATTTTCTACACAAATTTTTTTTTTTTTTTATTCGTTTAGATATTACACAATACAAATTTTAATATCAGAAACATACAATTACGAATGGCCAAGAAAAAAAAAAATGAATATTTTTTCAATATTCTGTATTTGTCTATACTCAGGAAGTTACATTAT
Source organism: Melanaphis sacchari (assembly GCF_002803265.2). Taxonomy (NCBI): domain Eukaryota; kingdom Metazoa; phylum Arthropoda; class Insecta; order Hemiptera; family Aphididae; genus Melanaphis; species Melanaphis sacchari. Next base: position 2,482,592 of record NW_020271096.1, on the reverse strand, counting down.
AAATATTAAAACCAACCGCTATCGGGGAAAACGCAATAATGTATATCACGATGGGGTTTTTCAATATTTGAGTATATAATGTGAACTAGTAGGTAGGTATATTACACGTATTTCCGGGGCCTTTTTGCGCAGATGATACTAAATAAAACGTGATATAAAATGAAAACCGACAGAACACCGTGTGGACGGAGAAAACGAACAATAGATATATTATAATTAATGTACTTGATAGAGTGCAAAGTTGAACACACGACCGGATTTTGAAAACGTCACGTTTCTTTTGTTGAAAAAAAAAAACCACTCGGTCTGGATTTTTTAACGCTCGATGGTTACTCAAAAGAATGACGCATAACACTCGAGACTCTGCTTCGATTAAGCCCGCAGTGAAGTCAATGTCAATGTTGCAGCGCTGCAGCAAATAATATTTTACACCGTGCACAGCAATAATAATAATAATAATAATATGTTCACGTGTTATTGCTATTATATTATTATCCCGCGACTGAAATGTGCAAGTTACACGGCAAGGATCGGGTTTTTGAAAGAAAAAACAAATATGAAAATGCCGCATTCGATGTGAACACGCGGGCGATGCGTGTTTATTGTCTAAGGCGCACTGCAATAATAATAATAAAAAAAAAAAAAACAAAAAAACAAAAAACAAAAAATGCAAAATGCAAAACAAAAAATGTACACCGACTTTGCACTGCTGCACCAGTAATATAATACCGCCTCACGCCGCTCGGCAGGATGTCCGAGATTGAATCACGACGAGACGCGTTATAGTACGATATAATGTAGTATATTATAATGTTTTCGCTATGATTTATTATCCATTATTATACTGCCCAAAAAATGCAGTAACGACCACTGCCCCCGAAGACCGGTCGAATACGACGGGAACACACGCGCGGTTTTTTTTTCTTTTACCAACGCACAGGTTGTAATATTATTATGCCGTTGCGATCTCGTGCATTACAATAATAATATGTATTATTATTATTATTATTTAACTACAGCCATGTGTCGTATTTTAAAGTTTATAATGCATGTACACAGTCGGCCGGTTATTTTATGAGAAAATAAATTTCGCACAACTGGTGAGACTTGTTTTCTACAACACTGTTAGACGTAGGTACTACGTTATACATAGTAACCATTATTAATACATTTTATGTACTGCACAATTTTAAAACGATTATTATTATTATTATTATTATTGTTATTATTGTTACCTATTGTTATTGTTATTATTATTTTTATGATTATTATTATTGTAATAAAATTTCGTCCTGGAAAACCGTGACCCTTAATGTACCGGACACACTTGGTACGAGAACATTATTTTAAGGAAATGCTTATGATTTATGAAGTGCGTTAAAGCGCTAAAAGTGTTCTTAACGCGGTCTCTTTCACTTAAACCAACAACAGTAACTATTTCGCATAAAACAGTACGGCTTCTAGTATTTTTTTTTTGTTTTTTTTTTAAGTACAGAAACAAAGACTAACATTTTTGGCATTCTATACTAACCAGCAATTTGAAATTTGAAAAATATTAATTGCTATTTGAATCACACAACAAAAAATCAATAACAATATTAACACTCCTTCGGCCGTACTAGGTTAGTAATAATATACGTCTACATACTAAATTAACTACATAAATATCAAATGTTTATCGTTAATGATGAAATCCTCGTCATATTGATTAACTTGACTCGGTTATATCAAAAACGTATACCTACAACTTGGCAAGTCGTAAAAATCATTCGTTTTGGCCAACGAACGCAGCAATGCAGTAGTAAGGCGGTGTCAAACGCATATCCGGACCGCGATGTACTTAATAATATAATATTGTTATAATAACTAAAAAGTTAGTGCTGGACGAACAGCATTTCTGTTGAAGACCGCAGATACGGACCTTTACCGCTGCACAATTCTTCGGTGCATGCGCACGACAGCGGAACACGGTATAATAATATTATGCGTGCACCGTGCTTATTCAAGTGCACGCGGTGTGAACGATATTAAAATAATATCATCATTATAAAATATTGAACGGCGATGGGCAATTTCGAAACCAGATTTGGGACCGGTTGCGGGAGCTGGTCAGATACACAATGATAAAAAAACATAGGATACAACAGTATTTAATATTTATCACTTGACGTCCGTTCCGTGTCGTATATTTCATCAGTTTAGACGACGCTTTTCATAATTATTAGATTTAAGTGCGTATAGTCGCTATTGGTTGTTGCTGAGGAACCTACGTCGGGACCGATACCTCGTAGAGAATTTTTCGGTTTTCTTCGGTTCCAATTTGATTTAGCTATTTTACGTGTTCGAGTAAGTGATCATTAGTTAATTTGTTGAAAGTTGCGAGTGACGTTTTAAATGTATACATACGAGTATATTTATAACCCGTAGCCCGTCAAACCAGTCAAAACCTATTGTCATAATTATATATTATATTTGGATGTTTTAATAAGTACGCACCTCGCACCTCGCACCTGTATACATTCTTATCAGATTGTGACACGGGCTAATAATAATATACTTATTGTATTACATATACTACAATTTATAAACCTATATTTATATTTAAAAGTATATGTATATAATATATTCGCAAATATTAAATACTTGATATATATATATACATATACCAATTATACCATACAATATAATTATATTATTATACATATTATTTAATCATTTCTGAACAGTGTTTCTTTGTTTATTATAAAACTTAGGCGTAGTGGGAAATAACAAATAATTTATTCTACAGATTAATGTTCGATTATTCGTATTAACTATCATAAAATACACATCGTTTTTAATGTCATTCGAATAAAATCATCATAACATTGAAAAAAATCTTAAAATATTGCACAACATATGGTATAAATGGTAGGTATTTAACTTAATACACCTGAAGCTTACGATTTACCGATACAGGTGACATACTCACAGCCAGCGCCGCAATTAGCGGGGGTGCTGGGGGTGCACTGCACTCCCAAAGAGCCCCATTATCATATTTTGGGAGCCCTTTTCAGACATAAAGGATTTTAGTTTTTAAACCAGTTAATTGTGATACCGATGAAATAATAATAATCAATAATTAAAACGTAATGTCACAATATAGACAATATAGTGGTACGTTCAGTTTGCAAGTTAAACACTATAATAATATGTATTATTTTATATTATTACTAGCCCTCCGTGCTAGTTTTATATTTTTATATTGTATTATATTTTATACTCACTCACTGTAGGGTGACCATATTAAGAAAATAAAAAAACGGGACATCTGAAACGTATACCTCCCCCCACCCCAAAGAATGAGTTTACGGAAAGAAATTCATTGATCGAATGTCAACAGCGAACAGTGTCAACTAACAACTATTAGCGATAAACGCGTAATGCCTATAAAAGACGGAAGAAGACGGACAACGTAAAAACGATAAAGAACTTAATAGAATTAGAATAGAATAATAATAATAATAATAATCGAATCAATATAATTATAATATTCATAAGACTACAGGGTTGTCGTCCAGTTGTCGATACCGTAATACGGGTATTCGTAATAATTGAAAAACAAAAATAGCAGACGACCGTCAGCGTCTTACATAATATATGATCTAAGGTCAGCGTACACATACTTTTATATTTAAGGAATAATAATAATAATTGTGTAGCGTGTGCGTGGTTTGGTCGGTCGGTACGATAAGGCTGCGGTCACAGTGGCACAGATGTCGGCCGATTCGACCTACGACCGACGTCGGTGAAACTCGCCCGATTATTTTATGCAAAGTAAATATAATACAAGTGGTCTTAGTGCCTCCGACCGCATCGGCCGATTACGCCGACGTCGGTTATCCATCGGACGAAATTCAATTTCGTTTGTTTATATCGGCCGATTCAGTCGACGTAATCAGTTGAAACACAAATATTATTTAAAAATATTATATTTTTATATAGTAAAAAGTTGATTTAATCATTCTCATATAACTGAAAAAATCTTCCTCCTGTTCCAATAGTTGGTGAAACAATGTATGGAATTCTCCATATTTTTCCCTATCCTTAAAAATGTCATTCGTGTGATACTTTCGCTTTTTTAACAAAAAATATTTAATAGCAGGACTTGTTTCCAAACACAAAAATGAGGGGACATCCATTTTATAAATTATAACCTGCACTCATTGCATTGAAATGAACGACTGTCGGTCAATTCTATCGGCCGACGTCTGATGCACTATGACCATCCTATCGGCCGACGTCGGAAGAAAAGAATCGGCTGGCCGACATCGGTGCCACTGTGACCGCAGCCTAAGACGACGACGACCGAAATAATCGCACAGCTGACCATGGTGTCTGTTATTTATAAATTTGGTTTCTAATTTTAATCATACATACGAGTAAAACTGTTTTATATTAATTGTTTCATAAATCGATATTTTTTTTTCACAAACATAATATAATAATATTGAAATAACGGGATTAAAACAGGACCATCTTCTAAAAACGGGATAAAAAGCGTCCCGTTCGAAGTTTGTCGGGACAACGGGACATGATGACCAAAAACGGGACAATCCCGTTTTAAACGGGACGTCTGGTCACCAGTTATACGCCTTATACAGTATCATTACTAAATATTTTGTAATATTATGTATAATTGTAAATACTCATTACTGTTAACGTTCTAAGAATAACAACTCAATAGATCAGGGACGGTCAAACTTTTTTCGGCCGCGATCTACTAAAAATATACTTTACCTTTGAGGATCGACTTCGATAAAAAAGTTTTTATTATTATAAAGTTACTATACCACCATAATTAATTTTCGTGAGCGCAGCCTAAAAATAAATTCTAGCACGATCGACTTTAAAATCGTTGCGATCGACTGTTTGGCCGCCCCTGCAATAGATGATGGAGTCATACAGATTTGTGAAGGCGGGGGTCAATATTAAATTTATTTCCTATGTTACGCATAAATAGTATTAATATTTATTTATAGAAATCAAAAAACACTGGCTATTAAAATAGAAATAATGATACGTTTATCGCCGTCCGTCGATGGTCTATGATACTGTTAACAATATATAAATATACTGGGTTTCTTACAGACTACGATCCTATGAAGTTATTTTTAAATTCCATGTAAAATTAATTAGTAATAACTAATAAGTATGTTATGAACTATGATATACAATGATTCGTCTGTTATAATCTGTTATAAACGTGAAGTACCGATATTAGTCGTTGTGCAATATCTGCCGCACGAGGTACATCGATATACAATACTATTTTGTTAATTGTTTTAAATTTTTAGAATAATTAAATTTAATATCTATATGCTATATCATGCCATCAAAAAGTGGTTCTCAAAAAAGAAAAGAACGAGCTCAAAAAGATGCCGAGTTGAAAAAATTACGAGGTTCTTTCGATAGATTTCTACCAAGCAAAAATGGTAATAGTATTAAATCATATGAAAGTAATTAGTTAACTAATTTTAGATATTATAATTTTCAACTGTCAAAATATGAACTAGATACTTACTAAATAAATAAATGAGGTTTGAAGGAACGAAGACAATATGCAATAATTTTGAATTTTTAACTCCTGGTATGATACTAAATTCTAAAGAATCAGAATTAACAAAAAATGCATATGACTTTGTTCAATTTTATCAAAACGACATAAGATCTGATTTCCCTCGACAACTGTTATCACTTAAAGAAAATTTAAAAAATATGAAGTTGAAGACCATAAGAGATCTAAGTGATTTTTTTTTAGAAAATGATCTTTGTTCAGTTTATAGTGACATTATGACTGCATGCATTATTTTTTTAACACTACCAGTGATTGTAGCTTCTGCAGCGCGCTCTTTTTCAAAATTAAAACTTATAAAAAATTACTTGAAGAATTCTACTAGCCAAGAACGTTTATCACACATTGCTGTACTGAACATTGAAAAAAAGAAAACACAAGAATTAAATATTGAAAAAATAATTAATGATTTTGTTCATAATAAAGCTAGGAAAAAGAATTTTTTTAAATGATTAAAAAAATATTTGTACTTATTTTTATTTTCTATTTCAGTAAGTAAATAATCTAATTAATATTTTATTCATTTAATATTAGTAATATAATATGAATGCTATTGTAATAAACTTTATTAAGGTACCTAATTTTTTTATAAGGTTTTATTTATACAAATTAAAAAATATCAACCGAGATAAAAACACATTAGATTTACATTTAAAAGGAAGCCTATATGTATAAATTATTTAATCTATTTTTGTATGTAAAATTATTTCAAAAACAGGAACTTCTTATTTCAAATAAAGTGATAAAAATTGTTTTGCTTTTTAAAATTGTACTTATAATGCAATATGTATAGGTATTATTTGGAGAGCTAAAATAAAAAATGTTTAGCTCCCTAGCTGAGACAGGAAACTATGTGTTTTTATTATTTTCAGGGTTTTTTGTTATCAGGAAGTTGTAAGCCTACCCATAATCGCGCTTTTGGTGCTATGCAATTTTATAAGAAAAAGTTTGAAATTGGGGGCCCCAAAATTTGACTTGCACCTGGGCCCTTTTATCACTAGTTGCGGCACTGCTCACAGCTACAAAGTAAGTTAATCAAAACACCATAGAGGCTGTATAATACAATGGATAATAAATTATACTTATTTTAAGTTCCTTTAACCCATTAAAACAGCTATTATTTTTATCTCGTCGTTTATGATATATATATATATATAATATGACGTTTATATTTGTTTTTTTTATCTTTAAAAAAAATTATACCTTAAAGGTATAATACCGATATTTACCGGCACCGAAAAAGTCATTAAGGTTCCAAGCCCTGCAGATTACGACGACACACAACAGATTAAACAGATTAACTCGTGATGGCCAACCGTTTTAATTTGGCATAGGTATAGGTTAATACGATAATAATATATTATATAGGTACACGGTTTTCTCTCGTTTTCCGTGACGAGCGCGGCGTTCGTAATGTCGTTCTCTCGATCTCTCGGATTAATCATCTCACTCGCGCGTAAATTTTTTGTCGTCACAGGTACCTCTACATAATATATAATTGCACGTACACACACTAGACGGACGCGCGCGCGCGCAATCAGCTCACCCGACCGTTGGCGACGGCGGGCGGTGACGAGGACGACGTCGGATTACGTATTATAGCTACGCAGTTTTTCGGGACGACGTTTCACATAATTCTTCACTCACACGACAATACCGAGAAGAGGCGTTTTCAAGTCTCCATAAAAAAATATTTTGCCGACGACGAAATTGGATTCCGGCTGACACGCCGATACGCCTATACCTGTGTATAGTGTATATATATATATAGTGTGTATGCGATATACACGAAATATATTATGTTCTAAGGACTACGGGGACACGTGTAGGGGCTGCGTGCCTTTACACACTATACTCGGTGTATATTATTATATAATAATAATAACACGCGTGCATTTTGTAACGTATAATAATATTATATGTGTACCGCAGCTGCGACGGTTTACACTCCGCGACACGCGAGACGACAAAATCCTGGTTTTATGACCTCCGGAATCGGCGATCGGCGTGGGCTGTTGTGGCGGCGTCGGGGAGGTGAGGTGGGTACGACACGCACGCACAGAGGTCCGAACGCCGTTTTTCATAGTCCCCGCGCGAAAACTCACTCTTGAAATCTAAACCGTTTCCGAGTGCTATAAATTCGATCAAGTGTCGCCGCCATCGCTTGCAATACATCACACGCCGCGAGGAAATCGTCCGACAGAGCTTTCTGCAAGCGATATATTACATTATTGTCGCATTATTATTACAAAGCGAATATCATATTATTATCTACCGTAAAATATATCAACGACCAGACATCAACGATATCGCTTCTTTTAGCAGTAATATTCCTATGGTATTATTGGACTGCGGGCGCGTACGTTCTATTATTTACGTAGGTGTACACGTCTCGACAAATGAATTGTCTTGTTCAATATTGTCGTACGATAAGTTATTAATTATCAATGGTCAATGGACAATGATCGACTCGGCCGAGTGTGTTTAATAACGTGAACAATCGTTCGATTGTTTTATTATACAAAACATCCCGCGCCGCATTATTGCATTAACTATAGCGATCCAAACGGAGCAAATTAAATTTATTAAAATCGATTCCGGAGCATTCGGTTGGTGTTTTAAACGAGACGAGGGTCCGATTTTCGTTAAACAGCCATTAGACAGGCGAGACGGCAATGCGTTGAAATAAAAACAGCGAAGTGTTCCTTGTAAATTGATTCGGGTAATAAATATAAGCTTCTTGCGATTTATTGGAAATAAATTGTAATTGTACATAATATAACGGTCTAATGTTTTAACCGCCGGCGTTGGTAGAATCTAGTAGGAATAGTGTATACACTATACATACAGCATTCATAAATCGTTGCTTTTATGGTGTACTAATGACTATACGATTATATAACAATTTATCATACTGCTACGATGCAGCTCGGTCCGACTGCAATAATTGCTATAGAAGAGTAAAGACTACACATATGTCTATAGATCATAGTCAGACTCTACATCTGAACACGGTATTAACAATATTTGAACCAAATCGACAATAATTTAAAATTCGCGGACATTTTTCTTTCTCCTAGTAACTATCAATTTTGACATTCAACCGTCTGAAGCTCGAACTATCTACATGGAAACACGGTCGTATAAATAACAAAACGCTTTTCTAGAAATTTATGGACCGTGAATATGTTTATAAGTCTTAAAAATAGCAGATTCACCACGCGATAATGACGGAATTTATTTTCATCGGTTCGGTGACAACCAACCAGTCGGGGTATACTTATAATACCAGCCAAAAACATTATTACAACCGTAAAATATGGTTATGATGTCGGTGCAGTATGGATGATTTATTCGGAACTATTTTCACTAGTTTTCAGTTGCGCCGAAAATAATATCGTCGTTAATGTGAACAATGAATAATATCACTAAATACTAATATCATTGCGTTACATATCTGTATGTTTCGTGCGGTGAACAGTTCGCGTCATTCATCAGTTGTACAGTTTATATCATATAATTATCAAACAGGTTGAAGCCAAATAGGTGACACACATCATCTCGTCCATACGAACAATTACATCAATCAACGGTCACAGTTTTTATGTAATTAAAATTTACTTAATTTTAATGATATACGCGACGCCGGATGATGACCATTGTAAACGCACGCTAGTGCATCCTAATAATTACATGTATCGGAGAAAATAATAAAAGACAGATCGAATGTATTCCGTGTTAAAAACCGTTTTGTTGAAGTTTCTGACCGTTATTAGGTAACGCATATTTGAATCGTGTGCGGTTAGTATTTTGTTTTAAGCTTGGCCATCGGGTACAATATTTTAATGATAATAATAGAAACCAAAGAGATATATTTTAAATGTATCCCCCGTGTCAATGTCGAGTTTTAGCGTAGATCAAAATTATTTAATAAACGTCCGCCAAACGGCGTGTACGCTCTTCGCTCATATGTCTGCAATAACCCAGTTAAAACGTGATGGCGTCGAGTCGTCGTGAATAGAAAATTAAACCGTGTCATTAACATTTTTTTTTTTTTTTATATATAACATGTTGACATATATATTTAATATATATATATATATATATATATATATATATATTATTATTATATCAAACACGTGTACGAGGGGAAGAAGGAGAACACAAATAAACGAAATACGAATATTACTACCTATTATTTTGGTTTCCGCACTGGAATTACCGTCTTCTTTCTCGCACACTGTATTATATTATATATGGTCGGCAGTCGAAATCGTCTGCTTGCTGCAAATATCGAAACGAAACACATCAGTCACGGGCTATTGTGCTCTACCCTTTGTTGTCGTCGAGATTTAGCAGCGCAAAATTTCGTTCCGGTGTGCCGCGCATACCGGTCAGTGTCAGTCGGTTAAACTGCAGTCAGTGCGCGCGCGACCCGACTGTTTGTTGTGTTTGTGTACGATATAATAATATTATACCTAATGAGTAATGGTATTATATATATTATTAAATATGCGACACGCATGCGCGTGATGAATTACATTGTGTTGGAAATTTTTCTTTTTAGTCCAACTGAAATGTATCGAAATACTGAAATAGGTATCAAAAACGTCATAAAAAAAAAATACACGTACACACGCACACGCACATAAAAACCGTGTAAATTCTCAATCCATACTCCGGAATCGAGATTTTGCAGTGTCGACCGACCGACTTTTTTTTCTTTCGAGTAAACACCGAAAGTCTGGGAAATATACGTCAAACAGTAAATTGGATGTTTATCGACATCGAACGAAATCCTATATGTATTTTTATTTTTTATTTTTTTTTAACGAGATCGTTTGTATGCGGTGATGCGGTAGAGGATAACTGTCTTTGATATAACACCTGCGCCACTGTATATTTTAGACACAACTGGCGCATTCAGACTAAACGGAAAAAAATCTTTTATTCTTTGTTTGTTTTATAACGCCACTCAACACCGCCGTTATACTTGCCAGCGCTTCTAAATATTTGAACATGATTGTAAATTGTAATAGTTAAATTAAAGTTCCACGCCATTTTGGCACTCGTCTTTCGGTCAATTTCGTTGATACTGCAGTTGGCGTGTGCCGATGGTTGTTTTTTGAATTCTGAACGGCGCGTAAAATCTGTAGATAATTATTTTCTTTTAAATATTTTAGATATTTGTACTGTGTAGTAGTAGTTTTTCGAAGTTTTATTTGACCCCTTTAATCTTCGCGGATAAGAAATTCGTCATAAATTAACGACACTTCAAAAACATTAAAACGTTTTAATACCATCTAGTTTTTTATTTCAGTTCGAATTCAAAAACAAAGATTGACATTTGAAATTATTTTTAATCAAAGTCAGTTTTCTGAATAAAATTCAAATCATACTATATTATTCATAAACATAACAAGATAATCCTAAATAGCACACACTGTGGGGGAGGGGGTTGTTAAGGGGTCATAATATCATCTCCCAGAAATGTCTTCCTTTATGAAAATATATTTCTATGACATACCCTCTCCGGTAACAGTGGTATGTTATTTCGTAAACATTATTATTAGTACACCCCTTTCGAAAAATCATTCAGGGCGCGCTATTGAACCAATAATCGTTGTTTCAATTCGAATATGAAATTTGATCAATCACTCTAGTCTTATGGTAGCCATCAAAGGTTGGAGTTCACAACCCAAAAACATTCAACTGATTCAGTATGTAACTAACTAGGTAATTAAACTCAGTACCTACATAGTTACTTGAAAATTGAAAACGTCACAAAATTAATTAAAACCCATCTCTAAGTTCGCTTCCATACAAAATTCAACTCAAATATAAATCCCTTTATAAGAACATGGTTAGAGCTTATACCTAATAAGCCTTCACACAGGTATAAACGTAATTGAAATCGTGATTTATCATTGTAAATCTATGTGAAAACCATTTGGAGGGTGTTACTAAAGAGTGGCTCACTCAATCATGCTGATTTGTGTTATATTTTGTATTATAATTACTTAGTGCTCAAAATCACAGTACACATTATTTTAAACTTAAATTAAAAGTAAAATGTAATGATTTATAACTATTAATTAAACTTTGTGAGCGTTTGCCCAATACATATTCAATAACCTCTGTATCTTGCTTGTTTATTATTTTTATTTGTATCTTAATAAGTTTTTAATCAAAATATTTGATATAATCCGCGACTTAAGAATAAAATACAAATTGTATTTCTTTGATACCAACTAATTTTAATATCACAGAAAAGACTATATACAAACATAGAAAATTTTATATTTTTAATGTAGTATATATACGTAAACACCGTAATTATTTACGCAAAACTTGATAAAATAACGTCCTTCCATAATCAGCTAATTATCGAAAAACTCGTAGCCTTATTATTTTTATTTTTTCAAGTACACTCATATTAAATTATTAAACATTGTACGAATTTCTTTAATGTTTTTGTTATATTTAAGATTCTGAGCGTATGACGATGAATGTAATGATTTTAAAACGAAATGTTTTTTATTTATTTAAGTTTTAGCAGAAAAGTGAATCTTGTTTATATTTTTGAGAAGTTGAAATAAAAAATTGTTAATACTTTTTAAAATAATTGGGGGAAAAAAATATAAACATTTGTAAAATATATAATTATTAAGACAATTGCTAAGTGTAACCTTGGATATACAAAAAATAATGATTTTCATTTTTTTTTTTTTTTTTATACACAACACATACTGTATATCAACATTCAATACTAGCTGTTACCTGTTTACCCTCACTTTTATTTTTATACATATTATATAAGTATTAACTAAATTTTAAACATCAAAAATCCTATGAAATGACAGATAATATTTTTATGCTTAAATTGTGAGTATAGTTATAGTACATACATTTTCAAGGATGTATTTATTTTTTTTTTTAACTAAATACCTACATTATGTCTATAATTACAAATTTCAATTATATAAACTGGACTATATATTTACAATAACATAATAGCTTATTGATTGTAAAGGGTTGCGTGTTATTTTATGTTAATGTTACGTACATGAAAGTTTGTTGAGTATGAATTTGTTTGTAATTTGGTTACCATAATATTAAACATTCGTTATCGTTTACTTATACATCTTAATAAAATGTAAATAGCTTTTGCATATTTTTTCTAATCAAATTACAACAGTTTGTAAAAAATATATGTCAAACAGCTTTCTTTGTTGCTACAACACGTAAATGTGTATTTATTGTAAGTATTATATACTATACACATGATTTATTATATAATATTATATATTTATATAAAATAGGAGAGTGCACTTCAACAGTACATTTACCATCTTGCTAAGATATTTCATAGACTTATATTAAAATTTAATTATTTTAGTCTATACACAATAATATGTATAATATTTCTTGTATTTTAGTAGGTAGTGGATAGGTATATACATACATAATGAAAATTTGATTTGATATCAAACACAGGTTTTAATTAAACTGTTACTGAAAATCAACAATGGTACAATGCAGAATAATATACCGAGAATATTCGCAATCTACATAATGTATTAACATCAAATTAAAAATAGACCGCACATCGTTTGTAGGTAATAGTGTTTGATGCACATACCACCGTGAATATATTACGCTGAAAATGCCTTTAAACTATACGATCGTTCAAGTTGAAATTTATTAATTTTAAAGGTATAATATTTCACAAATATAATACATCATTGAGTGAATGATATAAAAATATACGGTACGATAAAATGTGAAGGTACCTTAACCTTAAAGGTATTTTGACATACGTTTATTAGTATTATTTTGACTAGGTATCGGTTTACTAATCTAGATTATAAATCTAATTAAGAATCATGTTATATAAGACAGGTTTATATAAAGTAAGACAAAAGCTTTTTATAAAACCAAAGTGTAATATAATACTCAGTTATTCTTTATACGTTTAAATTTTTTTTCTACTATGGTACTCACTGCTTACATACTAATAAACAATTTTTTTCACTGAAATACATTTCAGTTACCTTGACATGTAAGTAAAACACGTCGTTATGGTCATAATTTTCATAATATGTACCTACGTCGTCAACCAGTTTAATTCTTTACGATAATTATTATTACATTTAGATATCATCCATCATAATAAAAACCTAGATGAACTTTAGCATAAAACAATATAATATATTAAAGCAACTATAAACCAGAAAAAATTAATAATATATTTTAAAAATTCAAAAATTATTTTCTCATCTATTTTACGATGAAATAATTACAATACAGACTCGTGTATCTTAGGCTCGTATTTTAAATAATAATAATGCCTAATAATTGTGTACCACTCTGCAAGACGTGCTAATAATTTCAATTTTATTTAACAATAATATTATTACTTTGACAGTAATAAATAGTAATACTGAACATTATTATTTTAATAAAAACATATGATTAATTCAGATATTAAAATAGTATTGTAACTTTTTAAATATTTATTATTTAAATAATAAATGTTTTAATCTGATATCACTTCACAAATAACAATACAATATTATACCATTAAATTAAAAAACTAAAAACGTAATTGATTATGCTTAAATATTTTTTGTTCCAATTTTAACGCATTTGATTTAGTATTCAATAGAATAAATTAAAGTCATTTACAGACTACTTTTTATATATTTGACTCAATAATAAAATTAGGAATACGTTAATAATTATTTATTGGTCATGTTTTGTTTCTCAAAAAAATATTCGATTTGCAATACAATTGTTATTTTATTCAATAGTTAACCATTTTACCAAATAATAGTAAACGTCAATATTTATAATCACATGCGATGTAACTAAAAATAACAATTATTTTATACCAATATCGAAATCCTAAAATATAGGCTATATAATATTATGTTAGTATTTAAGATAAGTACTCTATCAATGATGTCCATTTAAGATAAGATCGATGTGATCATAAAGAATTATTATTATTTTGTTTTCTCGAAGCTAGAATTAAACCTAGTGAAGAATAAATAGAATATATAAAAGAAGTGGGCGTTTATATAAAAGGGGCAATTAAGGACAACAATTGAAAATTATTAAAATATAATATTAAATAAACCGAGATCTAGCAAATATACTCGTACATAACCGTCATAAACATTTGACAGAAAACCTCAATAAATTACTGAAAATGACTTAAAAGAATCTCATAGAATATAATCTCTAATATTGCTTATCAAAACATTGTACCTACCTACCTATATTTGCATAGCATAATAATCACAATATTATAATAAGCTTATTTGTTAATAAAGATTACAAGTTTTACAGGTAATTTAACTTTATTTAAAAATACAAAATCCGTATAGTGTTTTAAATATGTAACCTACCCAATATTAGCTATTGTCTATTACTAATGACAACAATACTATTTAAGTTATACCTATAATATGTAACAATATGTAACAAATAAGTATGCGTAATACTGTGTAGAGTAATTTATGTAAAATAAGAAGAAATAACTAAAATTGAGTTTAATCGGGAATTTTAAGCATAGAAAAATATACTACATAGTGGATGTCACATAGATGATATAAGGATTATATATTTATAATATTTAATGGAAAGTGAAATGGCGATTTTGATAAAAAGAAAATGTAAATATTTTAATCTGTGGGAAAATTGAGTAATAAATAACGTATATCAAGAACGTTTGTCTCATTTTTTTTTATTCAAAATTTATATACTCTTTTGTCCGAACAAAGTTTTGTTGACTTATTGTCATTGTTTTATGGTTAATTACAGCATGACATCCACAAATAAATATGTCATATACAAAAGCTATAAGGTGTGGGTTAAGCGTACATTTGATAAAATAACTGTAATTTTACATTTTGACCAATTAGGAACATTATAGGAAGTATTTTACAATGTTAATTATCTATGAATAGAGCCCGAGAGTAAAATAATTGAAACGGTAATCATGTAAATTTATGATGCTATGCTATATAGTGACGTTTTACGTATTAGACATTACACATGCAATAGTAATTTCGCTATGCCTTTGTGTGTACATCAAAATTCAAATAATTATACAAATATTATATCATTTTATTATTTCCTTCGAAAATATTGTTTCATGTTTTTTTTTTTTTTTTAAACCAAATGTACAACGAAAAAGTCGAAAAACTCATCATGATACAATACATTGTTCAACATATAATACAATATGTACCTTTGTGTAAATAAATTTAATAATAATAACTTATAGTTTATTTGATATAATATGATATACCAATACCACAGTAGTCTATCTGCTTGTACTTGTAATATAATAATACAATACCATGGTTAAAGTCACATTTAAATACCTATAATTTAGGTAAATATTATTCAAAAAATTATATGATAAATCAAAATATTTATTTAAAATATATTTATATTATATTTTATGCATAATATAGGAAATCTAAGCATAAATAACAATTAATGTTTTGAAAATGTAGAATTACTTAGTCTGTTGATTTCATTCTTATTATTTAATTAATCAGCCAACTACATTGTTACTACATAGCAATATACATATAATAATAGAACTAAGTAAGTACCTATGGTATAACTATAATAATAAATTTATAATGTTAATTTATGCTATAGTATAAAAGTGTTTGTGCTAAATTAAGAGTTTTTTTTTATATATATATTGCATTAACTACCTATAATAAATAATATTTTTTTAATAAAAATATTTATTTAAATTTAAAGAATTTTCTTGTAGGTGATGCGGGTATGTTAATTACAATTTTGATTTACTTCAACACAATTTAAAATAATAAATATTTCGGGTTCAGAAATTAGAGGATCTGAAAAAAGCAAAATACGCACGAAAAGTTGTAAAATATGCACTCGAATATGCATGAAAAATGTCAAATATGCATGAAAAATGTATTCAAAATTTCAAGAAAAAAATAACATCTAGGTAATGTTGTTATTTTGTTAATAATATACACAAAAACAAATGTAAAATATGACGAAAAACTAGTTGATATTTTGACATGTTATTAAATTATAAAAATTAAACTTTGCTAAAGAATAATAATAAATTAAGTTGTATATCGATAAGTTATCGACTATAAGATAGAAGATAGTATTTTAGTATATTAGCATAATAATCATATAAACATCGTACCGTTGTCATTAAATTAATATTCGATTACAACAATGACAAATGACAATAAGTACTTATGTTAAATAAAATGAAATTTTTATTAAGTATTTATTATTATGTAAAATACCTAGGCTAAAAAGAAAAAATTGCATTTTCTAATCAATATTTAAACAGCATAATTTGGGTGTAAAAACCAATAAAATATTTACCTTTTCCCTAAAATTTACGAAATATACAAAATGTGATGTTTGTTTTTTTAATTTTTAAACTCGAATTATATATAACTCAGATTTCTAGCGTGGTCTACCTATACTATAAATTGAGAAAATATAGAATAATACGCAATTTCTACAACTTCCAAACCCTAATAGTAATATTCAGAACACTGTTACTTTTAAAATAATATCATGATTTTACACATATTTCTAAAATTACTAATTCATTAAAAGTAATCTATTATGATATTATTTAAAAGCAAATATATGTTTAAGACTTTTACATAATAATTATATATTAGAGAATTACAGAAATAAATTTTCCTTATCTCATACTGTGTCAATTAAAATAAATATCATAATTCATAACACGAGTTAGAGACATAAAATCATTTACCTACTATGTAAAAATATTAACTAAAATATTAAAATATAAATACAAATTACATATACTTTGCATGAGTATATAATCTAAATATATACACAGGCTTAATGATTCTTTTTTCAAACTCATTTCAAACATTAAAAAAAAAAAACACAATATTTACCAGCTCTATTATTTATTGATGTAGATTTAATACAACACTGTTAACCAATTTATTGTAATCAATTATTTCAATTTTCAGTAAATAATAAATAAAATCATGAATTATGAGTTTTTTTAAATACTATAAATCATAATATAAACTAAAATATTAGACGCCTTTTAATTGCTATTGAACGCTTTATATCACTTAGAGCAATCAAACTATATTTAAACTATTTATAAATAGTTTCGATTTAAGACTTGTTGAAATTTTGGACGTTTAGATAATTTATGACAATAATACACATTCCAATGAGAAAACGTGCAGTTTGATGACACATACTTCATAGTAAGTAATTTCTCCAATAATACCATTTAGTTTGCACAATTTCTATACGAAGTTTTTAGATCATCATATAGCAAACAAAATAGCTAAAAAGTATAAATTATATATCATTATTCATTTGCACGTTTTTATGACTCCATTTATTTATAATAATATCGTACACACACTTTATATTTCGTAATCGAATTTTGATCCGTCACGTTTTCAATAAATATCGGGATATCTCTAAGGATATACAAATTGAATAAGCTAATAATATCATTATAACTTAAACTACTTTCTGTTAGTAGAACTTTCTTTTTATAAACAATATACATTTCTGCAATAATCTCTACGGATAGTAATACAAATTCAAATAAAAAATTGTTAAAATTTGTTAACACAAAAAATTATTTCATAGGTGTGGAGAGAGTGTTAAAAAATGTCACCTGTGGGATTGACTTTTTATAATTGGTCGTGTCTTTTTGTTTTGTTTTTATGTTATTATACAATAAACATATTGTGCTTTAAGGTACAGAATGTAAATTTTCTGAATAAAAATGTTTAAAAAAAAACATAATAATCATAAATGTAAACGCTTACACACGGCTTAGAAAAGATAAAGTGTTTAAAATCAAGAAAAAATACATTCATCATAATGAGATGAAACATTGAATCGAAATCAGCAGACTTCTAAGCTATACGAAATAACAATAATCACAAACTAATAGTACTATAATTCAAAAATAAATTGATATCGTACAAATCGGAAAGTGCAGTTCAATAGATAGTTGGCGTTTACTATAAGGGCATTAACCTCGACAACTTTTTTCAGCTATTGGCTAACTGTCAAAAATCCAAATCAAATAAAGACGACACCCAAGCATTATTGTCAATGCCAGTTCAAAGGGACATGCTTTTGTTCTTTGCAAAAATGGTACGGTTTTTTATTTACCGATCTAAAACAATAGATACGTAAGTGACAACATAATATACATGTAGATAATGGGAACATTTGAAACGCGTCTAGTGTATAATACTTTTGTATTAAATATTTATTTAAGTTTCTTTTACGTATCCAGGCATTTAATTATTACTTATTGGTCACCACTATCTATGGACGGTAGTGCAGGAGGCACACATTTAGTGTAAAACAATTGCACGGATTTCTATATATAATCGAAAGAAGTTATGAGTACAGTTAAGTTATAACTAATAAAAATTAAAAGCCTTTAATTAGGTTATCATACCAATATTACGACAAATAAAAGTTCAAAAACAAATAAGAAGTATCAACATTGGTTAAGTGGCTTTTTGGTGGAGCAATTCAATGTACTTGACTCATTAATCTGAAATAATCTCATACTCTCGTATGTACCCGCAGGTGCCAGGATATAATATATTACATTTAAAGTTTAAGAAAAATAAAAGCGCATTGAAGCTTAGTGAGTTCTAACTATGTAACTCACTACATTTATCGTAACGAGCACGATATTTTAAGCTCCGCCACAGTCACAGTTTACGACGTTTAAAATGGTAAAAGATAATTTATTACGCCACGTACAACCTGTACAGATATACATATATAGATTCATATCACTCTGGGTGTATATCTCCTGTACGCGGAGGCGGTACATTCATAGTTATAGCAAGAGTCGTAGTAAGAAACATAATAATAAATACTAAACAGGATTCCCACACAGATATATAATGAGGTTAGGCCAAAGACGGGTACATTTGTTTTCGTTATTCTATTCAAGCATCCGCGATTCGTAAACGTGAACCATGTCCTTTGTGAGTCGGTCGAATGTAGCGAGTTAAACGACGCATTATCGTCGGACGACGAGCGACGAGAAAACGCGCGAAGTGAAATGAACGAGCAGAACACTATAACATAGATAGGTACAACTGTAACAACACCGGTCCGCGCGCGCTACTTTCACGGCGGCCACCGATTACGAAAAAATCGAATCGGTGGTGTACGTTTTTTTTTTTTTATTATTATTATTCATCGTTTGGACTGCCACACGAAAATAACGATATGATTATTATAATCCGTAAACGCGGCACTGACGTCGTGGACCGTGAACCGCCGACCCGAATAGGATTACCCGGAGGGTGTATACAAAAAAAAAAAAAAAAATCATATAAATACGGACACGACCAAACTGGATGGTACCTGCAGTGCCTATAATATCACACAATAAGAGAGTCGTAGTGGGCATAGCAGAATGTGGAATGTCGTCGAAACGGCGGGGTAATTCGCGAAACCCGTGATTGACGGACCCGACAACCCCTCCGTCACACCCCCTCACCGCGTATCAAGAATCGTTATTATCAGCGACCGCATTATATATATTATTATACCGTCTTCGGACCGCGATTTCGGCATCGTCGTTTACAGACATCTCATATTATCGGCGGGTTTGTAACGGGTGGATGATGCGTGATGGCGAAAGGGTGGTAACAGGCACCTGTCCGCCGAAAACCGACCGAATACCCACGAAACACAATTAATAATAATAATGCGGAATACCTATCGCACGCACTGCGCGCCAACACACACACACACACACACATGGTTTGCGTATTTTTTGTATTTTTTTTCAGTCGGGGTAAACAGGTGGGCGAGAGCGGCGACCCGCTGCTCTCGGGGCGACGATATCAATCCGAACATTCCGAACGGCACCAGCCCCGTACGGTGTACGGGACGCCTGTGCGGCGAAAAACGTCTCACTGAAATTACCTGTCCATATCGGCAGATGATGTCCGTTGCGATTTCGGCACGGCGCGTCAGCCCATCCGCGCCGCCGGGGCGCGATCGGACCGTTTTTCGAAAAAGATCTGACGACGGCGGCGGTGGCGTCCGAGAAGAACCGCTGCGTGGACGACGAGTAGAGACGACTACGCGTCCGCCGGGAACCGCAGACGACGTGGATCCGGACCCGAGTCAACGACGGATGTATTGCGAAGCGGACGACCTGGCGCGCGCACACTGCGACACACAAGACTGACACACACAGCACTGACCGCGACGCGCGACGGGGACGAACGACAGACGTCCGACAATGTAGAACGGCGACTGTCGGACGGGCGGCGGCGGCGGCGGCGTCGTCTACTACTACTACCATTGCTACGGCGGCGGCGGCGGCAGCGACGACGACGTACCTCACCGCGCGCCCCACCCGGAGACGATAAAAAAACATATCCTGTCCACGCGCGGGCCACTGACCACCACCCGGCAAACGACCGAACGCGATCGCCGACTGTTCTTCGCGCGGATCACGCGTGGGCCGCTGGCCGATCAAAATATTACATTAATATTATATTAATATTGTTATCGGTGTTTTTTTTTTTTTTTTTTTCATTTCGCGGGCGGCGGCTGGTCGTCTTTTCCGCGCAGCATACCGCTGATACCGCGTTCTTCTATCGATTTACCGGCGGACGGGTATCGGCGAGGCCATCTGGTAGTCTGTGCCCCGAACTAAAAACGCGCCGGAGACGAGACTCGGACGAGACCAAGCCTGCGGCGCGGACACGACGCGCGCGCTCTCTCCGCGTCCTCCGCTTATCTCGGTATCCGTCGTCTCGTCCGCGGCGCGCGCGTGCGTGCCGCCGCCGCCGCCGCCGCCGCTGTGACCGCGTACCGGGTAACCGTGTGCGCGGGTGACGGCTGACGACGTCCCTGGAAATAAACGTATCCCGAACAATAATAATAATATGTCACGCTGCGATGTGCCCGGTACAAACGGGGTCTGAACGAATACCTACGTACGACTTCATAGGGTATGGATATTGTGAAATACGGTTATTTTGGCGAAGCCATAATAATGTGATAAACTCCAGTGTAGTACGAACGGATGTATTACAAAAGGTTCCCGGAAAATTATAAACGTCAAAAGCCCGTGTTTGGAAAGGTCTCTCTTCTTTTTTTTTTTCCAGTGCCTGACGCGAATGCGAATATTTGATATGTTTGATATTAGTTGGTATTAATTAATGTCATAAAAATATAATTAATAACGATCCTGCTGCAGGTTTAACTGTTAACGATTAACGTTTTGCTACTCGTATGACGGCTTATAGGTAACATATATTATTATTGTCGAAAATCGGTGTCCACCTAGCCGATGTCCTGCAATAACTTCGATTTTCCAAAAAATTAGTTGTAGACATACTTACTATATACTGTGATTTATTATCGTATAATACTTACATAGAGTGCTGCGCGGGCGAAAATCAATTACGATTTCATTGTGGGAGTTATAATACGTATTTTCAGCATTCGTGTGAGAGACGTGTAGTAAACCCAAATCCCATATAATTATTCTAGTTATTAATTATTATAATAGAATATAATATAATAAATTATTCATAGAGTATAATTTATGCTGATAACTAATATAAGTATTAATGTTCGTTCGTGGTGAATAGGTAAAGCCTAGATCAGGGGTGTCCAACCTTTTGTGAAGTCTGGGCCACGTCATATGGATAGAAGCGTTATTGCGGCCTACGGGCCGCATAGTTTTTAATAATAATAGTTAATACATACAGTGTTTTATTTTTATTTGTTAATAAATGACACCAATAATAAAATATTTTATCAAAATCGGCTCGAGTTGATCCTCTAGTCACTCGTATAATAATTAATGTGTGCCCGTGCTATTATGCTAAGATAAAAGTATTAAACACGATTAAAGTTTATTTGATGTTTAATATTATGTAGTTTTATATTCTTATGATAAATTTGTTCTCGTAATATTAATATATTATATACAATTAATTAATAGTTTTTAAATTGAAGTGAGGGCCGCATCAATATCTACATGGGCCCCGGGTTGGACACCCTAGATCAAAGGTACATAAAAATACATAGTAGATATTAACAAGATGTAAAATTAAAATATAGAATAATCACGCTACAATACGTCATTGATAGGACCCATAAATACGGGTAGAGCACCTAGCATTAGTAGAGAAGGTAGTTAACTGTAGACTTACGCACAACGAGCTTACGACAGCGAGTTTTAGATTATTTTTAAAATGTTATAAAGTTATACAAATAAAATATTTATTTTCATGCGTAAATTATGAAGTGAAGTGTTCATTTATTTCAATATACCTACCTTCCTCAACACGTCTCAAGACTTCGTCGAACGTGCTACCTCGTTTAAATAATAATCGTGGTACAAAATATCGCAGTGTCCTGCACAGTGATCACTACAGACGCGAGGACGTCCTTCACGTGACACCACAGTTTTTTTTTTCTACCGACCACCATCGCAAACCCGAAAAAATGTTCGATTTTTTTGTTTCGTATCAAGTCTATAAGTTTATTTTATCGCCTGTTACACTGTGACCGTCATTCCATTTTATCGTAGTTGATCCTTTTCCTTGACTATTTTCTTTGCGACCGCTTCGACTTAAGATTTGCCTCGTCAGATGTCTCCCACATATTCTAGCTAACACTTTACTTGTCTGAACGTCATGGCGTTTGACACTTTGTAAATCCCTGTACTTGCGCTGAAAAAAATACCATTTCAGTCGGAATTACGACAAGTTGTTCTCCACGTCTACGTTGTGCCCTACATTTCCCGTTAACTATCTATAAGTAGTGTCGTATTAAGACACCAAATCCCTCGTCGTATACTATTGTATAAACAATGTACTTATATGAAGGCACTACATATACTGTTGTATAAACAATGTACTTATATGTAGGCACTACATAATACATTAATACCTGTTATTAATGGTATTATCATTAATTAAAACACAATGTTATACTCCCACTGTTCCACCGTATATTGTTTTGTCGAAATCTATAGACTTTTATATTCGAGGCCGTATGCATAAGATAATATTATAACATAAGTTATTTGATGACAACCGATTCGTTATTCCTTTGGATTAAGACGGAACACTAATAAATAATATATTAATATTAGTAAAATACACTGTCGTCACTCGCCAGTCACATATATAATAATCGGAGCCGACATAAGATAAATTCGTTTAATGAACACTGTATTTATAATCTGTTAAGGTAATATGACAATACTACTCGTATACAAGTAAATTTGATAAATTAAATGATATATTACAGTTTATACAATGAAATCTGTATTCGATAGTATATATTAATTAATAATTATATTATATATAACGATAATACACTTCGTTTTTAGTGTTTCTAAAGCCACATTACGATGAAATCATTGTGTATTGTACTTACCCGTTGAGGATTTATATACTTATTAACAGTAAGTACACATATAAATTTATAAAACCGTATTAATTTAATTATTTTTGTATACATTTAATATTATGACTACAACACAAAGTCTAATTTTCTGTTTTTTAAACAAAGTTCATCAATGATCTCTTCTGATGAAATCTCAGTATTTCGATGGCACGACTATAGTGCTAATCCATTAATGTCTACTTAATTAATAAAATTAATGTAACTATAGTGTTTATAGCGAATTTTTATTTGAGAAATAACTAAATAACATATTATATTCTTTTGTTTTGTAGCTTTATTATTCATCATAATATATTTTTTATAAAACGGAGAAAACCATAAAAGTATGATAATTAGTATTGATAAATATGCAAATTTATGTTTAGAACGAAAACAGTCAAAAATAGTGCATTAGCGTGAATGTGCGACCAGGGCTGGATTAGAATGAAAATTTTTGGGTATCTATTTGTATTTTATGTTGCGTCATTAATTTTATAGTTAACAGACATTCACTGCTGTACAAAAACTAGTAGCCGATTCCGTCGCCGTTAACCACTATGGAATAATTGGATACAGATATGAATATTTATTTATTAGTATTTGTTAATTAAAAAATAATGCTTTAAAGCTGTATGAAGTATTGTGAGTGGGACTATTATTGTATAGGCGAGCACGGTAATAATTTAAATTAAAAATCATGAAATACCAATATGACGTAACAATGCATTCGGTCATTATTTATAATTTTACAAAATAAATTTTATTTTACCACTTATTTTGATCATCATTGTTATTCTCTATACTACCTACTAGTGAATGGTGGTCGATTACGGACTAATAAATTTAAATGACGCAATATGTAAGTAATTATTTTAATACAATTTTATTTTTTTATCATTATTTTATAAACTTATTGCTTTTTTAAAATCATGTACCCGCGTTAGTTACTTTACTTGGAAGCATATTTGTGTATTTACCATATTATGTATGTCCACCATATTATATGTATACTATGTTTTATGCAGTGGCGTAGCGTAGGTTTAAACTTAACGTATGCGTTGAAAATGATAATTTAATGTATTCCTTATTTTTAAACTTTAATATGTTCTTACTGTTTACTCTAAATCATAATTAATTAATTTTTATGAATAATAACTTAATATAACAAATGACATAATAAATTACATAATAAAATAACTTATTAAATTAAATTAAATTAACTTCTTGTTGTCACAAGCCATAAATTAAAATAACTTATTTTAATACCCTATGTCAGAGGTTCCCAAACTATGGGCCGCGTTTTATTTTTAAATAATACATTTTTTTAGACATGTGCTACTTCTTATTAAATAACTAAAAAAAAGATTATTTGACATTACTGCGAGTCGTCAAAATTTAATAATTTCCAAAATGGGTCATATCATAAAAAGTTTGGGAACCTCTGCCCTATGTGTTATGGTTAAAAAAGATATAAGTTTATTTAGCGGACATATTTTAGAAATAATAATACATACTTATAAAATAAATACTAATAGTTACAAATATTCTTATAATTCATTATAATTTTACTTTGACTTTAAATTCGAATTTTGTAATTAAAAATAAATGTTATAAATTTAAATGAATATCATTTATAGACAACGTTAGATTTTAACTATTTTTAATACCTAATTATTTTTATTGTTTCAAATTACCTATAAAAATGTATGGTATCCATATTATCTTCTGCCCGTTACCATTATCAGTTGTTGCCACAAAATCAAAATTATTAATTAATAATTAATATTTTAGAGTTATTTTTATTTTTTAGAGTTATAGTTAGAATTTAAATACAATGTCAGACACACTATCTCAAAATCAAACCGATTATTCTTTTCTTCTCTCTCTCTCTCATATATCTTTGGATGAGATATGAACTATCTTATAAAATATAAGTTATATTTTAAGTTGAACCAAATCACACACAATATGAACAAAAACATTTGTATAGTTTTAGTTTTGAAGCGCATTGCACGTAAACCCGTTTCATGCTTAGTCTTTTTAATGTATAAAGTTATATTATTATTAAGATATAAAATGAGTAAGTACTTATAGTTTTATTATTTGGTTAATTGGATATGAATAAACTATAATATAATAACAAACGATTCAGAAAATAGACATACAACCCACAGAGATAAAAATGCAGCTGAAACATGTATATTTATTTTATAAATTTTATTAATTATTAATTTAGTTATGTCATGACTATATTGTGTTATATATAGTATAGTTTTTTTTAATTCAATTTATTTTTACAATACAATGAAACCTCTGAGTAGCAGACACTCTCAGTCACCGAATTTGTGTCCTTTATTCAGAGAGGATCAATGGCGTAATTAGGAATTTGTCTTAGGGGAGGATAGATATATTATTACACACAAAATACTTAGATTTTTAAGTACAGTTATAATTGGTAACTGAGAATACTATTTAATCAAAAATCCATAAACTAATTTATAGGTACACAAAATATATTAATAAATGTTACTTTAAAATTTTACAAAATTTAATACCTAACAATATTATGATAAATTCTTCAAAATATAAATATTGAATATATTAAAATTAAATTTTACTTTTAAATTAAACAATAATTATTAAAATATTAAATTTATTTTGTTTGTAATATAATATAATATATATATAGCTCTTTTTTGTATTGTTTATAAAATAATTTCTAATTTTCTTGCCTGTTAAGCCAACTCGTAAAACACATCATCAGGATCTAGTAAAATTAATTTATGAATTAATTTAATATATGGAATTTCTATTTAATATATTTTGTTATGATGTCAGCACGACAAAACACATAATTCCAGTATATGTATATGTTGTATAATATTATTATTTATTACAAATTATTACATTTTTACATTTTTACATTTTTGCAAATTATTATCAATTACATATTATTATTTAATCATATTTTTACAGTCAATAATTACAAATGTATTTTTTTAATGAAGTACAAGTATTTTTTAAATTATTTTTGTGAGAAATATTCGGTGAGCTTTGTCTGTTTACACAGTCCTTGTGCAATCTCAATAGTAATATAATTCGCTAAAGTTACAACAGAAGTGAAAATAGTACTGCTTTTTTACCTTTATCGATGAAATGACTCATGTTCTTTACAGCAAACAAAAAGTCCTGTAAACTTGTTATTTGATAGAGAAACCATCACCATGACTATTTCACTGATAACTGAATTCGTCATAAATTTATCGTCCTATAACGAATTTTTTTTTTATAATTACATTATTACGAGAGTTCGTACGAATGTGAATACCTACGTATTATTTTCAAATAAAGATGAAAATAATGTTTGTTATTCTGAGAGTCCGCTATTCGGAGGTTTTTCCATTGAAAATTAATGAAAATGTCCCCGTTCCCATAAAAACGTCCGCTATTGGAAGGTGTCCGTAAGTGGAGGTTTCACTGTATTAGTAAATTATTTTGTTATAATAACACAATACTATTTTTCATAGACGCCCTCAAGGAAGTGGAAATAGTATCATTACCGCCATGTGATTTTTTTTAAATTGTTTAATATATTTCATAATATTACACATATTACATATGGAAAATATTCATACAATTTACAAAATATTTCTAGAACAAATATTTTTCAAGCAAAGCGATAAAATATAAAGATAAAAGTTGATATATCCGTAGGTGGAATATTGTATCCTGCAGGCACTTTTACTTTTTTCTGATGATCATTCATAAAAAGTTATTATTGTAAGATAGTGTACATTTAAAAATGTACTCAGTAAAATGTTTTCATTCTATGGATCGAATAAAATGTATATTCACTATGTTATGATCAAATCCATAAAATAAGTATCTATTTCACGAAAAGTTCAATAAAATTATGCGGATGTAACATGCTAACAGTGTCACAGTTTATCACATGGATACATTATTATCCTTGTATAATAGTAGATTTTCAACTCGAAATATATATCTATTAATTATACAGGAAATGTTTGGCAAATATTTATAAGTATTTGAGGCAATAGTAAAGTAAGAAATTTAAAACTGGTTTAGTTATTTTTTTTATTTTTTGACGTGTTTAAAGTTCTAAAATATTTTGTGATTCATTTTCATGAATATTAATTCAACATTCTTCAACAATCGATATGCTATATTATACTTGCGTGTCGGTGGATCTTTCACGCCTATACGTCCGATTATTATTTAAAATATAATACCGAAAACTATATGAAAATTCAGCATAATTAAATAAGTTATTATTTTAAAAATTAACCAAATCATGAGTATAGGCAGTATAGCTATCGATTTTTTTCTTAATTTAATAATGTTTTATTCAATATGTGTAGTAAAACATAAAATTCTATTTAAATTTCGATATTTCAAGCTTTCATTAAATTCAAGAACTGATTACATTGCAAGTTTTTCAAATAATACCAAAAAAATTAATTCACAGTATTTTATAGATTTTGTTAATAAAATTTCAGCATATTGAGATATTTTTTAAAAATAATTGGAATTTTGGAGAAAAAAAAGTTTAATCGAAATTTACATTTTATACTGATTTGTGATTGTGCTTCGCTGTTATTTGTACATGAATATTAACAACTATCAAGTATTTGATCACACAATATAATGATGTTAATTGAAATCGGTAGGTATATATATTACACACGAGTACTATATATAGCTTCCTTTATTCGATTCTGAATCTATAAAATACATTTTTTATAATAAAAAAATATATGAAAATATATCAGAAATATGTATGTCTCTATTTTAACAACAAGAAAAATAAATTATTATATTTCAAAACAAATAAGTACCAAAAAGTATGAATATTATAAAATCAATATAGTACAGAATGAGACATAAAATATTAAGATATACATCGGTTTTGAATGGCTATAGAATACAAAATATTGAACTTACAGAAATAAGGAGTTTATTTTTCAATTCAGTAGTGTATTTAGTTTTTTACATTAAATTTTAAAGATTATATCTCTAATTCCAATGACAAAACTGCGACAAATGTTCCCAGAATGCCTGGTCTCTTTGAGGGATGACGCGGAGTGGCCTGTGGTGCTCACCTGATTTGAGCATTTGTAGTTTTTTTTTTCTTTGGGATACCTAAAGGATAAAGTATCGTTCTCACGCCAGAGAAGAACTTAAATAGAGAACCAGGGAGTAAGTTATAGTTATACCAATCCGAATGTGCCGATAAGCGGTTGAAAACTACCGTAATCGCCTACAGATGTATCGCTACTGAATACTGACGGCCGCCATCTTAGAGATGTAATCTTTAAAACCAAATGTAAAAAACTAGATACATTACTGAACCAAAAAACATAAACCTTATTTCTGTAAGTTCAATAGATTTTATTCTACAGCCTTTCAAAACCCAAGCCTATATTATGACCCACTATATTCTATATATTATGCAGTATGTATATACACTAGCTGATTCACGCGATCGAATTTAATAAATTATACCGAATGGCTGTAGGTCGCGTGGACTATAATAGTGTATAATATTATAATAATAAATTATTTATTGGTGATGTATGGGTAACCTTCAATTTTTAATAATGTTTATTGTTTATTCATTTTTATTATACACTGATTTATCATTTATGAGCCGTAAATAACTGTTTTGGAATATTTAAGTAATTTTGTACTGGCTGCATACACCAGGTGCTCCAAGTGTTATACTAAAATATAAATCCAAGCTTAAGTTATTTAAGGTATTTTATAAACTACTATGTTTTCGCCATACATTATAGTTATTTGGCATAGCGTTAAAATTATTATTAAATTAAACTATTTTAATGTTGAATTTTTCGAATTGTTTGATCGTCCAACGTTCTACCTAATAATATATACATAGTCGAATAAAGTTTGAAATGCATGTCATTGTTTGTATAATACTGCGGCAATATCTTGTATTATATTGTTTTTACAGCACAAAAAAAACGTTCGTTTAAATACGGTTAGCTTAATTTGACTATATAGCATAGCTTAGCCGGGTTATTAGACTATCGATTAAATTTCATAGAACGAAGGTTACGAACTATAGTTGTCCACATGGTTTCTATTGGCAACATAAGCTTATAAACAGAAACCCAGAAATATTTTCAGCATTTTCATAAATATGTTCCGACACATAATATGCATTTTGGTGCATTATCACGCGAATCAACCATATGGAATTGAATTACTGCAACGGGAACAATTCTAATTAAGTAAAGTAAGTCAAGTAATTTTTTATTATTTTTGAGTAGTATATATTATCTATTTACATATTCATAGTATATACTATACTATGATTTCCAAAGATAATATAAAATCATTAATATCCTTGTTTTGATAAATGAGTCATTAAATATATATTATATATGTGTAATATTATTTATTACCGTACATTATAAAACTACATATTTAATAATTAATCTAATAAATCTTTTACTACATAATATAGATTAGTAACAACAAGAATAATAAATATAATAATGTTTAATTTAATCTATGATATTTGTAATAATTAATCTTATTATTTTATAATATAAATTTTAATTATGTGCTTCATTTGTAAATAATCATTGACCATACATTTATTTTATTTTATTTTATTTTTTTATTTTAGTATAGGAACTTAATGTTTATTGAACAACTAAATGTATTTTACTAAATATTTCAATATTTTACTTTTTCATATTTTATATTATACTTACATTATCTTTGATATATTGTTATTATTATACCAACAGGTATAGATAACACGTATGGAAAATAAAAAAATTTATATACACTATAAATTATTAATTTAAAAATTTAATTATTATGCAAAAAAAAAAAAAATTGAGAATTTGTAGATAAGAGTTCTGAGAAAACGGAGTCTAAAAATCTCCATACAGTGAATTACATGAGAATTTTATCTAGGTTTAACATCGATTTTATAAATTTGCCTACGCAACCTCATCTAGGTCACTCATATTACAATACTATAAATACAATAAATTCATAATAATGCCACTATAAAAATCGTTGACACGTATGAAAAACTATATGTCTATATATTCCTATATAAGATAACATAAATATGATGAATACCATTGAATAATATAAATTATATGCGCGCGTCTTACTTTAATATGTCGTCCTTGTGTCCTTTGGAAATTGTTTTTTATTGGGTCAAAATTGATGGAGCTATTGTTTGTTATAGGTTTAATGTGATATTCATATTATAAACACTATTACATTGTAATAATATACTGATGATAATTGAGAACGGCCACATTTTCCATTTAAAGTGACCGACGACGGGAAATATGGCGATTACTCACTCGTCGGTTTGCACAGTAATTTTTGTTAGTCAGTCTCCGTATCTGCACGTCATCCAAATCGTCCGATTCTCAACGACTTTCGATCGAATCATTTTTGCGTCGCCGTTATCGAGTGCACTAAGTAATGTGTAGTGTGACAACATATTTTAGATGTAACGCGTCGCCCGTTTGAAGATAATTACAAGACAATATTAGCACCAAATGCAAGACACGAGTTAGATTTACTTAGAGTCCTTAGACAATCACCTATTTATGTTATTTAATGCCTTACATTACGCCTAGGATTCTTAGATTCTCACTCACACTATAGCTTGTAAAAACTGAAAATTTTAAATTTACTATAGTTATTTACACGACCCAACCGATAACTACTGAAAACAATCAAATAAACATCTCTTACCACAGCTTTAATCGCGAGCAACACTTGATTCATTATTACCTGCAAAATGAGTGTTATAAAAATTTACCGTTTTGTGAAGGAATGAAAAAAAAACGATATTCTATGAATCCTTTTTCGTATTTTTTAACAAATGTATAGTGTATAATGTTTATTTGTACCAAAATTCAAAATAAAACTAAAATTTACTTAAAATCATAATTAAACTTGAAATATGAATCACAATCCAATATTGTATTGACGTTTGAAACAAAAATATTGTATCATACATATAATGATAAATTTTAAACTGCATAAATAAAAATGTTTATATTCATTGTGAATTGCAACTATACCTTTTATATGTTTTATACAATTTTATTGTTATCCATTAAAGATGAGACTAAATAGCTACTAAATATAATTATTTTAAAACTGTTATATAGTTAAATATATTTTATATTTATTCTTAGTAACTTAATTCAGTTTTTCAAAAGAATGCGAAAGATTATTTTCTGAAAGTAAAAGATTGTATAAACAAAACGCCCTAAAAAATATTCTTTAGTCTTTCACAACCAAAAATATTTAAAAAATTTTAGTAAGATATTCGCTTAAATTTTAAACATACTATTTTAAGAAATATGTACGATAATTAATAAGAAAAAAACCAAAGTGAAAATCAAATATGTATTATTTATTTAATCGATATTTACTTTACCGATTGAATAAAACAATAAGACTTAAAAAAATAGTTTAAAGTTTAAGCTATATTATTAACGTAATAAAAATTAAATTAATAATGAATAATTTTTTTTTTAATTTTAATTTTTTTATGACTTAATGCAAAAACTGTGTTCAAATAAAGAACGTATAATGTATTGAATTTATGAACACAATGTTTATAATAAATAATTACCTATATATAAATATTTTGAAAAATAAAATCGTGTTTTAATATTACTTTAAGTCTTAACAGTTTTTTTCCGTCAATAAAGAAATTTATAACATTCGATATTTTTCTTAGTATTTATTCCCACCATCATATCAGTACGGTTTTATTAAGCACGAAATATAATAATATATTAACCGGAAATTATTCAGTATCTTTATATTTAATGATATCTTTATTCGTTTTCCAAATATTATTATTATCAGTATTTTTCACGCTATTATAATATTGTATACAGCATTCACAGAGGTACAGCATTATGATATTTTTCAATTATTCTCGGTCAAGCCATAACCTCGGTGTTACACCTGCACCAGTAAATGTTTGAAAAGGTGAAAATATTTTACACACAAACGATCTTAACTGGCTAGAATGTATATATGGATGGCTACAGATTATGTTTATTTATACCTGTAAATGTGACTGAAAATGTTTTTAGGGTTTACGGTTTACTTTTATGGCGACTGCATATTATATAGGTAGTTCAAGGTAAAATATTATAATAAAACTAGAGGGTAAAAACCTAACGTAGATGAGATTAGAGATTCAATGAATACGAAAACATGCCGTTTCTCTACTCCATTACGCCTATTCCTTATTAAAAAAATTTATAAATCATTATCTTCATGTGACGTAAAAATGTTTTGTCGCATATTTCGTTCTTGTACCTACTGTCTTTGTAATATACTCGTAATATTAAACAAGAGAAATAGATAACCACTTTTCGAGATTCGCGGGGTTGGATGCAGATAAAATACGAGTATTATCCTTGCACAACAAATAATATAATTTGCTTGTGAAACGGAAATATTTATGTAATATAGTAATATTACTATATACGAATAAAAAACATTTAATTTAAAATTAAAAATTCTATGCAATTATGATAAATATTTGACTTAGGTGCCTTAGGACCTATAAGGTTTACTGACCATGTAAATTTTACCATTATCCCTATCCTTTTATGCACATCAAAAATAAACAATAATTTCGATGCTTACTTTTGCGTATCTTGTACAATATTTAAACACTTTTAGTCGTTGCTAAAATATATGCCGCGATGACAATGGTCGGATGGTATCATGCTAGTTTCTTTAAATTATAATTGTATAAACTCTACAGATGTTGGTTTTACTTGTAGTTATTCAGTTTTTTATTTGTAAGTCCTCACAAATAGCATTAATTTGCATATATTTATATGTCAGTTAACAAACATAAGTATGCTAGTGTATGCATAGAAAACTAAATTTATTGGAGTAAACTTTAAAGAACTCCCTTTTAAAGAAGACTGTTTAAAGTTGTTATAAAAGTATCGGCATTGTTGTCATATGTTTGATGAAAACTAAAAGAACGAGAAAAGTCTTTTGACCTTTACCATAAGTCTGTTAACTGTTGTCGTTTTTCTTTATACGCATTTGTTTAACTTAAATATAAAGTGTAATACTATAAGTTACGAATACAAATGTTGATTCTTAGTTTTTTGAATTACAAAATATTCTTATACGGTATTGAATTGCGTTGCTAGTAATAATTTTTTTTTTTATTTGGGAAGGTATTTATATTATTATTATATCGAGTATCTATATGCATTATATTTTTAGTTATTAAAATGTGGTTATAACTCATTAATAAATATTTAAAAATAGACTAAAAAAATACTATAATTTTAAATATTTACCAAATATTATATCAACATTATTTAATAAACATAATCTAAATTTCAAAATGTAATTTTGCTCTTTTCCAACTAATTATAAGTTATAATAATTTTAATATTTGATTTTTGTTTTTTTTTTCTTGATAAAAATATTTTTCTAAGTAAAAAAACTGAAAAATGAACAATAATACACGGCTTATTTTATGTCATAAATTGTTCTTAAAGCAATTAAAAATATAGTATTCAAATATAATTATAATTTTTATAATGTTGTGTTATAGTAGGTAATTCAGACATTGACAAAATCTCAAAAATATTATATGGTTAATATTACCAGTATAAAAATTATTAAAATATTAATTGTTAAAAAGATAAAATTTATGGCCAACTCCTACAAGAATAACTTTTTTATATTTTTATCTGAAAATTAAAAATACTGTAATTTTTTACATAGAAATTTTTACCTAAAAAAATAGGATAATATTATTTAAATTAATGATTTTGGAGTTGAAAAGCTCAAAAAGTTAAAAATGATCATAACTTGAAAATAATAAATATATAAAACACAAACACTTGAATAGAGCGTATTTATACGCTGTATGATGATTCTTGAAGGCTAATTTATATCTATGTTATATACTATAATATTATATGTTCATAAAATTCATTATTATATTTTTCCACACTATCACTCACAGGATTTGCTCGGCGACTCTGCAGTCAACTTCCTGTTGAGTGCTATTTTTACATTAATTTTGCTATCTTACAGAAGTACGAGCGGTATTCTTTTTTATCATCTTTTATAGGAGTTAACATTATCTTTTATAGGAGTTAATACTATCTTTTGTATGAGTTAACACTATGTCTTTGTAGGGGATAACATTACATTTGTAGGAGTTTATCATTCCCCAAATTTATTGGTCCATAAAAATTTGTTAAATTCATCAAACGCATATAATACCTGAATGTTGAAAACTTCCGATGTAAATAATGTTATAGTTTTCATTACCGTGATTAGGGTAAAATACATTATCCATATAAAATATACAATTATTAATGACCAGTGTTGGGAATAGATAATTAATAATTTATCTAGATAATGATAAAGATGACTGTACTAATTTTTATCTAGATAAACATCAGATAATTTCATTAATTTTGCAAATACTCAGTGATATATGTACAGGTATTAGATAAAAAAATATATCATTTAAAACATTTTAAAATATTAATATAAAATTAAATAGTTTATTTATTAAAACATGTGAAGTATATTTTTGAATAAACTTCATTAGAAAGATAACAAATCAATCTCTGAGTTAATAAAACAAAAAATATTTACATATGAATAAAATAATATTTTTAATTCTATTTTTTTTTTAGTCCATAAAAATAAATTATCTAGATAGGTACTCATGGATAACTAGAATTTTATCTAGATGAAGATAAATATAAATGAGTTGAGAATTATTTAGATAAGATAAAAGATAAATCATCTATCCAGATAATTTATCTAGATATTTTCCAACACTGAATGACAGTCAACAAATCAAAAATAGTTTACTTCATTATAAAATAATAGTATATTAAAGGCCAAAGGGTCACTGCCTATTGGCTTGGTATTGACTTTTAAATTAAAAGCTCTTCATGTATATCGCCTTTAATCTTTTAAAAACGCTATATTTAATCTAATATATTAACATACAAACATTAAAGTACGGTAGGTTACCGAGACCCAATATCGGATGTGCAACCTACAGTATTCACAATCCATTTTAACTTATTAAAATTCTTTACAGTTAAGCAATTGGAATTATGACCTTAAATAATATTTATTTTTTTAAATGCTAACGCTTTGTCACACAATTAATTAAAAATAATAATCGTACTTTGTAGAGAAATTAAAAAAAAAATATTTATGTATTTTTTTCATACAACAGAAATAATTTTCCGAGTTATATTAAAACATGACCCGGTGATATAAATAAAAAAAAGTTCACAAATTAAAAGCATTCATAATACAGAATATTAATAAACGTCCCGATCCAATAGCCATAATAATAATGGTCTCCGCAGTGATTTTTGTACGTTAAAAATGTTGAAATTTAATGACTTTAAAATATTCAAAAAAAAAAAAAAAAACAACACAGAGATGAAAATAATAACGAAAATAATGTTTACGTGTCGAAAATAATGATTATTATAATCAAATACAATATCGAATGTGAAACGAAATCTCGACATCACCTGCACTACGAGACAAAATACGTATCTTATACTTGTCCTTTAATAATAATTCAATCACGTACTGTTACCACGAGATTTCCGTACGTCCCGTGCTCGTGTTTCTCGTGAATGTATAATATAAATAATAGGTACGCTAATAACAAACCGTAATCAAACGTCGGCTTTGAAAAACCCAAAAATAAAAATAAAAACGCGTAGAACCGTGGTGCCCACGGACTTGAAAACCGCCCGTCGAACTCGTTACTGAGGAATTAATTTATTTTTATTTTTATTTTTCATTTTTGATTTCCGTGCACGCGTGTGGTGCGGCGCAGACCGCCGACGCCGCGGACACATGTTCGACGACAAGCGGAGACGACGACGACGACGACGGCGGCGGCGGCGGCGGCGGTCACGTCATGGACGTCAAGTGGTGTACGCCAACCCGAACGGGACGCTGTCCATACTGCCGGACGCGGCGCCGGCGTGTCGGCGTGGCGCGTCGTCCGTGTCGTCGGCCGCGGCGTACCTGACGCTGTCGTCCGCGGCCATCGCGTCCAACGTCGTCGTGTCCGGCATCGTCACCGCGGACAGGCTGCGGTCGCCGTACGCCGTGCTCGTGTCCGCGCTGTGCCTGCAGTGCGCCATCGACGCCGCGGTCGGCCTGCGCGGCCACCAGGGAGCTGTTGGTCGGCGGCGGCGGCGAGGCCACCGTGTGCCGCGGCGTGGCCACCGTCGGCCGCCCTGTCGGCCGTCGAGCTGGTCACGTTCGCCGCGCTGGCGTGTCTCAACGCGTTCGTCCGGCCCGACTACGCTGAGCTGCCCCTGCCCGCCGCCGCCACCCTGTGGGCCGCCCTTCCATGTACGTACGTCATACTCACTCCGACGTTGCTGTTCGCCACCGAATTTCCCGTCCAGGTACGTACGCGTTTACGTCACGGATGGGGGTTTACACGGGGAGGACTTGACGGTTTGCCCGCCACCGCCACCCCTCCCCGTGCCGAATAAAAATTTGTCGCCCACGTCCCAGCAAAATCACCTTTGTACAACAGAATTCCCTCGTAGCATAATAACGTTTTCTACGTATTACACGTATATGCGATTCGTTTTTCGTTTGACTAAAGTTTAAACGTAAAAACGTTTCGATTCAAACGACGCAATATATTTTCTCTCCGTTTTTATATTATGCTAAAAATTTGAACGAGAAAAAAAATAATTATAATACGTTTTATATCAGCTATACCCAACTACGTCGCGTAAGAGTGTACGGCACGTTTTTCACGACACGATCGAATAAAACGACAGACATATTATAGTACCTATACCTACCCTTCTCGATTAGCGTAAATAAGCAATTGACACGTATTGTTGCTCGCAATGGTTGTGTCAGACCACTCTGAACTTCATACAATTATTATATACGATAAAATATTCGTTTAAATTATTGCGAATGTATTATCTACGTGTATGGTATGAATTCAAAGCTGCGTGCACGGTTTTATAAGCGTTATATTATATAATACGACGCATATCGATGACAGTATAACGACACCTGTTGATGATAATAATAACAATAATAATAATGCGATAAATAATAAGACTAGGTCATTGCCTATTGTGAAGTTACGAGAGTTTAAAAGGTGATTGCCAACACGAACCGTGAACTTGGACCGAACACTCGTATCACGAATATTTGACCAGGGTTAAAGTTTACAACCGTCCTCAGCATTGCGGAAAAAATTGACTTCGAGATCGTTTCAATGGAACTATTTTACGAAACGTGCAATTTTTTATCGATCGATAAGTTTTTTGCAAACGTAAGCGAGATAATTCCTACTTTATATAATATAATATATTACCTATGGTAGATAGTGACAATCACGTGAAAATAATAATTCACAAATATTTGGTTTAAATTTGGGCAACGTCATTCGAAATATTCTACGGTCAATCGTTTTTTACCGACATTACGTGTAATGAAATGTTTAGATAAGAGTGATGCGACTACACGTCGCCGTCGGTGATAAATATTTTGTCAGTCTATACGTGGTTGGAGTGACAGTTTTTTGTTTATGAACTTGTAATTTTTTGACACCGACTGACAAGATTAAACGGACATTTTTTAAAACACTAAGTCATCCATCAATGATAATAATAATATTATTCGACTTCGTTTTCTGGTTTTTATTAACATAACACATTATACATCATAATATAGATACAAGTATTATATAGATGCAATAAAGTTAATATGACTTCAATTATTTTTATAAATATAATATTATATAGGTAATGTATAAAAAAATTGTTGAACTCTCTTGAACATAATATTATGTTTGTAATAAGAGAATATAATATAAATATAATAATAAGAGAGTATGTATGGTTTTACTTTTTGAAAGTGGAGGAGGTAATAATACTATATTGTTTTCTTTAGATGCAATAAACTGAATAGACCCAAACAGGCCACTGATTTTATTACCCAGTAAAGTATATAATATGACTTACTGCCAACTACTCTTTTTTTTAAAGTAATTTTGAAAAATTATTAACGCGATGGAAACAATAAGGCGTAACAATTATTATATTTCGTGTAATACTTAGTTCTTACTGCCTTACACAAACTAAATTTTCTATTTATGATTTTTATGAAAATCTATAGTGGTTATAACTTATGAAAATATTTTCAAAATCCAATAACCCTTAGTTGAATGTTCAATAAAAAATAAGTTTTAAAATTTAGTCGGGAGACGGGTAGAACGATACTTTTTTAAATTATAGTATTTATACAGAGAACAAACACGGTGAAACACTTTGTATAATATTGATGCGATAATTTATATACGAGTACGAGCATATTAGCGCGAATAAACGATAGAAGACAAAAATACTTAGAAATGTCGATATTTTTTTATTTTATAGCTGTTTGCAGAGTAAATTCTATAAAATATGAATTGTTATAATAATAAAATAATAATACAGGGTTTCAATCTATACATAATGTAAATGTAAATAGTAAGAATAAACAAAATTGTAATTATGCGTTGGAATGTATCATCGAATCATATGAATATAATTTTTTATTGTTATAAATAGTATATAGTTATCTACTTTATGCTATCACTAAACGCTTAAAATAAATATAACACAAACATTTTGTTGTATGGAAAAATTTTTAAAATTTATTTCTTAACGCTTTTGATCTTGTAATTCACAACAGTTTGAACATATTCATATATTATTATATTATTTACTAGCCAATTTATTTTTGTACCGAAAAAGCATAACATTATAATACTGCATAATATGGTTCGATAGCTATACTTAAACATCATAAATGGATAATGGTACTGGTAACATTAAAAATTGCTCACTGCATATTTTAAATTTTCAATATATGCACTACTTCTTTACTACAGTTTTAATAATTATTCATTTTTCATACTTGGTGATTTACATAACAATACACATATAATATCTACTTATAGTTGATAAAATATTAATTACCAAAACCACAAATGGCAATTATACAACTTACATAACGTGAAAAAAATGCTTTTGTTTTGTCACGTATTTTAATTTATAATTTTTAAACATATTACGAATTAGAAAATTCTGTAGTGACGAATTATTTTCCCAATTATTTTATGAAAATTTGTTGTATATAATATAAGAACTAAAGGTAAAATGTTAAAAAAAAGTTGAATAACCATCGATTTTGTGATATTCTTACATTGAAATCGATAATTTTAAATGATATAAAATAATTAAATATATGCCTTACCTACTTGAATCAAAAAAATTATTGTAAACAAAAGTAATATAAACGCAAATGTTTTAATTTTTTTCAGAGGTCGTTGTGGTTTCATTGCAAATACTACTGGATGGTTTTACCCAACTTTATTGATTGTTTTCAGTTTTATGATACCGTGGTCAATATCATTTTATTTTGTATTTGTATCCCGCCCTTCAACGACCACCGAATCTGCGAATGTCATAGTGACACCTATCCAAACAAAAAACCAAATCGACCTTGTACCGTCCAAATTAATTTTTGCATCTTATACAATTCTTGTAACACCAAGTCTTATTTCGTCTTATGTTTATCTTTATAACAATCCAGATGTTAACCCTTGGGCAGAAAACGAAGCACCAGAAGACATATTGGATGGTTACTTGTCAAAATTGCCAATCCTGTTTGACGTGTTTGTTCCGCTAGTCCTCATATACTACCATAAAGTTTTCAGAAAAAAATGCAGGGAATTATATTTGCACGGGTTCCGAAATTCCGTCTCAGATGACCGTCAAATCACTGTTGAAAGACTGAGACGATCTAAAAAAAACGAACGTTTAGCAGACGACGCACCCGTATTATTTCTTGAAAAGTCGGGCACGATAAGCGTCAGATTTCCAAGTGAAGACGGCTTCATTATTAAGGTATGCGATTTGAGTGAAAAAGAAAACGATTCAAATGGGAAAAAAGAAGTTCGTTTTTCGAGAAAAATTAGTGAAGCACCCTATGAAAATTATAGCAAAAGAAAATCAAGAGACGAAGAATCGAGCCTTTGAAGGAAAAACAAAAAAGAAATAAAAAAAAAAAAGGAAATATTTAAAAAAGTAAGGAATAGCATAAGACCTTACTAGTCTATTTTGTATGAGATTAGGTGTTGTCAGATTTAGAGGGTTCAATCGAGAAAAAAATAATCATCGTACTTATTATTAATGTAAAAATGTTTGTATAATATATTTTTAATTTATAATTTGTAAATAAACCAGTTTATCTGACGACAAATTAAGAACTAACAAATGACTAAAGTATTAAAGTGCATTTTAGTATGATTTTATCGAATATATTGTTAGTTTTCAATCAAATTATCTTTTAAAAGAAATAATAAAAATAAAAATAAATTAAAACCTATATTGTATTAATGAAGTCGAATTATTCTTCATGTAGGAGAAAGATAAAAAAAAAAGTGTCAGATAACTGAAGTTGTCGGACCTAATCTAACCGTGTTGGATTATTGAGATCTTACTGTATTAATTATTATTATATTCCATAATTTGAATTATGTATGTATAATATATAAGTAGATTCTTATGTAATATAAAAGAAGTATCATAGTATATGAGATAGAAAAAATTATAAAATTACATTTAATTATTACTAGTTCTTTGCATTTAACATACAATAAAGTTAATATCGAAATATGAAATCAAAATTAAATTATGAAAAAAAAAAAAATGTCATGTGTTGTATTAGATTTGTTACGATTATTTTAAACAATTAAAATACTATAAATTATTTTATTATAATTATTATTTATTATAAACAATCTTAAATAAAAGTGTTTCTACATTTTTATAAAATCTTAAATACCTATCTGATTAAAATTGTATTTTTACAAAAATTAAATAATTTTAATTTATAACCTATATCGTTGATGACTACCAATGAAATTTACTGGTT
Source organism: Melanaphis sacchari (assembly GCF_002803265.2). NCBI lineage: Eukaryota > Metazoa > Arthropoda > Insecta > Hemiptera > Aphididae > Melanaphis > Melanaphis sacchari. The sequence goes on along the minus strand of NW_020271096.1, from coordinate 2,440,429 downwards.
GCTGCACACCGAATAGTTGACCATCTGCAAGTCTTATGCCTCCATTGTATCCTTGGTTTTGATGTTCATATCCTAGTTTTTGATATGGATTGAAACTGTTTCCTCCTTGGTATCCGCTCCATCCTAAATTGTAACCCTGACCATTTATTTGGGAATACGGGAGGACATGACCCAAATATTTTCCTTGATCGAATCCGTCAAATTCGTGAGCAACACCCCTTTGCATGTATCTGTTTCCATATTGACCGTATGATCTGAGCGCCATGAGAACAACATAGACAGTGGTAAGCAGAATCTATTTATTTTTATATTTTTAAAACGATTTAGTATAACGAAATAACGACTATTTTATAGTGAAAAAAATTACGACACAGGTATAAAAAAGTAAGTATAAGATTTACCTTGACGATTGAATCCATTATTATGTTCGTACTAAATTGAACGTGGGCAGATGATTACTGGATGCTAACTCGAAACCGACTGAAGACCAAAACGACTGATACTGCGAAAAGGATCCAAACCGAGTCTACTTATATAGGGAAGTCGTTTACAAAAAAAAAAAAAAATGTGTAATAACTACCTGTTGGATAACAAATAACAAAACAAACTTTCCAATTTAGATCGATCGTATTAATTTTAGACTATTTCAATACTATTCATCGCATTGTATAATAGTTGAACGCCATAAAATCGGGTTTAGCACGTTATGCTTCAAAAATAACATTTTAAACTAAGGACGTATTTTATTTGCTAGTTCATTACATTTTTAATGGAATCTAGTTCCTTATATCATTTTGTTCGTTCACAATTTAAATAAATCGTGTATCTAATATTTAATACGATACTTATTAATTATTAATACCTATACACATATTATAAATATCGTTATAATATTTGAATATATAAAATTACTACTTCCTATGTCCAAATAATAACATTTATAACCGTTTGATTCGATTCGCGTGACCGCGGCACATCGATTTTTGTCGAAGAACAATATTGGCTACTATAAACTATGACCATACTATTATCATTTATCATATGGAGAATAATAAACGTATAAAATGAGTAATGGGCATCTACCTACGAACAGACTATACGTACAGGTACAATTGCGGATCGCAGCGGGCTAACCACAAGTAAAGTGCTGTTGAAGAGTTTCGACGTAAACATAATTAGAACGTCAACGTAGAATCGATATAGTGTGTTTAGCGTAACAAAAAATAAAGTGAACACTGTGTGACGACACTCGCAACGGTAATATTGAAAATCGTCATTTACGGTGTAGGGGGATGTCTGCGGTTACCGCATTTCCTGATGCTGCGGAACAATACAAAAATCAAAATAATGTACACTGTACAGCACAATATCATTTCTCCTATGGCTGTCGACTGTCGTGATCGCAATCGAATTTCACTCGTATCACACATTCAGACCAGTGCACGTCTCCGCGTGTGAAGTTAATACGATAATATTGTATTTATTTCGAGAAATTTAAAATTTGTACATGCAAAAAAACGCGATAAAATATACAAAAAAAAATATTATTATTTATTAAACAAATGCTTTAAATCTAAATTGAATATAAAATGTTAATAACTTTTAAAAAAAAAAACAAAAAAAAAAAAAAAAAATGATAAGATTAAATGAAAATTTAAAAATACAAAAATATTTTAAAAAAATTCTAAAATCAACAAAATATTGTTATAACTATAATAAACGTTATTCAAATGTATCACAATGAAATTATTGTATCGCGGGGTCTTCAATTTTTAAAAATAAAGTACATATTTTCAGATAGATCATAATATGTTTTTAATTTCTATGCTTACTAAAACAGCGTGTGACAATCTCATGATGTCATTTTTACGTATCGACACTTTTAATTTCCTTAATTTTCCCAAGAGTTAAATCGTAATTCGTAAGGGAAATCTAAAAGAGGTAATTGTTACCTAATTATTTTTATATTATACTATCATCATTCATCATAATGATGAACAAACGTTATTTCCTCTTGACTGTAATGTACATAATAATAATAATAATAATAATATAATGCAACAGTGCACTCACGAAAAAAAGAAGAGATAAATATCAAGATTGAGTATTTTGTTAATATAATATCGATAAATAATTATGAGTTATGACGATGATAAATTAAAAAATGATTTTGCAACGACACTACGCTACGAAACAGATTACACTCATCCCTTCTTTTGGACAAACTGATAACCTAAGCGTCTGATGTTATGCACACTACCGCTAGATCACGCCATAATGATGGTATACGTACATTCATATTATTCAAAATAATATAATAAATTAATAATCCAACAAAGTAATAATATTGTACAATACTCGACAACATTAGAATATCGTATAATAATATTATCGTTTCATATTATTTATTAATTTTTCCTGACGATATCATAGCTTGCACGCTGCAGATAAGAGTAAAATGACAAATGGGCCCTAAAATGATATTATTACGCACGCAATAAAAATTGCTTTCATTCTATCAAAAAAAAAAAATAATAATATTGGTTTTGCATAAGCTATAACTTTAATCGGTTTTTTTACTATTTTAATTATTTATAACGAATATTATTATATATCTACAGTATAATGGCATAGTAAAATATAAAAATCAAAAAAAAAATCGTGTTATTAAAATATTTTATTTTTTTAGATTACAGAATCATGAGAAATTTTTATAATTAACTTTTTGTTGTTGTTGTTGTTGAAGAAACCGCAGTAGAATACTTAATAGTCGGTAGATAGAATCACTCGAACAAAGAATATTCTGATTACGTGACTTATTGGACTGAATAACAATGTAAAAACAAAATATATATAAAAAAAACTCTAAAAAATATAACTTAATGAATTGTATCCACCGTCTGTTATTATTATCTACGTGTAGGAAATAAAGGAAATTATAATATAACATGAAATTATCAGGAAGTATTTTATCATTTTTAAGTAATTACGTTTAACAAATTGAATGGACAAGAGTTTCGCGGTTTCGCACTATTAACCGAATTAATTTGATAATTTTATGTCATACTTGAAAACCAAACGTCCAAAGGAGATAACTGATGACTGAAATAAAATTTAAATTTTATTAAAATAAAAAAAAACTTATACCTATGGACCATGGTGATAAATTCTTTTAAATATTCTACTGTAAATAGTATTGTAATATGTCAATGTATCGTCATACTCATACATCATATTGATATTGTGTATGAAAAAAAAAAAAAAGCCTATTGCGTGTGATAAATTTTTGAAAGATAATATTAAAGAATTAACTATCGAACTATTAATATCAGTTTTGGAATTAATTTATTTTTGCTTTTACAAAGATTAAAACAAATCATGGACTTAATAGTATTATGCATTCGTATTTTTACGATTTCAGGGTTTTACATGTAAAAGAAAGACTGAAAACCTATCGCATAGAAACACAATGATTCGAGTAAGAAGTTAACTTACTTATATAATTTATTATTATTTTTAATTTAACGTAATTTTACAGAACCCTCACAACGATGCGACAATATTGTCTATCGTCCGATAAGAAGTGTTTCTTGAAACCAGAAAAGTTTTTTTCATCTCAAAAATGAAGAAATATTAATTTAATAGCTCATACATTTATAAATTATCGTTAATTTTTTAAACAAGAAGTATCATAATAAAATAATATTCATTAATTTTTAATGTATATCATTTAATTACTATGCAGGAAGAAGACGAAGAATTTTTAACTTTGCGTTTATACTCAAGAATTTATCTATCAGTACACCGGATCATATATTTTTATTTTATGCATTATGTAATTGCAAGAAACGCTGAATACTGAAGAGGAAGTATAAATTAGGTGGATTTTATTAAGCTCTATCCCCCTATTTAAAATGCTTATACCTATGATAGCCTAAACAGCTGGGACCATAAAACTGCACCGACTCTTGAAATTGGTAATTTATGCTCCGGCACATATTTCGTGACCGGTAGCTATTCAGTCTAAATTCTTCGAATCTATTCAAGACGTCAAGCCATTTCGTGGCGATTAACTAATTCCATTTTCAACCCACCCGGCTTATTTCTTGTAGTTTACATCCTATGCTTGAACGTTTTTATTTTCATCTTATTACAATATTACGATTTACGACACGTATGTTCCTACATATTGTGACGCACATACCTTTAGATGTATAGTATAATAATAATATTGCGTATCTCGTGATCATCACGAATTTTTTTTCCATACACAATAATGACGGCTGTGTCCATTCAACATTTACATTACATGTCAAGTATTTGTGTGGCTAACCTTTTTGATAATTTATTATTAATGTTATATATCGCCTGATAAAAATATCTATAAAATCGTATGCCCGTCACCCGTCATTGAGGCGCCAAAGGAGTGATTAAAATCTAAATATGCCATAATTGAATAGGCCCAGTCAAAATAAATATTTTGCGCGTTTCACCGGTATTCAACCAGCAAGCCAATCATCTGACATATCACCCTTTATGGCCTCGACAATCGGCTTTCGTCGTTTTTAAAAACATTTTTTTTTTCGCATTAGCTCAGAACGTATAATCTCTTTTCTGCTATCTATAATATGGGTGGTATACGATTGCGAATGAACTTTTTTCCGTAACACGATTGCGAACGTTTTTATCTGCCTTTAATCGCGCGTCGTTGCCAGATTCAGTGTTAGTTAATTACAAATTTTTAAATAATAGTTTTTAAAATAATTAAATAGTTTAAGGGATTTTCTGCTATTTCACCGCGTGATAAAATAAGTAGGTACGATGTACATTTTTTAACGTGTTATACATTATGTGTAGCATTATTATTAATATTTATACTCCGAAATTATTTTAATTAATCAACATTTTAAACACTTCATATTTTTTTATATAATTTTATTTTAGTTTATAACATAGTTATAATATAACATGGTGTTATTAATATGGAATAGTTTTTACTTAAAAAAAATGTTTTAAATGAATTCCCGAACAAAATAAAACATATTCAGAAATTATAAGCTTGGCAACGTAGCTTTTAAAAACGTTCGCAATCGTTCGTTTTTCGGCAAAAAAAAAAAAAAAAAAGGAATTCTCTGATAAGCGACATTCGTTCGCATTTGTGTTATAAAAAAGGTAAAACGTTCGTAATCGTGTTGCACCGCCATAGGCTATAATATTACTTACAATGCTTGTAGGCCGTTGTTCAAACTTTTCAAATCTAAAATTACGATATTGGTCCTGATTAAAAGTAATTAAAAGTAATTATTGCTTTCCAGATGAGTTTAGTCGGTTGTTGGCGTTCGTATTTTTGTATATATGATTATTATATGACCACAGTATTTATCTAATTTATCTACAGGAACGATGTGAAACGTTATTCAGGAATTTAAACGCTTCACATAGGTAAGTAATGTGACACTGCGGTCATTAATATTAGAAAAATGTATGTGCTTCAAATATATTGTGTATGTGTGAGTTCTCTGTACGTGTTAAGTGAATGTGCCTAAATGATATTTAATATTGCAAAGCGTGTAAAAATGATATCTCCGAACAAGACGTGCATTATAATATTATTTACATTTGTTACGTACACACGTAGGTATAGTATAATCATCGTTTTTCAATACAAAGAATACGGTATAATCGCGCTCTCATAATATTTTTACCGCTATAATCAAATGTATTTTTTTATCATCACAATGCAGTATATACCCATAATTTCATCATTAAGTCAATTCGATAACGACTCTCGTATTTTTTCATTCATAATTTTAAATATTAAAAAATCGGTGTTATTCGTGCAGGTAATTAATTTGTAAATTACCGTGAATTTTTACAATACAAATTGTCGATGCATTATAATATATTAATATGTAAGTTTTATGTGCTCGAATCGGGATATTAATTTGATTAGGAGACGGTGAATTCAAACTTCTTTTTAGAATCCTTATCAAATCACTTTTATAAATTATCACATGAATCAAATGCATCAATATAAACCGTTGGATGCCTACGTATTGAAAGCACAAGTTTTTAGATTACGTACCTATATATCCCATAAAAAAGGCTCTATTTCTAGGTGATTATAAACTCTCCCGAATTGCATGATAATACTATAAATTGCAATCCTGGATAGACTTCTGTTATACCTAAATGGTATATTATGTTAAATACAATCTATCAGAGCCATTTTTACCCTTGAAGTATAATATGTAAATTTGACAGTCTTAAAAATATATCATCTACAGCCACGCCAACGGTAACTGTTATACAATGATATGCTGATTTTAATTCATTTATTTAAAAAAATCAAAAATGCGTCTTAACGTGTACCTATAAAAATTAAGAACAAAATTTAAAAACTAGTTAAAAAAAAAAAAATCTAATAAAAACTATAAACATACTACATACATAATAAAGATTCGCATCAATTGTCAATGTTATTAATTCAATTGTTATAACTTAATCTATGAAAAATACTATTCGTAGATATTGAATATTTTAATTTATTATAATATAATATTCAAAATAAAATAAATCTCGTCAACACTTAAAGAAACAACCTAGGAGATATTATATACTTAGTAAGACAACACGTTGACCCAATAGACTTAACATATTATAAAATATATTAATACTATACTCTTCAGAGTTCAGGTATCGAACTGAAGACGACCCAGGAAAGTCGTAACCTTAGGGTAGATTGTTATGCGATTACATAACAATCGACAAGTTTAACCAACCTCATAATCCCTCTGGTCAAATCTCATTATAATTATCTTTAGCACGTTCTTTAAAAATATGAAATTAATTAAAATTTATAATCATGAACGATACGATGGGATTTTAATTTTTAAGTATTTTATTCTTTCGTCATCTTAAATCGAAGTCAATGTTGAATTGTTGCGTGCACAGTCGACGAGTCTTAACGTTCAAAATTTAATATTAATAAAATTATAATCAATGTATATTTGTGACGCCTGTGACCTAATTCAAAACTATTGTTTTATGTCTAATGACTAATACGATGTTATACAACATACGCGTATAAATATTTAATTTGTGTTGAACACTACGCAAATATAATAATAATTTGAAAAAAAAAATGATGATTACAAAAATCGATAATATGGCAGTGATAATTTTACAAAATTGAAAGTATCAATCAGCTAAATTAACAAATTGGTAAAACCTAATGACTAATAAAAACGATAACAATCAGTGAAAATAGAACATAAATAATTTTGAAATCTGTGTTACAACTTACAACTTATCAAATCATCGTCATAAATTTATAACTAATTAATACTGTAAAATTATTTAAAACTAATAAAGTAATAAGTTATTAATTTTATCTCTTATTTATTTAAACATAATGTTGATGCGAGATTAAAAAAAATATATATTTATCTTAAATTATTCAAACGATAAATAATGAAGTTTATTATTTTATCATAATTTAAAAGCATTATTCATCAAAACTTAGAATTTCCACGTATATTATATATTAATTATAAACTTAACTATACTACGTATAATTTTTGATTTATTTTAAGAAAAAATGTATGTGTATTATGAATCTATAATTACTATTATATACGGTAGTTACAAAAACATTAAATACAATTGAAAAATTAAATTTCAAGTTATATAAATGTTTATAATTATAATAATTAAATACTACATCATCCAAGAAAAAATTATATTAACTTACCTTAATTATAAAAATAAAATAAATTATTTAAATTATTAAATTCAAAAAGAAACATATCACAAAATATGTTTAGTAATAGCATAGGCTGAAAAACCATTTCCGCTAAAAATTATTTTTTTGTATACCTAAAATGATGTTCATTTTTAACGCTATCCATATAGTGATCTAATCCGAACTGCACCCATACTTGTCTACATTTTATTTAATTAAATTTTTAGTTGTTTATTTTAATTGTGGTCTAATAACAGCCTATGAGTAATGATATTATACATAATATGTTATACTTTTATCCTGGTAGAGTAATATTAGTTTTAGGTATGTTTTAAGTTTAAAAGTTTTAATAACAGTCTAACAGTGAGAAACAATTAAGTACACTCATACTATTATTATAACGATTACAATATTGAAAAAAGTCAACAAATCTTTATTATTATGTGTTTAATATATTGTTTTAAAATCAATACAATTCTTCAACTTACAACTAGAACAACCGTTCAATCATTTATTCCTCTTTCTATCACTAACTACATGTGCAATATACCCAATTGGTGGTCAATGTCTTGCCGCCAACGATGATTTTATTTTTGAAACTCAATAATTCTTTATAATTCGTTTATTTCATAAGTGTTATTAATAAAATTTCTAGTTTGTAATTTTATTTAAATCTAACCTGTAAAATGTATATTTATATAAAAAAGTCCATATGCCTGTATATTCAGTAAATAAATAAATAAATACTTTACATCAATACAACATAGTTATAACACTTATAACGTCAAAGTTTTAAATAAATAGGTTCGTTATTATGGATTATAGGTACTCAGGAAACTATTATATGAATGCGTTTCACGGTATTTACCGGTCTGTATTTTGATCGTAAATATTGATCTACACGGCAAGCCAAGTAAATTCCACAGAACAACTCAAAAGTGATTAATATTGTGAAAAAGACCGGAAGCAGAATTAAGTATACGGCGTTGGAACTATAAAGATACTAACTTATCGTGTAGGTAACTCATAAGAGGTCAATATTCAATAATAAAATAAACATGATATGAATAATTGTGATAAATAACGCATTTTAAATAAAGCAAACCAAATTATACACGATTCGTACAAACTGTATAGATTGTAAATACAATAAACGCTCTTCTTTCTTAAAAATATCTATATATCTCGAAAATTGAAACAACAAAACGCTTATAGGTGAAATTATGTAATAATATGTATTTCATAAAGTCAATAAATAATTACATGAATGGAACATGTAACAAATAATAAATATTATAAATATGTTCTAATAACATATAAATATATTAAATGATCCACATAATATTACCTATCTCAACGATTTAAAATACTGCACTAAAAGATTCGGTAATTTCTGTTAATATATTATAAACATTAATTCCTGGTCATTTTATTATATTTTAAAGAATAAGTGAATTCAGATATCATTAGATCTTTAAATAGAATAATAAATGTCATATTTTGTTATTGATATTTGCTCATATATTTTAATCAAATCATCAATTTAGTTTTAAAGCAATTAAAAAAATATCTGACTAGTGTCACAAGTCTTAAAATAACAAAGAATATTTTTTTCTAATTGTGAAACACAAGTATACTGCTCGACATATCACATATACAAAATCAATAATCTAATCTATCTTTGTATTTTATCAGTTATAGCAATAAAAAAAATGTGTTCAAATCAATAGTTATTTATATTAGGTATACAGGTATACTCATTGAAAAAACAAGCATTTACTATTTTGACATTTAATTTCTTTTATTTATCTTTCACCGTTCATAAATTTTACAGTAAGTTTTCAAATTTATTCTTCCCATCCCCGAGTATAGCTACGTAGGAAACATATAACTACATTTTATTGCTGAGTAAATGGTTAAGCTAATTTTATTCGGACATTGTATACGATTAAACATTTACATATTTTATTTGAATGTAATGAACGACAATCAGCCAGCTGGTAAATAACGACGTTTTTAAATTTTTCCAAAACCATTAAATATTAATAAAAAAAAAAAAAAAATATAAATACACTTTATCTCGGCGACGATACAATTAACTATATTATGATGTATTATATTGCGGTGGAAGGTTTATAATAATTTACATCCTTCCTCCATACGAGCACCGAATTAACCATACAATTTGAAACTCTATATACTTTATAAATAATAATAATATAATAGTATGAACTTTCATTTTCAATTGTAATAATGTGTGCATCCATATTGTTTTTGAAGATGAAAGATCCACGAAACCGAAAAGTTAGATTAAGTAATTGTGATGTAGATAATATTTGATCTCACGTTTCCATTGTACAGGTAATAATTCGTTTTATTGTAAATGAATATTATTTGTATTTCACTTACGAACATCTCTCATGATAATCTGAATCGGCAATTTTATTGTCAATTATTGTCAATAAAATTATAATATATTATTTAAATATTCTGTGTATACACCGCAAATATAATTTAATAATTGTAAATAAATTGAGAAAAAATATGCCAAAAATAAAACAGACTTAATTTATCATTATTAAATTTAAAAAAAAACTTTCAAAAATATACACTATTCAGTAACATAACAGTAAATAGCTTATTAAATTAGAAACAATCATAGAATATTTACATATGCATTACAAAAAAAAAAAAAAACATTACTATACAAAATACAGTCAACGGTTTTTAAAACCAAATCAAAACAAAGTACCTATACCTATATTACATATTTTTCTAATATTGTGACTTACGGTTGTCAAACAATTTTATTTATCGATTTTGTCCACTTTGGAAGCGATTCAATGGGGTACCTAAGGACCACCCTCGAAATCCCATATTTCTTAAAAAATTGTATCACGTTGATGATTAGTCGATTTCATTATTTTTTCAAAAAGATCACCATTAAAACGGCACTTTATTCATTACTGCTATAGCAGTACTGACCTCCGACAGAGCATATTCCTATGGCGGCCGTAATTAATTCGTAATAAATAATCAACAAAATAAATCGTAATAAATATTACGTATTGACGTATTATGTTGGATTTATCGATAGCGAAAATAGTAACAGTTATCACTAAATAAATTATAACTAATCAACAAAAGAATAAAAATGGAAAATACGTGTGTATAATTTTTTTTTTTATTTACTTATCATAATTAAAATGTTTCAGCACATTAAATGCTGTTACAAGTACAGTAAGTTATAATTACAATTTAAAATTTAATATCAATATTAAATTAATATTATTAATATATTTTTTTTTTTTTTTGTGTGTGGGAGTGTACAATTTTAAAGATGTGTATAAGCAGATTAAAAATAGAGTGCCCAATGGTCCATGAGATGTCCTGGGTCAGAACAACTTATACTCTTACATAAGAGACCATTGAAAATATCACTGCTATAGCAGTAATATTTAAAAATGACCCCTGACGTCAACTATTCGTATTACTGCTATACCAGTAATATTTGGCAACTGTACATCAACGTTAAAAACAATAATAATGCAAAAAAAAAAAGAAATGTATTATACCATTAACTGTTATAAAACACTACAACTGTGTAGTTATAGGGGTATGTCGTATGTACCTATTAGTATAAAGTATAAATAAATTATGGTAATATAAAATATACTATGATGTAATATTATTATGAATATTATGACTTAGTTACCCCAACCAAGTCTCTGGAACTGCCACAAATATTAATATTTCACATATGCACTACAAGTATTAATAGTATAGCACTATTATACGCTAATAAAAAATGTTTGCTTCATTTATTCAAGGGAAGCGCGGTTGAATTTTTTATTTTTGAGGATTTGTGAACCAAAAAAGTTTGGGAACCACTGGTGTAAATATAACAATATAATAAATATATCGGTATTCTTTATGGGATCTTTTGCTTCCCATAATCTTTTTTTTTTTTTTGCAGACCTCCTCAGGCTTAAATTTAAGGCACTGCAAACTATACAGCTACATAAGGCGCCAAAATTGTATTTAATATTTATTTTGTTTTTATGTGCCTAATGAACTTACATAATTTTAAATTTATTTATTTTTTTTTTTTTAATTTATCTTATTTAGGTTCGGCAACTGAGGTCATTAGCTATGGATAGGAACAATAGGTGTTTTGTGTAAGGTATTTGTTTGTAAAGTTTTAGGTTAGTACGGCGGTTGGAACCACGATGTGTATGTGAGTGCGCCATGAATCCGTCACTCTGGTGGTCACCCATCCGAGAACTAGTGACGCCGGCTGATGCTTGACCTCAGAATACATTAGTGGCTGAGGCCAACCACCGCGTCACACCAGGTCACCAAAATTTATTTTACATCGCCCAGTGAGCAGAAATTGTATTTTGTGAAATGTTTGCCAATTATAATAAGAAATAATATATTTCAAATATTAATATTACGGAGAAGAAAAAATTGAAAGGATTAAATTATTTATAAAGAAAAATATGACATGAAAAAGTATAAAAATAAATATACAATATATAATTACGTGAAAAAAAACTGCAAAATATAGTGTGCCGTGACCAGGATTCGAACCTGGGTTATTGCGGCCACAACGCAAGGTCCTAACCACTAGACGATCACGGCAGATAACAAAATTGTTCGAATTAATTATATTTAACTTTAAATACCATTTATAAATTTTATTATTTGTAATACACTGATAAACTTATTCTTAAAAAGATGAAAATAATATATTTATAATGTTATATCTTATTTAATTATATCCAATAATTCCGCAACAAGCGACATTATTCAGAGATAAACATGACTGTATTTTCTTACTGAATAAAAAATATCTATGTTTATAAAAAAATAAATAAATAAAATAAAAAATTAAGAATACAATTGTTTTTACTTGTAAAAAAAAAAAAAAAAATGTATTCTTAATAAGGTTGCGACGAATCAGGTCAAAAAGATCGCAAACGGTAAAATGTAAATACCTATGTAAATATCGTTTAAAATTCGAGAAAAATCGCTGGACAGTAGGTAACAAAAATACCTAATAATACTATGATTCCAACAATAACAAGAATTGTATGAACACGAACGGTTATAATAGAAAATAATTTTTACAACTAGTAGGACAGTTATATTATTACAGTTATACACTTACCTATACTATAAAAGTTTAGCTATGAACAAATCAAAAACTATAAAGAAGCTAACCGCATTGTTAAAAGCATCAATGGGGTGTTGCACGGGGGCGGCACCCGTCGAAAGGCCAAGCCTGCCAAAAATGCTGGATCGGCTGAGCGTATTATTTAACAACAGCAAGAATAGCAGAAGCTCGAGCACGCACAGCACGACTATGGGGGTAAAAAGTGTCAGATCCGGAACGGAAGATCTGAACAGCAGCGGCGGCGATGTCGACCGCGTCGCCATTGTCAGCTATGAATTGATCCGGAAGTACTCCGCGGCACTGTACAACGCGCCGGAACGTGCCCCCCCTCCCACCAAAGAAATTCTTGAAAATTTCTATTCAAATATTTTTGTACGTAATTTGTATGAATTTGTTTGACGGTTCTCAGAAATTGTACGACACCAGTATTCGAGCAATATCGAAAATACAGAAGAGGGACTGACGACATATGTTTTCAACTCCCCCTCTCCAAATATAAATCATTTAGCATTCGTATATTTTGTAATCAGCGTTTCAAGAAATCAATTTATACGAATTTGTTTGACCATGTTTGAAATTTGTATGAAACCTATCCAGCGTAATAATCGAAATACCCATTTTCCTGTTTAAGTTATTTGCTTATATACCTAGGTACTGTTATATTCAGTGCATTTTTAAAACAGTTTGGAGAAAACCTTTAATTGAGCCTAATGAAGTTGTTGCAGCTGTAATGCATTTCAAAGAGAGAGTGAGATGAAAATGATGAATAACTATGGTGAAAACAGTATAGTAAGTACTAAGTAGGTACTTTTATAATCAGGGCCGTCCTGAAATACAAACTTCCATATAATACTTTTTACAGCCACTCGTATTCGATTTTGATATTACAAATTAACAGCATTAATAATATACTTCAAATTTCAATACTTCTTACAAGTTACAAGTTATAATTGTAAAACAAAAATTTTAACACTAACGTCACCAACCACTGTTATTTCGTTATTGTGACTTCAACTTAAAACTGTTCAAGAAAGTAAAATAAAAAAAATTAATTAAATTTGTTTGGGTAATGAATAATGAGTAATAAATAATAACTAGGCATACATTTTACGATCAAAATTCAAAAGTAGTTTTATAGCTTTATTTATAGAGTATCTGAGTATAGACTACTTAGTACCTAGTTCCCAGTGACTACTAACAATCTTTCAATCATAGCGAAGTCGTAATCGACGGTATTCGTCATTCGGGTATTCTTAAAAATCCCATTTCTTTGCCATGATCACACACCTAAAAATAAACTATAGTGTCGATATTTCGATAGCATAATAAATTATAATAATAACATATCCATTATCGATATAATATGACCTATAGGAAATATCAATGCGTTTTATCCGAATATTCCTAATTTAATAATAATAAAAAAAAAACCATATTATTCGCCATAAATTATTTTAATTTAATACAATATTTGTATTTTGTAAAATATATTATGTCATAATAATATAAAGAAAATAAATACCTCTCTCTCTTTCTTTCCCTATCTCTCTCTTTTTGAACCTTTCTGGCACTCAGAATCTTTAGTGTCATCGTCTCACAAATAATCAATCGCGTCAGCTTGTGTTTACATGTATATTATAATATACTGTTATGGAACGCATAATATAATACCTGTTTCTGGACAACGTAGTTGTCCGTGTTATTCAAATTTTCACAGGGCGTAAAACACGTAAAATATAATATAGTCAATGCTGGTCGCTGGAAAGGATAACATTGAATTGAGTCCCGTAAATACTTTTGGGTTGTAGGAGTTAAATCCGACCAATATTGTTAGGTTATTCGAGTTGATTCGTCCCTTTCTTTAATTGTAATAATAAGTATAAAGAATCAGTTAACTAAAAAATATTAAAAATAATAATAAATAAAGATAATTTTTTCCTAGAGAATAATTTTTTAACAACAGTTATAAAAAAATTGAAAACTTGTTATACTTATAAATATTTCAATAAATAGTTAAAATTTGTTGAAAATTTTATCATAATAAAGATATGGAAAATAATAATTTGGAAATTGCAAATACGTGCTATTATCTTATTATTTTTGGAAGTATAACATAGTACTTATTAAAAATTGTTTGAGGAAAAATAATTATATTTAACGGGTGAATATCTAAACGTACACTCCACTTTTCACTCGTAATAATTTAGTAATTAAGTGAGTATTAACTAATTGTGCGTCACCGACTATACATATAGGTAATTATGACATTTTATCTGTATGGACTCAATTCAGAGATATTGATATAATAATAGCTGGACTCAGTTCAAACACATAAAAGTAGCGTGGACTCAATTCAATATCACCGGCTGTAAATACGTTTAGAAGTTTTCCTTTGTGCTAAATACAGGTAGGATATAATCATATAATAATTATAATTAAATTTGGGTCAGGGTATTACAAGATATAGACGCCTATATTATACAACATCATATTGGCTACCTACAATTTATATATACATACAATAAATAAAGTACGATAGTGTTACTACAGCACTAGAGGGCAACACAGCGACTGAGATTATGATAATATAGTATAACAGTACCTAAATATTGAATGTACACGGTACACAAGAAATGTTTTTGGTATTCTGTGAACATATATTTCACTAGTCTTAACCATGAATGTTGTTAAAGTGTAAAATGTATTATTTATCACAACATCCAAGTTAAGTCAATCATGTAGTCTTGTATAACAAATTATCAGCCTCCCCCTAGAGAAAAATCGTCCCGGCTAGACTAGTGTAATATTTATAGAGTTCAATGCGATCTAAATAAAATCTTACTTTTTCAAAAACAAAAAACAATAGAAAAAACAATTTAAATCTGACAATTTTATTAGACGTGATCTGTTTTTTCGCGTATTCGTTTTTCATTGTTGAAATCATTTGATTTCATATTTTCCATTATCATGACTCAACTTGTAAAATTGAATTTTGATTTTTGACCACCATAAAATTTAACCAGAAATTACCAGAATTTCACCGCTTAATTAATAACATACACTCTAAGGCCTCAGTGGTTCTTGTAATTTTTTCGACAAAAACAAAATTTTACTGTGACAAAATTTTATGACTTCTGCTGGTCCTATTTTAATATTTTAATAACCTTAAGATTGACGTAAAAAAGACAATTTTTGAATTATGAATTTCAACGTAGGATAAACGCTTTCAAAATATAGACATTTTGTTTGACCATACCAAAGTTAGAAAATAATAATTTCGAAATCACTTTGATTAAGTTTCACAGATAATATGTTAAAGAATTAAATTCTCATAAGTTAACATAAGATCAACAAAAGTTTCAATATTTTGTCACAGTGAAATGTCTAAAAAGTACGTAGGTACCTTTATTATCGATTGACAAAAACCTCCTTACTAGAGAATATGCATTTTACTCGTAACCTAGCAATTGTTATTATTTTTTAAATTTACAACCCATTGAATTTTAAATATCATTGAAACGACTACCACTGAAGCAAATCGTAATAGAATAAATTACAATGTAGTTATATATATATTATGTTGTCAATTCTTTGTGACCAAGAATTGTTTCGATGATAATACTATTTACATCAAATATACAACAATACTAATAATTTGTGAAATATTAAAGCAATGACATGTGTGTATATCAAACTCGTATAATGTTTATTATAAATATTTAATTTCAGGCTGGTATTTTAATGCATTTCAATTTTTACTTTTTGCTTAAACAAATAAGCGGAAAATATGTTTAAGGTTGAACTTATTTGTTTTTATCACCAACTTATGGCACTTTATTTTTTGAGGTTTTTCAGTCAATTATACTATTTTTTTTTTTTATTATTATATATATTTGAATATTGCAATTATTATAGTATAAAATACTTTCAATGCATATATAATTATAATGCATATTTTTAATTTTACTGAGTTTTCAGGACATAAAAATCTTAATTTCCATAATAAATACATGCCATACCTATGCACACGATATAATAATATATTTATATATATATATATATATATATATATATATCAAGATCAGAAATCCATATAATTATTAAGGTTTTTAAATAATTGACAATACTGTTATTACGTCGTATACCAATAATAACACATTTGTCAACTTTTTAGTCCAACATTTCCAGTGTAATGAATGAAAACACAGAATATAAAAACGTATGACGTGAGTTTGGTGGTTTTTTTAATATAGAAAGCAATGCACTTTGAATAAATCTTTGACAATAAAACTAAAATATTGTCTAAAATATATCGAAAAAACAAAACAGTGGTTGATGGGTAATAATAAGTTTGGTAGATATAATAATTGCAAATTGTAGAATTTTATGTTATTATTATCACCATCTTAATAATGTGACTAGAAGTAAAAATGTAATTTTGTAGCTGACGGAGTATCATAAGTCCCGTTGTTAGTGATCTATGGCTGGCGTATGGTAAGTGGCGATGGTCATATTCTGCAAAAGTGGTTGTTCAAGACGTGATTGACATTCGTTCACACATTGCGATCCGCTGCGCTTCGTTCTACGGAAATAAACATTAATAGTCAATAATTGGTTTTGTTTAAATGGTTTAACATTCTAAAAAAAAATAAATTATAATATATGAACTCAATAGATTCTCAGTAAAGTTGTACTCAAAACATGATTATAAGTTTATGTACTTTTAATTAATATTCAACTCGATCCTAACCTTATGGATGAAAAATGTTTTTTGGTTATCAGATTAATACTCGTTTGTGTATAAAATTTCCATAATAACACTTTGTTTCATTTAATTCCGTGAGTTTTTTTTATTCTCGCCGTCGTATTATGACACATCGATTATAATAATAATTAACGATTCATTTAACAATATTAGCGTTTTCCAAAAAAGTCTAAATTAACGGATTAAAAATTATGTTAATGCGTTTAAGAGCCACGCAATCTTGTCTATGATTGTTTGTTTTCGTGAAGCTAATCGCGATATAACTAATGAAAAAAAAAATAAACAGTAATGCTACGCCGAACGAATATAATATCTTTCGAAATAATTAGTCAGTCATGCGTCAGATTATTATTAATTTAATTTAATTTTTATTATTATTTTTCGACAAAATATTTTTTCAAACGGTTTGTGCACAATTGATATACATAGTATTTAATTAATATCAAACTTTTAGTGAAAAATTACTGATGTAAACGTAAACACATCCCTATTCCCAATCGACGTTCTTCAGATGAGTGCTGAGTGGTTATTTTTTATGGTGATCTCAAAGGACAAGGGACAGCATTTTTATTTTATAATAAATTATTTATGGACATCGAACATGCCATATAACAAACATTTCTTCAGTGACGTATTTAGTACATAATAATATTTCATTAAATATATGATTGTAAGTTGTAACCTCTCGAATAGACATATGTTACTCGCACAATACATTAACTATTAAGAATAACGTCGAACAATAGTTTTATTATTAAAAATAGGTACCTAACACAATAACATTTTAATATTGTATTTTATGCTTCGGCAATAATATTAAATTGAAACAATAACATCGAACGTATGATTATGCCATAAAAAGGATCAGGAACGTTTTATTTTTGAACTATAGATATGTCTTGATGTTTATCATATTTTTTTAGACTGCAAGAGAATAATAATAAACATATTACAGAGTACGGTATTAAAGCAGTTGTCCACTGATAAAAAATGAGCGAAAGGGGTATATTTTTTTTTTAAACATTTGGCTAATAAAACCAATGACGGAATAAATTTACATAATATATATACGTCGTGTATAATAATGACAAACAATATGTTCTTTGTTGGAAAAAAGTGCAATCCTCACGACTTGGTCGTACACAATGTCATAGTAATTTAATGCCGCTGCGAGCGTGATTTATCATACGAGCACTCGCATAGGTTAAATATCAGGTATAGCATTTAAGCAACAGGCTGGGCGGTATTATAAAATAGTATACAGACATACCTATGATAAATATACTCGAACAACCTTATATTGCGTACAACCTACTTGAAATCATCATGGTTGGGATTTTATATCATTTGCATATCTCTTATATGAGATGGTTAAAAAATAGCATGGTAAGTTAGTAATGTCATCGTGCTTTTATGCGATTTTATTGTTTTTAGTGCTTTTTTGAACTTTTTGAGATTTTTTTGCATTTTTACCTGTTTTTGAATCAAAATCGGTCATATTTTAAGAAATCATATTTTAGCAGAACGTGTTTTTAGATTTTTATCAATCAAATTATCAAGTGAATTGTGTTAATGTATAGATTAAGTAAATAGGCCGATTACGCTGATATAACGCCGTACAATTAAAGCGATAATATATATAGGTATAATATAATATTACGATAAATTTGAATTAGGTACTTGGTTCTAATTTTTGTTATCTGCTGATTTTTTTGGGTTTTTTTGTCGATTTCTACCGTAAGATTTTCTTTTTTTGCATATTTTTAGCGAATATTTAGCGATATTTAAGGTAATATTATAGGGCATACCTATATATGCAGTTTCAAGTGCTATGAAATCCCAACTCTGGAAATCATTACAATTATCAATGAAAATGAGAACGAAGTCGTCCGATCTGTTTACATGCGGCGCTATAAACTATCGCGTGATGCACGTAAGTTATGGACATAGCGTATACCTATATAGAATACATTCATTTTTGTATTGCCTAACCGTATATCTTACAGCCATCAGTGTGACAACAACGATACCCTAGATTATGAAGAAAATGTATAAAATAAAATTAAAAAATGAATTAAAAACGTTGTTTATACCTGAACCAGCTTGTATATGTAGATGAGCGTGTCCATGGACTTGCACTCGTCCGACGCGGGCGCGTTTCTCTTGCCCTGGCCCCACGTCGGCGTGAAGTTCACTTGACCGACGGCGATGCACGCGCATAACATGAACACGACCAACAACAACAGGGTGCGCATGGTGGTGATGGACGTGGCGACGAAGTAAAATATTACTTATAAATAATTATTTGCAGAAGTGACCGTCGAGCGGTTTGCAAACGATCGTGCAATAATACGTACGTACAATGTGATACGGATTATTATGTGCGGCTGATGACGTTGAAATCGTCGGCAAAGGTGTTCGGACTCTGACACGAACGACTTGATGGATGATTCAAAATTGATAATTGGCTGTCTGGACGTGAGCGGCGTCTAATGCTCTGTGCGGTTGCCGGGCGTTTCGGTGCGAATATATTATAATATAATAATATTGTACTCGTGTTTAGTTATGCACGGGTGGTTGCAGCGTGCGTAAATGCGACGTGGTGTAACCGCGAAATGCCGAGAGTCGAAAGTGATGGCCAACACCCTCAAAGTCTCCGGCTTATATACCTACCCTTGGACGCCTACGCCCCCGAAGAAACCCAACGACGACTTACGCACTCGGAGCGCACCCTACAACACTGTTTATGGTGTGTGTGTGTGTGTGTGCATTTCACTCGATTCGTCTGTCGCACACACACAGCTTCTTTTGATTACGAATAATAATAATAACAATTGCACATGACGTATAATTGATAATTATTATGTGTTTTGTGTGCGTATATTTCGCAATTCGTTTTTAAATGTCTTGTAAGGAGAGTTCCAATGCTGCACATCTAATGTATTACAAACAAGTTGTTATTTAAATAACTTTACAAAAATTGTAATTAAATAGTACATAAACAGTTCATGACAATGTTTTTATACGATAGTACCTGTATAATATACATTATTATATTAGGTGAAGTAGGTAAGCGAGACTGGAGTACCAGGATTCAAACCTTAATTGTTTTATGACATTTTTAATTAGTTAAATGAAATAATACCTTAATAGCTTAATAAATAAATGGGAATTAGTCGTTAAATTTTAACTTTCAAAAATTGTTTAACAAACACGAATTAAAAAAAAAAAAAAACTGTATTATTACATCAAATCTATCATTTGACTTTCAAATCAATATAATATTAATTGATTAAAAAACTGTTTTTACATCAATAGTTAACTAACACCTTTTAGATAGAAACTATGTAATTAATTTAATGTTACAATTTGTTCCCCGATCAATTGTTATACAGTAAAACCTCTGAACAGCGGACACTCACGGGACCGACCAAATTGTCCGCTATTGAGAGGTGTCCGCTATTGGGAAAAATTGATAAAATAATATGTATGTAACGGGATTATGCCGGGACCGGAAATTTTGTCCGTTATTGAGAGGTGTCCGTTAAGAGAGGTTTCACTGTAGTAGCTGTCCACATTAAATTTGTTTGGAAATAATCAAACATTTAAAACATATTATTTACTAGACAAAGCTCCGAGAGAAGTTTTTGAGAACAAAACTACTTCAAAGATTACTATTTTTTGTTCTTATATTACACATAAAAATGTCAAATAAAGAATTAAAACAATATCGTGTAACAAGAAAAAAATTTCGTTTTTGTTTTTACTATTCGTTGTCATAAACATATTTTATATATCGTTTATATTTGTTTTAGTATACTGTGATACCAGAGCTTGCGCTAATGGGTAGTTCTAACCAATGTGGGTAGTTCTAAATTGAAATGGGCAACTCTAAAAACCAATTTGGTCAGTACCAAAAATCGTGAATTTTCTGTATTATTGGAATATGTAATATTGTTTAATTTAAGTAGGTATGTATTTTATTTAATATTTTTTACACAAATGTTATCAATCCATTCCATAACATTTATTATCATATACACATAGAAGATTGTGTAATCTATATGATAACACGATGCAATACAGAAAGTGATAATAATGTGACCATTAAATTCGTCATGTTTTATGTTTATTTTACTAATTACTTAGACGAAGAAGTGACCAAGTGAAAGTGACGTGCGTAGCGAACATGGATTTAAAAAAGGTAAAACACTAATACAGTAATACTAACTTACTATATAGTATACCTACCTATTTAATTATTTAAATGGTACATACTAACATATTATAATTTATAAATATAAAGTAAACACATTTTTTTTTATTCTTATCCAGCAAATGTCACCATATTATTACTATTACAAGGATATAATTTGACATGTGGACCGTCACCAAAGGCTTCAATATTATTTATCATATTTAAATAATATTGAAGAATAAAGTACTTCCTACATTCAGTATGTACTATGGTATATATGTATCCATAGCACCCAATTTAAGCTTGCATTATCTTAGTTTGCTTATATAAGTTGATTAAATAGCTTAATTATTTATATAATTATTTCTTCTCTGCTTTTATTGTTAAATATTGGCATATTTTTTCGGTTCAAGTTTAAATGATGCTGTTTGCATGAATGGCTGTTATTAAAATTAAGCGCACAATTTTATTTAAATGTTTTAATGTTTTATTATAAATTAATCAATATTTCAAAACTTGAATTTTAGAATAAAAAATTAGCCCCAAAAAGCAGTTCTGGTCTTATGAAAAAATGGCTTTATAAAAGTAAAAATACTGATCTTAACATAGGTATGTTAAATTAAAATGTTAAATAAATAATAGATTTTTACCTGATAATAGATAATTTAGTAGATAACTTAATTAACACCACAAGCGGCAATAGCACTTCAGTAAACAGCTTGGATAACACCATAAATACTGAGATTAGTGAGATTCAACAAAAGAACACAACTTTAGTGAATGGTAAATATTGTTTAGAATGTTTTTATAATATTTTAAATGTATTTAATAACCAAAACTAATAAAAGTAATACTTATTTCAGACAGTAGTTGCATTAAACATTTTCATTTTAAAGGAAAACATTTGATTCGTTGTGAGCCATGTTATGCAGAACAAGACATAGTAAAGCGATATAGTAATAATAAATCTAAAGTTCCTGCAATCGCTCAAGAGTATGGAACTAAATATCTTCTGAAAGTATTAAATGACCATCTGTCTACCACATATCACATAGAAGCGATTAAGGTACATAAGTATAAAACTTTAAATACTTCTGAAAAAATGGCCATAACTCCAATGGGAAAAGCAGTCAATCAAGCAAATGACAAATTGGCGAGGAAAATTGGCTGTCTTATGATTCATGTTTATAATGATGCTAAGAAACTTACACTATCTGCTTATTCTTTTCCCAGCCGGGTTATTGTATCACAAAAAGCAAATTTGTTTCAATTAAATGGTGAAGTATCAAATAATATTGATGATAGTGAACTTCAGTATCTAACACCACACACTCATAAAGACCTTCTAGAATGTATTGTAGAAACTCATCAGTCATCTTTTGTGGAAGATATTCTTAATAATTCACTCGCATTGTCTTTGCGCTGTGATGGAAGTGTTGACCGAACTCAAATCGATAAAATGTATGTGTTGATGAAATCTATTACACTAGAAGGAGAAGAAAAACTTTATTTTCTTGGTGCTGAAGAACCTGTTGAAAGGGGTGCGAAAGGTATGTGTGATGCTTTAAAAACAGCATGTGTTAAAAGACTTGGAAATGAAAATTTCAACAATATTTTGAAAAAAACATCTTCTCTAGTTACTGATGGAGCGAGTTCGAATGTAGGACAAAAATCTGGCTTGTGGACCTTATTAACAAATTTGAAAAAAACTGCATGTGGAACTGAAGTTATGAGCCCATTAATTACTTTATGGTGTGCAGCACACCGTTCAAATCTAGCATGGGAGTCAGTGAGTGAATCGGTTCCTGAAGTTAGTTTACTTTTTCAAAAACTTGTTGGTTTAACTACATTTTTTCGAAGATCTGGTTTGAGGACACGAGAATTGAAAAATATTGCTCTTGAGTATAACCTCAAATTGCTTCAACTTCCAAAAGTTTTTGAAGTTAGATGGTCTCAGTTTTCATATACGCTTCTTAATAATGTGCTGGTTTCATGGTCTTGTTTAGTCAATTATTTTAAAAATTCTTCAGATAAAGTTCATGTGGGCCATTTCAAGTTTCTTACTCATGAGTACAACATTCGCCTTATGGCAGTTCTGGCTGATGTTTTATACATTTTTTCAAGGTATCAACAACAATTGCAATCTGATGATTTGAATGTTATTTCAATGGATGAAAAAACTATGTACATCATTAATAAAATTGAAATGTTAAAGTCTACCCCACTTATAGGAGGTTGGGTTGAGGCTTTAGACAAACAAGTAGTTATCAATAAAGATGGTTCACTTACATTAAATTCAATAACTATAAAAAGTATAGAAATTCCACGTCATAAATCCCATCATAAGTTTGTTACACAAAATAGATGTCTTGCAGCAGTTAAACAAGAAATTGTATGTTCTCTTCAAGAATTTTTAAAACAAAGATTTTCTATTGATAAAAATTTACTGTCAATTATAAAACCATTTGTTGTACTATCTTCTGTAGCATGCATCAAAGATATTCATAATTTAATTGGCGCAGACATAGATTTAAAAGAATTTTCATTGGAGTATGATGAATTGATATCAATGGAAAATATATCTGAATTACGAAAAATGAACCTTATTAAATTAGTAAAAACATTATGTGGCTCAAAATATTTTCCAAATGTTTGTACAATGTTGGCAAGAGTGGCAGCTGCTAAACCTCATAGTGCTGATGTTGAACGTTTGATAAGTGCCAGCAACTTATTAAAATCACCATTACGCTCAACTATGAATATTGAGACAGAAAACTTGAGCTTATATATAAATTATAATATGCCACCATTATACGGTTGGGATCCTAGGGACACAGTTTACCATTGGATGTCTAAAAAGAAACATCGAGTCCTCAAAAGAAGAAAAGGAAAGGAACAAAGTTATTTTAGTGGAGTTTTCTTTGAAGCATCTGGTAAAAACAAAATTATCAATAGTGACGATAGTGGCGAAGACACTGAAGATAAAAAAAAAAAAAAATTTTAATTTGTTATTATTATTAATAAATTATAATAAATAAAGTAATGTATAAAGTGTTTACATGTGTGGTCAATATATAGTTTGGTAAATAGTGGTAATTAAGCGAATTTAGCGAGCGACAAATTTACTTAATCTGCATCTACAAAAATATTAAAATGTTGGGCAGTTCTAAAATTTTCTTAGCGCAAGCTCTGTGTGATACAATCAAAGCATTTTTTTTTTTTTAATTTATATTTTGTATAGTGGTAAAATATTGACTGTTATACAATTATTGTTCCGTACGACAATTGTATCCAGTCTCTTCTAATAAGTTCATCTACGTACAATTCGACTACTTTTCGTTAATTCATAAAGTTACTTTATTTTTTGTTTTTTTTTTTATCGTTTATAAAAAACTACTAATTATTATCAACGGTTATAAAATATGTATTTCTAATAATCTAAAATATTAACATAGGTATTGCACATTAATAGATGTGTTGCCCGATCGAAAAAAAACATAATAAACAAATAACAAAAAAAAAAAAAAAAAAATAATAATTTTATTTGAAATCATTTGTAATCACGAAACAAAAATGTATATGCCATCATAAAATCTGCTAAACCGTTTTTTTTTTTCGATAAGGCGTTTATCGCTGATGTATGACATGGTTTATATTAGATGCGATCTTCGATGCAAAATGGTTGTACATCAACTCGAACGTTTACTACCAACATTTATTATTGCATTTATAATCGTGAAATAAAAATATAAACACCATTCTAAACCTTCCAATTTCAAATTCGTTTTTTTGAAAGGAAGGTACTAATGGTACTATATAATATAACAGACCTCACAACAATTATGTAGCGACGACGTGTATACAATATATGACGTAGGTAAATCCTAAGGATTATTTAGTTTAGTTCACAATACGAACTGGATGAATGCGGTAAGTCAGAAAAAAATAACCATTTTATAGGCATACTTACATAACGATTATATATAAAAAAAAAAAAGTAACTATATAATATTTAGAAAAAATATATAGGTACATTAGTACACCTACATTCATAATCTGTTTTATTTAAACGGACGTACGATTATTTGTAAACATCTTAATAATTAACAATATATTTATCAAATCGATTGATACAGCGCATTAGTTTTTACTTTTTACATACATCATACATCTTATTATCCGTACACACTACACATGATAAATAACATAGTTCAAACACATACTTTAAGTAAAGTGTTCGTCGCACATATTTAAAAATATCATGACTGTCGATATATTTATTTTATCATAATATATAATCGTCGATATAATATTTTATCGTCTAAGCCCGACATAATATGTATACCAGTTATTCTTCCGTTTAGCTTGGGAAATTTTCACCGCACAACACCGTATACTGAGTGATTTATTTAAATAAATCATTTTTTAAAAAATACTATAAAGGGTTTTTAAATTCTTTACGTCATTTTAAGCTGTTAAAAAACATTACATAAAATAAAATATTTTATATGATTATAATTTTTATTTATTTATAAACTTTTTTTTAATATCAACAAACATTTTAAATTTATTACCTATTCTAAAGGAAAATATTTATCCACGTTTATTAAAATTGAATTTTGAATGAGCAGTGTATGGGTAATAATTATTTAAAGTTTTGATGATTGGAGTGATGTCGTACAAGAGTGGCACAGGACAAAGAACTCTGTAAACCGTTAGCCAACTAATCCATTCATCTAAACTTAAAATACTTAATGCAATTATAAGTTTATAACTATTGAAAAATTTGTCTTAAATTTGATTTTTCGAAACACTGAATAATATTCTGCTTCGGAATAATGTAAGATAAAAAATGTATGATGTCGCTTAAAAAATTAAAATTAAAGAATTGATAACGATATAAATATTGTTTTGTAATTGCTTAATATTACATGCAACAGAAATAATTTTAAAAACGTTGCTGTTTTTTGAAATAATGATAGTCTTATGTTAAATAAATTACCATGCATATAAAATTATAAATGCATGTAGGTACATTGCGTATATTATATTTTACAAAAATATGACATAAATGTATCTAAAACATTTACTTATTCAATGTCTTCCGTTTATAGAAAATAATAATTGATAAAATATATAAGTAAAAACTACTTAACTATCGAATTTTAAATTCAATTTAATTCATTGACCTGCGCCTAGTCAAAATGTTTTTATTTATAAACATACATTTTTTTAAATTTTTTGACAATAAAAAATTATTTATGAGGTCAAAATTCTTTAAAAAGTAATTTAATATCTAATAACTATGTATATAAAAAGATAATTAATAGGCACAATTTTAGCACATTTGTTTGAAGTTCAAATATTTACAAAATTAGTCAAAATCACAATAACTTACAAACTATAAGTATTTAATTATAAAGTCTTTAACTTTTCTAGAAAAGTTATGAACATTTAAAACAAAATTTCTCATAAATGATTTATACTAGAACTAAAAAATAAAAAAAAAAAATTGAAAACAAATAATACATTTATAAACTGAAATTTCCATAAATAACAAGTAAAATTATTTATTTGTACTTGATAAGAGGCACAAGAAAATTTAGAAGTTATTTTTATAACATATTTAAGTAAGTTTGATAGCCCAAACAAAATAAACAAAAATTAGCGATCAGAGAATCAGACAAGATTCACTATATAAAATTATGTAAAACATCTTGTATTTAAGAATGACACTACGAGTTGATAATTTTGTTGAAAAAATAGTAATTATTGTAAGAGTAATTGTTTTTTCATACAATCAAAAAAAAATATATTTTCATAAAATGTATGATGAAACTTACACAAATTTACACAAATGTATACACTCATTACAAATTATATAACTGAAATCGACGTAGTTTCATATATTACCGAAGGGCGAAGACACATATAGTGATAAGAATATAAAAGGACCAAAACAAATTTTCTATGTGGTACAATAGAATCACATACATAAGTAACTACAAAAGAAAATTGGGAAAATAAAGAATTGAAAATAAAGTCTCGTTGTGAAAATAATTTTTGAAAAAGCAAACTAAATTTAAGAATATTAAATTGAATGAAAGAGAACACCTATACGCGAAATAGTGTTATTAAAAAATGGTTCTAGCTTTCTTAAATCTTTATTCGTACTAGGCCATGATAAAATTTTATTAAGTAATACATGTTCTATGGATTCGTTATTATCTGTATAATGCTGAGACAAAGAAAAGTAAAACTGCTATAAATTTTTATCCAAGACTAATACACAATAAATAAAACACCTTAATTTGTATTATAAATGATAAGTAATAGACTCACTAAAAAGATCTATAAAAATAGAAGTTATTTGTTGGCTTTTCAGTTTACTTTTCACAAATTGAACAAAACATTTGATTGAAGATATTATTTTGTTTAATATAGAAACAGCAACTTCATTGTGTTTCTTATGTTTTAATCAGGAAATAAAATCTAAAAGAACCGTAATTGTATTTATTTTTATAGTTTTATTGATTTACAACATGAAATATACATTTATTTTAAGGTCTTCAACAAATTTATATGTATTTATGAATTTTAACCATACATAAGAAGACTTAAAATAATTAATCATTTAGTTGTAGAACTGTTATCAATGACCTAAAAGTAAATAATTGACTACAAAATATATGAACTGCATACATTCAGTTTATGAATAAACTATAGTATTATTAATCCAAGCCATTTAATAAATTTATGTTTTAAAAGTGTTGTCATACTTATTATTATAGAAACTTAAATCAAGTATTTAATTTAAATGTTTTTCTATTTATTTTTATACAAGTACTAACACGAATGTTCGAAAGTTATGTGTACGAATGAAAAGTATTCGAATGTTATCTGTTAGAAAGTTTAAATGTTCAAATATTTTTTTCGATTATTCGAACTTTTATAGTGGAATTAGCAAAATTTAATTTTTCTAAACTGACTGTTGAAGCAATCGGTTTATCTCATAGATAAAATGCCAGACTCGGATTATGTATATATTATTTTATTATGATATATGTTATAATACTCTACACAATCGGTGTACAATTAAATATGAATTCTATGTTTATTTGAAGAAAAATAAATGTATTAAAAAGATAAATTATAGGCAATTTCTTTTAAAAATTATAAAATCAGCTTTACTCAACTCGGAACAAGATTTTTAATACGTTCTTCTCTTTGTTGTTTGGACTCGGAATTTTTTTGGATATCTGTTTTGAATCAAATCAACTGTTTGATCGAACTTTCTGTCTCGTTCTGAATGTGCTGACCTAACCTAACCTCGTTGGAATCATTGGAATAATGATTACAAATTTATATACACATTTATTTATGACCGGTTTGTCACGCGATTATAAAAGTATACGTACCTATTTCGATTATTATCCGATATCGCAAACTCGTGAATTATATGTTCAAATAGGAAAATATAGCATTTGTAAATAATACTACTCAAACACGGGTCAATTCGAACAGATTTTTTGAACTCTTCATTCGAACACTCGACTGGTTCCCATACATGACTATAAAGTGTATAAACACACATATTGTTTCCAGATCTTACGACATCGACTAGTTTTGATAAAAAAAATCTTCATTTTGCGCCCAAGCGTATTACGCACAAGCGCAAACTATAGATAGAAATAATTGTAATAATTATATAGAAAAGATTTATTTTTAAATAAAACCTTCAGTGTAGGTTGGAGGGTATAGAAATGAATGAACAAGAGTAATCGCTAATAGTAGTCACTGATGTTATTTTAATCGACGTAACTTACAGCATAATATGATATAAAATACAGATGAAACAAAATATTAATTACCTATTAATTACACTGTTTAGCACAAATATCCCGCCATTCTCGGGACCACCTGGTATATTAGTTGTCAATCATGCACTAAAACAATACAATTTAATTTAATACAATATTACAGTGTTTAAAAATTTAAAACGCCAATCAACGAGCCGTCGTGACATCTCTGGAAGCCTGGAATGTTTAAATATTAATAATATAAAATAATATAAAATAAAAAAATAAATATATTAATAATTTAATATTTACTACCGAGCGACGACCGAACTAATCTCGACGCCGCGATATTATCATAATAAATTAATTAATAACAATAATTTTGGTCATCCACCACTGAAAAAAAAAATACACAGAACTTTAGCATATCAAAAACTTTTTCCGATAAAATATTATATAAATATAAGTACGTAATAAAAAAACTAAAATCAATGACATTTTTGTGAAATATGTCGTTTTACACTCGGGACAAATTACAATACGTGTTACTCGTATTTAAAATATTTGTGTCTTACTTTTAGTTTGTTCTTAAAATTATATAAATTATAATTATTATTACGTTATTCAATAGGATTATTACATCATTTAAGTTTTACAAGAACTTTTCCTGGGGTCCCGCCGTAATGAATGAAACAGTTAAAAAACCTTAAAATTTTTAAATGACGAATGTTGTTACCAAAGCAATAATTGAAGTATACTTAATGGTGTAACTTTAAATCAATAAAATAATATTATTTTTTTATAAATCGCTCGACTATTTTCCTTAATCTAAAATAAACGCACTTTGATGAAGTTACACTTGTTTTTTATCACGATAATTAAATAGGTAACGAATGTTTCACTGTATTGCTTATAATTCTTTAAACGGTTTAAACAAAAAAACACTTAAAATATTAGATCGATGATTTTATTAAGCCAGGTGTAATTTTATCAAACTAATTTCGGGTTAACCCACATATATGATTGCTTATGATCATGGTGTACTTTGAGTTTATTTTGGTCCACGAATACATGCGAATTGAGATATTCCACACACAAACTTCAAAGACTTTAAAGGCTTTTGAAATCCACATGTCGTCGTTGTTATAGACTAAATTTAGAACCAGTGATAGTGACTATTCTAATCAAAACATGAAATACCTAATAATAACCTTTGAAAGCGATTAAGCTTAAATCAGAAAGCGACTAATGTAAACACGTGTAACGTATACCACGCGTATATACGATTTGAATTCAAGTCTTCGTTTAGAGTTTAGCCCCTTGTAAATAATATTTACAGTAGACACATTTAAGCATATAACTAAACTGTATCAAGTAGGAAGATGAGATATGCAACAAATTAAATCAATAATAAATATTTATTCAAATTCACGTATAGAAACAGTTATGATGATAATAATAATAATAATAATAATAATAATCTTAATTCACAGAAATAAATAATAGTTACATGACAAATAAAATAATTGACAGTGTATATGTAAATTATTATGTAATAATTGATATCTATGAATATTAAATGTCACATAAAACTAACTATTAAATTAAAAACATAAAATACTAAATACATTTAGGAAATTTAAACACCGTTTGTTTAAATAAACATTCGAAACTCGAAGTCACATCATAAGATTAGTGTTTGTCACCCAACCCCCACGCTTGGATCTGAGCATGCCTTTGACGCCATTTTAATGTGTGTTTGTTGATAGTTCTTAAATCAGATATCGTCTAGTCATAGTTCAAATAAGTTTACTCGATAAGTGACGTTGTGTAATAATATTTCGCAAAAGCGAAGAAAAACACTCGATGGCCCATAATTAGTGGGCCCCTTACATTAAGAAATTAAATAATTAAATAATAAATTACGTAGTGATATTGGGAAATTTATTTAGTGTTTTAAATCAAATTACACTCAATAAAGATGTAATTAAAATTAAAAAAATATATCGATTTAAGATGAGAATTATTGCGCTAAACCGATTTTTGATTAAATAGTTTAATCAGATATTAAAAAATTATTATTATTTTTATTTGGTTATAATTCAAAACTAAATAACTAAAAGAAACTTGAAATTTTTACTAAATTTTTAAATTTTCATTTTTATATGGTTATAATTTTCAAAATATTTTAATTCTTTGAGAGCTTTTGATCTAGACAAATGAAATTTTTGATTATTTTCAGTTTTTTTTTTTTTATAGATAACAGTAAATTATTGATGAATGGGTAAAATTGTTTGAAAATGTAATAAGTACTAGTTTTTTAATAAGCTGTTAATTTCTTGATTAAACAATTGGTCAAAATCTCGAAAAATATAAAATAATTTATAGTTAAAAATGAAAAAAATGTCTGTTTAGGTATACCTAAAATTAGTAAATTTTCTAAAACAATGTTTGTTTTTTTTGCTGTAAATTAAAAAAATTTAATCGTAGATAATTAAAATACTCACAAGATTGTGTACTTTAACAATAAACAAAGATGTTAATTATTTTGTTATTAATCAAAAAAATATTCGTGGGGACTTAAAACTGACGTGTATATTATGCATACTATTATGTATTTTATTATACGCAATGACATTTTTCATTTATTTAAATATATTATCTATTAATACGATGAACCTATTTTTTACTGTTTTACAAGTACATAAAGTTATTTATAGAAATACGTTATTAAATTTTAAGTTACGAGTATTTAAATTCATGTTGTATCTAATATTTGTAAGTATAAAAATAAAATGCTATAAATGCATAGTTTGAAAACAAATAGTCTGATTGAACTAATTTTATTTTTTAAATATTCGTAATAGACTGAATACGATTTTTACGGAAAAAATAAATTGAAAATTAAAAAATTAAGAAAATTTCAAAGTGTTTTTTTTCTTGATGGAATGTTTTTTCAAGCTTGTGGCCAAAACCATATGTATTTAACTGCAATTTTACATAATTGCACGTATAGTGCTAACGATAAAAATAGCTTTTCGAAAATCATACGATGAAATATAATTAGTAATAATATACTGACTAACTGTTTCCACTCAAAATCGTTTTTCATATTATACAATGATATTATATCATTGAATTTAAATTGAACACCTCCATAACAGTGATCCACTCGACATTTAATGTATAGTAGAGTGGTACCTTTTTCAATGAAATTATGAAGATCTCGTGGCCCCCAAGTTAGGCATGCTTTGTATGTGTGGGGGGTCACCACTGCTGATGTGGTTAAGTGATGAAATGTTTAAGGTGTCAATACAAATAGCTTTAAAGAAAAAAAGTAAAAATACTTTCGAGAATATATGAATAAAATAAAATGCTCATATTTTTTTTTTTACTTTTTACTTTTTAGTGCTAAATGTTTGTTGACAAACGTTTTTAATACAAAACATAATGTATTGTTAAAATAAAGAATACTTAAAAAATCTTACCCATGTGGATACATTTTATTTTATTCCATTTGTTTACAATTTCTCAACAAATTGACAATGACTCCAGGCTGTACTTGATTATAGTTTGTATAGGTGCACTTATAGCTTTTGCTCTTGGAGGGTTTCATATAGTGAAAACAATCATTGATACAAAAAACAAAAATAGGAAAAATGTCTAACGCTTTATATTATATATTATTCTGCCAACCGCGATTTCGTGTAAAACCAAACTATTAAACCTATCATTTGAATTGTAAATATAAGACTATAATTGACAATAATTTGACACAGTTTAATTATTGGTAAGAACGGTAACTTTTTTTTTTATATATAAAACGATGACTCTTATATTATTTGATGATATACGAGTAAAATGTAATAATTGGTATTACAGTATTATATTATTAATTATAATTTATAATATTGCAAAAGAAAAATTATTCATGAGTAGCAATAGAAAATTGGTTATTAGTAGAGATATTAATATTTCAAAAGAAAATGTACACGTATAAAGGTAATTTAATAATAATTGAAAGAATATATTATTTTATAATGCGAAATAAAAGTTTTCTGTAAGGCCAAACGTGAATACGTAAACGTAACCATGAAGCATTTCGTAAACACGTGTCTCCGGAATTGATGATTTGCAAAAATGGAACATGAATACCCAATGATTTAAAATGCGTTAAAAGTTCAAACTTTATTTTATTGATTAAAGGGCATAAAAATGATTAAGGGTTATAAAAAATAGCAGATTATTTATTATCTCTACAGTTGCTCATTAGTCATTAATTATCGGGCAGTACTGAGTACTTACTTACAGTTTCATTTTAAATCGTATGATCGCTATATTTTAATGGTCAGTTATGGACTTTCGATGAGTGCACAACGCGCGGACATGATCATAAAAACTCGAATTATATCGATAAAAATGAATGTAAAAAACAATAATATTTAATAAGGATCAATATACAATTATCGTCTACGTCGTCATTTTAATGCCATTTTGTGTAATAAGCAATTTACAATGTAATAGTGTATATTGTATCAATTTTTTTTTTTAAATACAAATTTTCATACATATTATGTATCACACCTACGACCTACGCTTCAAATTGTACAAGTTTCAATATATATATATATAATATGTATATATTATACCGCCATAGTTCTATTTATTTATACAAACGCCTACACAAATGTGTAAGACGTGAGATTACATTATGGCTGCACAAAAATCACCAGCATTTCTAGTTAAACGACTACGATTGGATTATATTATTACGCAATGATATAAAATATATTAAAATGTGACGTGCATTTGGCTAAAAGTATGTAATGTCGTTCGAAATAGCCTCAATTATTTTATTATTATCTGATGTCGTTATATCTCGTCGTTAAACGATTTCTTCACATGAATTCGGCCAAATAAAAATCTATGAGTTAATGGTCAGCCCCTCGGCGATCATTGGCATTTGACCGCAATAATGGTCAAATACTTGACAATAATAACATCTAATATAATGCGTTTTGTTTATTAGAGTAAAATAATATGATAATATAACGCATGATGCGTGGGAATAAGGCAAATTTAATGGTGAGATAAGAGACGTCATTTTTCGTTTGTAATCTGTGTCTCTAAGTTTTTACCGGCACTAGTGTTATTATGGCGTATTATTGAATTACATTTATGAATTAATTTTAAAAATGTTTATAATTTGTATTATTAAAATATCTCATTAATAGTACATTTATTAATTTGTATTGTATATTATCGTTAAATATTTTTTTATTTTACAATAGGGGAGGAGGAGGAGGAGAACACGTCTTAGATTCAGCATCTACAATATATCACCAGTACGACTGTTGAATATTAAAAGTGCACCAATAGTGTGCACGTCCTCTGACTTTCTGACACGATGAATAGGTAATAACAATAACGGTCGGTTTACCTACTGGCTTTTGGTCGATTTATCTATTTAAAAAAAGATAGAGCAAGTTCCGGGGGTAGCCTCATGTAGGTTTCCAGTAAGAAAGAATATAATATACACAGTATTCATCACGAATGTCTATAATAATATAATTAATAATAAAAAATGAAAATAATATATATTATCTGTATAAGGCACCAATATATATATATATATAAAAAGAAAAAAACATAAACATAATGTACAATTGTAAAATACAATTCAATAATAATTTGTTTTTACTTTTAAGACAGACTTGGTCCTAGGATAGGTCTGTTACTTATTACAATTGCAAATTTCCTATAATGATCAAAATAGTTTGATATACAAATTATTATAAAATATGATTATAAATAGTTCAAATTGTACAATAACAAGTTATTAATAATAATTCAATTTTCAAGTACCTATATTAATTCATCGTTACTTTAAATTAATATTTTATGCTTAAATGATGTAAGGCGAATGTTTATGTTCTTGTAATCATTTTTTAAACACTTAAATATTATACAATGTATTTATTATGTAATTCACGAAGAAAAAAACAATATTTTTCAATACCAGCTGCTGCATAAAGAAGGTGTTTCTGCAAATTGCCGTATAATAATATATTAGGTATGTTAATTCTGATGTTCTCATGATTATTTGTAAATAAATGAATACTACCTATGATAAATAATAATAATATATTATATATTATATCCCGTTTTTAGAATAGGAGTTTCATTAAATAGTTATTATTTACTCACATTTTTAATATAACGAGTGTTTTACACAAGCTATATGTAGGCTCATGTCTAGCACGCCATAATTATGTTATACTGCTTATAGTGACGCTGACAATTCATTTTGGTGTGAATACTTTTGTGGTTTCTTTGAAATTGATAGAATAAAAATAAAACACAATAATTATACTTTTAAATTGCAAATTGATCAGTTTTCTATTGTAATGAATAATTTTTGCGTGAATAAGTTAAAAACAATGTAACGAATAAGGGACAATAATTTGCACTTCTACACGAGCAATAGCCACACATACATAATAATATATTATTATTCGATACACCTTCAGGAGGTCTATTTTTATGTATTTTTATTTAGTTTTTATAACAATAAACAAACACGTTAAGAAATTAGCCTTTTTTTCATTTAAATTGAGATGATCAAACGTACTTGCGTTGTTTAGCTTTTACAGTCATACGTACAATTGTTTGCACTTTAAAATAATTTAAATATAATTGTATTTATATATTTTTTGTTGAAAAAAATTGGTTAGGTATTATGGTTTTAAGTTTTTACTATATCTAATAAGTATTTACAGCTATAAAGAGAACGCCTAAGTCCTAAGCTCATTAAATATTAATCAAAGATTAAAACAAAAAAAAAAAATAAAAATGTTTAATCTTTCATGAGGTAAATTGTTATAAACACTTTCATACATTAGACGTTTCTTACGTCGTTAGTTATTACTAACCATAACGAATTCCGTATCAGAAGACTTACATACAAAAATGATAAACTATATATACTAGATTATAAATGTATAAGTATAAAGAGTCATAAATTCAATCGGGTGCGTAATGATATAAATGGGGAAGAATAATAATTATTTTGACTACCTATACCAATTTACTTATATTAACAAGTATTAAGCCATGCACTAGATTGCATTTTTTATTAAATTTAAATTGTTATCATTATATCTGCTAAGAAAATCTATAGGAAATGTATTTTACCTTAAAGCGATGTGACTATTATTTTTCTACATACAGTCAAAGCATATAAAAAATGAAGTAATAATATACCTACATGATAATATGATTTAATAATGTAAGTATAAGTAAATATTTCTCGTACGTTCTTGTAATCATATATGTAATTTACGCCTCAATAAATATCTAATTGGCGGGAGGAGGGATAAACGCTTATTGATTAAGTCATGCGTATAGACAAGGGAGGGAAAACTTGATATTGGATTATGTAACGTCTAATGTTTAGTAATAATTTATGAATATTATGATAAAAATAAGAAAATATGAAAATATGATTGTTTAATTGTTGTTTGTTAGCACTTATACCTCGCCCATTATTATTTACTTAATACTTAAGTTATAAAATATTAAATAATATAAATATCACATAAACACGGTAGAATGGTTTAAGCTCCTGTCTAGGCCCAGATCACTAACCCCGTTGACTACGCTACTGTCATCAGCCATCGGTGATTCAAAACTATTTGAAATATTCAGGTTATAATTTTATGAGAGCATCCTTGCAACCACCTTATCACTTTTGATACTCACCTCCAAAATTCAGACCGTCTTATACCTACTAGTGTAAGAAATTCAAAAATATTCGTAAAGCAATTAAATTATTTACAATAGTATATTAGATTTTAAACTTTGCATGTACCTATAATCTATATTAATGTAAAGTTGATATATCGTGTCTTAACACTGTCGATCATCAAAACAAAAAAGAGACAATCCGTATATCCAGAATTATTAAATGTATAATTTTTGTATGAATTATAATTATGAAAATATGTAGATACATTTATATTTTAATTAAATTATGCGTTAGTCGGTTTTGTAATTTCATCACGATTTCAACAAGCATTTATATTATAAAATTTACTTCAAAAGACATTTCGTTTTTGCAAAATACAATACCTAAAGCGAATACATAATTGCGAATAATCACTACTTTAATGTCTAAAAATTATTTAAGATTCAATTGAGTGCTATTTTTTACAGGTTAATATTTTATACTGTGATTTATATCGTAGGTAGTAAAAATATTTAAAAAAAAAAAAAAAAAAAATTCCCACTAGTAGTTATGCGTTCGTTTTAGCTCATAACAATAGACGTATAAAAAATTATATTTTAAGACGATATCGTGACAATTTCAAGGTCTATGAAGTTAGTAGTCTACATTTAAAATTGTTGATTCAAGTTTTATCAATAATTATAATACGTTACTTGTTAGTATTTATAACCATAAATAGTTAATTTGTAAGTTCGGTTATTTATTACTTGTCTGCAAAAATTTGAATCGGAGCTAACTTTTTCGAGAACAGATCAATTTTTTGTTTTTTAAAGTTGTGGGATATGCTAAAATATTACACGAACTTTTAAAGTATTTATAGGCACAAATTAAAATTGTGTAAGCTATTTATTCTTTGATTACACAGATAGTAATAATGATTCATAGAGCTTTTAAATCTACGACAAGCGTGTAAAAGTTTAATGAGCTGTATGAAGCTTGACATAGTATAATTACTATCACTACTGAAAATCAATCTTTTTACAGTAATTTATCGTTAAATTTAAATACTAACACATCCATGGTAGGTAATGGTTGAATGCCCTATACAATAACGATCGAGGTACATATGAAAGTTCACATACCTACTCATACGTACATACAGCAAGATTATTTAGGTATACTTGTTTAAGCACTTGAGTCTGTGGTCCTGAGTTTCACTAACAGATACGATTGAAATCGTAATTACAACTAAAAATAATTAACAGATACAGTTATTTATATTTTTTTTAATAAAAATTATAGTTTAGTGAATTTTAAATACTTAGTTTAGTTAAAAAGTCACTTTTTTAAAGAAGAAGTGAACATTGCATATTTAAAAAAAAATAAATCCTAATCACAATTCACTATAGTTGTGCTTATGTACCTGTGTAAATATAGACTAATCACACGCAGTACCTACCTAAGTAAACTAGGATATCAGGTTTTCGGTTCACTGAAACATTGTGAACACGATATCGTCCAGTTTTTTGTAAATTTGTTGAAAATTATTCAGTGTACAGCAAAAGACCATACATCGTTTTCTTTTTTTAGACCTATTAGACCTCAAAATTTTTCCGTTATCGCTATTTTCAAACTTGTCTGGACATATTATGTCACCATAATATATTTGCAGGCATGGATCCAAAGCAAAGATCTGGGGAAGAGCAAACAATTTTTTTATAGGTACTTAGTTCATAATTTAAAATTTTTTTCGTAATAATAGTTATATAGGTAATCAATTAATTAATTAATGATTATTCAATATTAAATAATATTTATAAATTAAATAATAAAATCTAAACGTCTACCTACCTATTTATATTTTCGATTTTTCCAATATATATCCACTTTGTATAATATTATAATATATTATCAGACGTATATGTAATTTCAAATATATAGTAATATCAAGATCTATAGAATTATAAAAAAAAAATTGAGGAATAATATGTCTAAGACTCTAGACCCCCTGGATCCCTCCCTGCAACAGTGCCACATAAGTAGATTGAATTTGTTATCTTAATCTTCTCGTAAGGATTATTGAGATTAATGAATACAATGTTCTCTCCCGTGTTCAAGTTATACCTAGTAAAGCTTCTATATATATATAACGGAACGGGTATTTTAATTTTAGTGACCAGGTAAATTGGCGTCAAATCGCCCTCGCAGTCAGGAAGCATGCACGACATTTACGGACCAATAACAATGATAATGCGTTCGTTCAGTTTTTTTTCCGTTCAACTAGTTTTGGATTTCGTCTTCCACGTTGCGCCGAACACTCGAGTTAAGCCCCCTCCCATTGTGGTATCATGTTTTCATTATAAGACCTAAACATGTTATATACCTAATGTAGATAAGTACAAAAAAACATATATGATTAATAAGATGCACAATAAATTGTTTAATAATTTATCTAGGTACTTGAATTTGAAATTAGTTAATAATTAATTTAGGTGTACAATGTCAAATCTACCAGAGCGATATAGCCAAAGTAATTAAAATTTTTTTTACAAAAGAAAAATCTAAAATATTTAATAATATATAGTGTATACATTGCACAGGTACGTAGGTATAAGCAACTGGTTTGTTGGAAATAAATTAAAAAAAAAATAAATATTAAATCGATGAATTTCATTGGTAGGTAACCAATTTGATATTTTTAAAAACAAAATGGATTCTATACATGAAATTAGTTTAAAAAAAGCTTAAAAGCTGAAAATAAAAATACACAACTACACTATCCTATACAAGTCTTTTAAATATTAGATCGGTTGATTAGGCAAGTTTTTGCAAGAGTAGTTTGACAGGATTTTTTTATCTTTTCCATATTTTTACGCACTGATATATTTACTTACACACATTATTGAAATTAAAAGTTAATAAGCTGGAACAATTATTCAACTTGTATAATACATTTTTTAGCGAATGTTGATGGGTTTGAGTCATTTTATTCCGTCGTATATCAGATTATATTCTCTTAAAATATTTCTCTGTCACCATATTCCAAGAAGTTATTTCAACCATATGATGTTTCCTGTCTAAAAAATGTTATAAAAAAAATAAATAAATAAATAAATACCAATATACCTACCTTAAACAATTATAATTTATTAGAATATAAACACAAGTGTTAATTAAAAATGTCAGCGAGTCAATTTAGTGCACAACTTGCAGTTGAAGTTGGAATGGTCGTGAATATATCAAAATGGATCAATGCCTTATTTTACCAAAAATTGTATTAAATATTTATTCTTCAACTTGTAGATATTCGATTTCATAAAAATCATAAATATTGTTTCGTAAAAAATTTGACGTATTGCTAACAATTATTTTCTTTTATAAATATTTAGTATGTAGAATTTCACATGCTTTTGGTTTAGACATTGAAATCAAAAATAAGAAGAGCGAGGCTAAAAAAACATCATGTCCTATCTCACACATATTAAAAAAAATTTTCCCGATTATTTTGAATAGTTTTTCATAGGTCATTCAAATACGAATAATAGTAGATACTTGACACTAATTTTTATCAAAATAAATGTTAATATCAGAATTTTATAAACAAAATTCATTTTTAATTTTTTGAAAAAAAAAAAACGCTACGTCAAATACTATGAAAGTTAAATACACATGATTTATTCACATGTCAATTAGAAATTACAGAAAAAACAGAGTTATAATAAATTATTGGGGCGCAATACAAAAATAATATATTTGGCGTGTCGTACGTGTAGTTTATGAATGATTATAATAGACATATAAAATGGAATTTCAAAAATAAAAAAAGACGCGTTTCTTTGTTTTTGAATGGCAATTTTTTGAAACCGTAACAACTATACTTCTTAATGAATTTTGATAGATTTTTTTCTGAAAATATTGATGTCAAAATTATTAATTTAGATTAATTAGTTTGTTGTCTACAGCACTCTAAGTTTAGCGAAATCGTGAAAGCTTTAATTAAAATAAACTTCCTTAAAATTAAAACCAAATAATTTTTTTTTTTTAGCTGTTCTTAATACAATTTAATATCTTTATATAGTCTTAAATCAGCCACCTAATGACACAAATACAGACTCATAAAATTAATTTAATTTGATAAATTAATAATTTATGAGAAGCCATGTAATACATTTACAGTTGTTATTACTCAGCAAATAATATTTTATCAATATTTAAAAGAAACTTTAAATGTCTATAAATAACTCAAAGTGAAATCATTTTCAAAAAAATACAAGTATTTATATTTACTTGTTTTTGAATTATTATAAACAATAAGAAACAAAAATTGTTAGAGGATAAATAGTGATTGTTTCTTTGCATAAGTACCTTTAGGGATTTAGGATGTTCAACCTTCTTCACATCTTAATTTTCAAATCCAAATATATAATATATTAACGTAACTCTTTCAATTGGAAATTTCAGTATTCTAACTACTGCTAAAATATCATATTTTTTATTCTAGATTAAGAATCAGTTTTAGTTAATTTAACAACCTGACAAAATATAGTTATCTATTGTGAAAAAAAAAAAATGTTGGAACATAACAGTTAACAGAAGACAAAAGTGATACATTTAATTAGACATGTCTATTGTTATTATTAGCTTCATATCCAAAATGTATTAGCTTAGGAAAATCCAATTAGCACAATGTATTGTAGATTTAGTTTATTAATTACACTTTACATGTAAAATATAAAAAAAAGGAATTAGTTAAACTTAGGCAAAATACATTTATTAAAGAAATAATACAGTAGGCACTAAAATGCAGTTCTTGATCAATTTAATTTATAAATGTATAGGTGTATAAATAATACATGACGGTAGGTACAAAAAAGGGTGATTAAATTATAAGTATTTAATTTGTTTAACCCTAAATGTACACTTTAATTAATACAACTTAACAAATAAGATGTATAGCTTATATAAGACATAATATGATAAAATTAATAAAAAAATTCTTAGTTTAAAACTAAAATTAGCTTAAGTTTTCAGTCGTTTGTAAGCACAGATATGCGCATCAACAACATTATTTTCAAATGGAATGTTTTTTCTTTTTTTGTTTAAATATAATATAAATAAAATGTTTGTCTATCATTTACAAAGTTTTCAAAATAATAAAGTACATATCACAAATGGCAACAATACAAAATAATAATTCATACAAACTAACAAATATTTTTAGAGGAAAAAAAAATTAATTTTAATGAACTTACTACATACCTTCTAAAATCAGGATAAAATAAAATACATTCTTATAGTATATAAATAAAAAATAATAATATAGTTATTTGTTGAGGATACAAACACAAAAAAAAAAAAAAAATCAACAAAATCTTTGATTTAACGAAGTAATAATCTACAATAATGATAATAAAACTAATTTAATTTTGTAAATATTAACACGTGGGTATCTCCTAAATTTTTTATGTAGTATAGTTGAATGTTGTAATAATAATATTTTATCAAGTATTACAGTGTTCAAGCAAAAAGTATGGTAGTAAAATATAAACTATGATTAAAATAATATGGAATGGATTTAAAAATATTTTGATTTTTAAACATAATATTTTACGGTTATCTCTTAGTAAATTGAATTCTGTATGCCAATCTGTGCATAATAATTAACCCTGATTGATTTTTCATATATTTACAAATAAGTACAATGCATTTAAAAAGTTGACAGTTCAAAATGATCCAATGGCAGTATACAAATATTATTAAAACATTTAAGTATCTAAAAAAATAAACATCGATCGCCAATAACACAGTTGCGTAACATTTATGAATCAAATTTATTGAAACCGCGTTCAAGGGGGAAAAAACCCTTTCCCCGGAAAATTAAAAAAAAAAAAAAAATGAGAATTTCATGAAATTCTATAGAAAAATATGCAAGTAATTATTGGGAAGCGATTTAACTTAAATTATAAACATTGCGTAAGCGAAACAAATTTTATACATAG
This sequence comes from Melanaphis sacchari, assembly GCF_002803265.2. Taxonomy (NCBI): domain Eukaryota; kingdom Metazoa; phylum Arthropoda; class Insecta; order Hemiptera; family Aphididae; genus Melanaphis; species Melanaphis sacchari. Next base: position 2,397,019 of record NW_020271096.1, on the reverse strand, counting down.
TTTAATGTTGACGCCTACAAAGATTTGTGATTTTGTTACAAAAAAAAAAAAAAAAATGAAAATAATATAATTAGACTAAAGCAGTCTGTTTTTGAGATCACGAATCAATTTTTTGAATTCATATACAAAAATTTGACTTCGTTACTGTCAATAATACACAAAACAATTAATAGTTGAAATGAAAATAAAAATATTTTTAATAAATATTGTTATTAGATAATCGTCATTAGAGTACACAGTCAACTCTCTGTACAAATGATTCGTTTTTAATATTTAATGTAGTCGGTAGTAAAAGTCTAGGTATGTACTCGCTATATAACCTTACAGATAACATATGCACCGGTAACTGATTATTTAGAGCGAATTTCAAATGAGTGTTAGCACCACGACTCGGGATGAGTATTACGGTACGTTTCACTTTCTTCATCGCTTGGATCTTCTCCGTACATGTCCGCCAGTTTGCGGAATCGTGGTCCAAAGTTAGAAAGGTAATCAAAGTTTAAGTCCCCATCGTCCGTACCTGTAAACGCATCATAGTGAGTAAATAAAATTAAATATTGAAAGAACAAAAATTCTTTTGAATGATAAAAAAATCAAACTAACCTGAAGCTAATGATGAAAGTGATCCAACTGAATTGCCTTCTCCTTCATACATATAATTACGGACGTCGTCATATGGACCTAAATCTGGATCGTTATCTACAGAGTTCAACTTGTCGCCAAGGAAGCCACAAATATCAGGAACTTCATCTGGAGCTGAAAAGTAAAATAGTTATGATGAATATTAAATATCATAAATAACAGTATATGAAGAGTATAAAATATTATGATACTGTATACAACGAAAATTATGTTGAAAATCAAAATTATTGTTCGTAAAATGCAAAAATATATTAGAATTAGAGGATTGTTCTATTAGTACTTATTTGAATCATTTACTAGTGAAGCATTAACTACTCTAGTAATTAAATATTTAGAGACATTAAAGCATATTATGCACATGAAAACTTCAACAGTTAGGTTTATGCAGTTTAAATATTAAAATGAGTATATTAGCGGTTTAGCGTAAAATTAATAAATGTATAATTTTGAAGTTAATTCTAAGCATATAAATTATCTTTTGAACAAAGAGATAAATTGGTTTTACAATGCATTTTTAATTTAAGTATTTATGTTTACGGATTGAACAAGTAATGTTAATCCTAGCGTTATTTTTGCACAAACATAATTTTCCAATTTCAATGTATTACTATTAAACATGAATATCACAAAGGCATACCACGTTTTTGTAATAGATTTCCAGCATCATCAAATCCTTGTACAGGTTCCGAGCCATCGTACATAAGCCGCAAAACGTTCAAATCATAGCCGGTCATATCTCCTTCGCCGCCACCTTCATCTTCGTAGTTAATTATGTTTTCTCTAATATCATCAGTGTCTTTGTACAAATCATCAGACTTTCTTCTATGTACCACTACTGCTAACAGCAATACTAAACGAGTACAAAGTTTTATTATTTTAGTAATGTCGAAGATTAGTGTTTTTGATGAGTATAAACTTACTCAATAAGACAGCTAGGCACACAAAAATAGCTATCAGGAAGCTAGCGTCAATACCAAATGACACAGCGACTGCTGTACCGTGGGTACATGAAAAATCAACATTGCGAGACATACTAGGGGCGCCCAAGTTGTATAGATGGCCGTTGAAAGTTAAATTACGTATACAACCATTGAATCCGTTGGAAAACGGTTTATGGGTCCAATTCCGCGTGGATGCTATTGCTCTTAGGTCGACAAACGATCCACCGAGCTGTAATGGTCCATTGACGTTCAAATACTCGTTAATTCCTATTGGAGGGCTAAGGCTCAAGCAAGACGGAAGATTGCAGCTGTCTACTTTCATTTCAATGCTCTGAAATGGATCAACAATTATAGTTTGTGATAAAAATAAATAATTATGTTAGTATAATAATGAATTATAAGTACAGTTTTAGTCCAAATAATCTCTATGCGATGTGGTTCTCCGTCAGAAATTTTGATTTGTTTTTGTCCTATTTTTAGTGTTCCCGAACCATAGTCTACCAAAAGTACGGGAAAACCGTCTTTGAGCTCCAGTGACATGAAATCTATAAGGATATAATCATGTTTAATAAAAGACATTTTGAGTTGACTTGATTAGTTCCAAATACCTTGAACAGACAGTGGAGAAGGTTTAACACTGCTGGGCCCGGCATAAAACAACAGACCATTGTCAGCAGAGGTGCGTACTTCCAGTGACATGTGAGACTCCATGCACGATTGTAGGGACGGATATAAGGCATAACCATCGCCGTAAAAACCAATGCTGAGGATTTCACATCGAGGTCCTTCAAAACCAGCCGGACACTGACATCCAGAGCTTAAAAGTATAGAAAAAAAAAAAAAAAAAAAAAAGGTATCACCAACCGAACTATTTAAATACAAATGTAAATCGTATGTGAAAAACTTACCCATCCGATGTTGGACTACCACCGTTGTGACACGTGATTTTAGTAGTAGCTCTCTGTTCACACTGGCAAAATGGATCTATCACGGCTCGTATCCCGACAAAAGAAGTGGTATTTGTATAAACAGCAGCTGGTTCGTTGCTTTTATTTAAGAAATTCGTACAGGATGATTCACAATAGAGTTTCTCGACGAGACATTCATCAATATTGACCATGAGGAAAGTGACGCCCAACTCTTTTTCGAGCTATAAAACATATTACAAAAACAACAATCACGTAATAAGCCCAAATAAATAGGTAAAACAATTTATGATCCTTACCTCTGCTTGGTGTTTATCGATAGCAGCATTGATTCTCTCAGGTTGATAATACGGGGAACCGTGAGCGGAAAAACGAACATCCAGTTGTGTGGTATTGGGGTTGTGAGGGGAATGTAGAATAGTGAACACGTCGACATTTTCAACGGTGGCGTTTAAAATCGAAGCCAACCGTTTTTTTAAAATAGTCGCCTTACTCACGTTGTCCTAAATTAACGTAAAAAAGTAACATAGAAATATTATAAATTGCTTAGATGGATAACGATAATGGGTTTTACTAAAACCATACATACCGGACCGGGGGTAATAAACTCTTCAGCTGAAATTCCCGCTAATCTAACTGATCCCGACTTATCAACAGCTTCTTCGGGTATTTCTTTAACAGTGACAACGACAGTTGAATTCACCGTGTGTTTGGCAATCTTTGTTCCCTGTTCCGTGATTTCAAACTCTAGGACAAAAGTCTGTTCTTTGGTGTTTTGAAGCATGGTGATCATTCCAGTTTCTGATTTAAGGTCGAAACGTTCGTGTGGCCCATGCAACCACTTGAACTTTTTGTCGGGCAAGTCCCAGTCGTCCAAGTCGTCAACGTAGACACGTCCAATTTCCATGTCTGGAGATTCGCCTTTATATGTGTACACAAATATAGAGCTCCTACCAGGCTTCATGGGATTGTCATTCTCATCGCCAATTACTACTTGGAGAGTACTTGTCCCAGTCAAACTAGGTATTCCACTATCAGTTATTGTAATAGGTATATTATAGAATTTTTTCTCTTCACGATCAAACGTGGTTAGTGCCTGAAGTTCAACCCCTGAAAATGATATAGAGCACGTTAGTAAAATTTTAAAAAAGGTTAATTTATTAACCTATATATTAACAAACCGGAAATTCCAAATTTTGTTTTGATTTCATAGGAGGCATCAGATGAGATGAAAAATTCAAATGGTGCACCGTTTTCAGGCCCATCATTGTCTTTGGCGGATAATCGTGTTATTGTTCCGGATAATTGATTCTCACGCCAAACAACAGGTTGAGGCTGAAAACAACAACAAATAAATGAATTACAAAAACTGGTTACTTATCATAACTAAGCGGTATTTTACAAAAATTTTATTTTTTTAATTAATAAATGTAATATATTTTTTAAGTTATAGTATGATATCTTTTATGAAATAATTCAATCAAAGGTTCCATTCATGGACTATCGAGATCAATTTTACTTTATTGCCAGGTAAACCGATCAATCGGTCTTAAAAGTGTACCACAAAACTAATTAAAATAAATTTAATAAAATAAAAAATGGTATTTATTTTGAGTGCATAACGCGCAGTCATCTTAAACAAGAAAAACAAATATACTCAATTCAATTATTATTATAATTATTATTGATAACTTACCATGTCTAAATACGGTGCATTGTCGTTGATGTCTCTGAGTGCAATGATCACTTCTGTGGTCTGTTGCAAGCTCTTTGGGCCACCACCTTCGTCGCTTGCTTGTATGATCACTTGCCACGTAGCATAACCGTTTGGTGGATCGCGGTCGAGGGGTTTTATGAGCGATAAACATCCGTTTTTGTTGATGGTCATTAACTTCCGTTGATCGTCCTTCACCACAGAGTAAACGATACGCTGGTCCATAGATCGGTCCTGAATATCCGGATCGTATGCTTCCAACTACAGGAGGGGGGAACAGATATTTTAGACGTCGCGAAAAAATTCTACTCAAACAAAATGCGCGCGCACACACGAAATACTATTTCGAAATCGCTTACCGTTGTAATGCAGCCCGGTACGAGTTCCTCTTCCGTGATCGTTATGTTCCCTTCGTACGGTTGGAATACTGGCGGGTTGTCGTTGACGTTGGATATTTTTATCTCGACGGTGCAATAGTCCTCGTACGCTCCGTCGAACGCTCTCACTTTCAACACATACTGTGGGATTTCATACGATAAACATAATTATAGTTATTGCACAGACTTTGGCAAAAACAACGCTTGTGCGATAATAAGTGGGCGGCACTCACGTCGGTGATGTTTTCGTAATCCAGCTGACTGTTGACTTTGATTTTTCCGGTTGTGTTTTCGATCAGGAACGCGTTGTAGATGTTGCCGTCCACGATGCTGTACGTGACCGGGGACGCGGTGTCGTCGTCCAGGGCCTTCACTTCCGTGACCAGAGCGTTCAAGTTGGCGTCTTCCGGTATCTCTTCCGCTTCGTAGACCGACTGGGTGAAATGAGGGGGATGGTCGTTTTTGTCGGCGATTTCGATCCGGAACACTTGCTCGCCTGCACAACGACATTTATACACATATAAATAAACGTACAACACCGCTATGAATATAGTCGTGGAGCTTAAGTAACGGCGTGGGCGTGACGGTAAGATTTGTTTATTTGGTCGAACGTCTGCGAGGAGGGTTGATAATTATTGTTTTAATATTACGAGTCTACGTTTATAACAGTTAAATTCAGCCAGTGGCCTTAATTAGAAATTCGTTTCAGGGAGGGATTATATCTGCATTGTTTTTCTACGAACATATTATTATCATACATTCGCGACCCTATTTCATCATTTAGTTTGGGCATCCAAATAGTTTAAAATACAACATTCACAGTATGCAAAACTAGCGTATGGTATAATGTAAGTTATAATCTAGTTGTTATTTTATTTATTTTTTTTAAAGACTCTTCAAAAAACTTTAATTTTTTCCGACAAATGTAGTTATAAAATAAACACGATAATTTCTGTGTTTCTCTAACTATAAAAACAATACGATAATAGGCGAATGATTTATTTTTAAACCAGTCAATTTGTTATTGTTTACTTCAATTATTGTAAAGGATATAACTTTGGAAACTTTAAGTCAAAATATTAGGAGGTGTCTTTGTACTTTGTTAGGTAGTTACCAATATTATTATCGACCAGAACCTAGTCACCTACAACCCCGTTACCGGCAGTTTATTACATAGGTACTTGGTTAGCATTCTATCGAAAGACAAACGTCTTCCTTCGCGCCCTAGTGTACTCACCCTTGTTGTGTTCACCAGTCGAGTACAGGGCCGACGGCGCGTTGTCCGTAGCGATCACCTTTACATTGTACACGTCCTGTTTCTCACGGTCAAACATCACTAACGTGGTAATGTTACCGGTGTAAGGGTCAATGGCGAAGTACTCGCGGTTGTCGGCCAACTCATACGTGACGCGGTTGTTGGCCATGCTTGAGTCAGCGTCGATCGCTCGGACCTGCATTACGGCTGTGCCGGCCGGTTCGTTCTCCAGCACGGAACCGGATACGACTTCGGTGAACACCGGTATGTTGTCGTTAACGTCTTCCACTTGGATATTCAACTGGTGTTCTGCTGCCAGGTTGTGTTTGTTCTGTTTACACACACAAAAAAAAAGCACATGTATTATGTGTGTACACCTCGTACAATAATTTATAGCGTTTATCTATATTAGCTCTAAGCGGACGACGTTTGTCGACTTTCAGATTTAATCAAGAAATGAATTTTATAAGAATTGTAGAAAACATAATAATATGTACATGCTTGGCTTTGCGCAGTAAACGTCCACCTTTAGACAGGTCTTTTAGCGGGAGTCTTGAAAAAAAAAGTTATCAATTTTTGAATTTTGTATAATTTTATTAAATTATCTGACTATGAAAAATGAAAAACCCATTACAGTCTACACAGAAATGAGACTTACTTTAATTTATTTTTTTACCCACTCACTACCATAATATTATGTATTCATAACATGATTAGAAGTTCCAAACTTTTATTATAAACCATGGGTCAGGTATCCGGGAAATGGCACATATAATTTTTCAATAAAACGCAATATAATTGTTTCTTATAGTTATGTAAAAGAACAGATTGTATAGGTCTTGCATTATTTTTTTTTAATGAAACGATAAAAAAAAAGTTAATATTAGTTTTCGGGTTATTTTTCAATCTGAAATAATAGCCGGTGGTTTACGGGGCAATTTAATTTAAGACGATAATATTTTTAAAGTGAAATTATAAATTTTAATTAACAATAGTCGGTAATTAAAATAGTTGAGGTTCAGCACAAAGACAAATGAGACTCCGGAATGTATACCCGCATAATGTATTTGTTTCAATCTTACTAACGTTACAACTCATTAAATGTACGTTCTAAAAAAGTTCATTTTTTGTTGTTTGCTTAAATATTATAGTGAATTAGTTTATAATTATTAAATTTAAAGTAAACATAATTTATATAATGTTGGAATCTTTACAAGCTTTTAATAGTTTTTGCTTTTAATTTTTTATAACATGTCAATTAACCCTTCAATTTAAAATTAACGTTACAGGATTTTGTAGAACACAAATTTGTTATGTCGTAGGGTTATAAAACTGAGACAGACAACAAATAGATGTGATGTGTGAAACGTCTTCATAAAATATTTCGAAGACAGCAGTCAGGGCTGTAGTATAATACACCCATACATTAAAATCTTTTGTTGTATATTATTCTTACAATAATATACTACACACTCACGGATTGTCTTGACAGTTGTCGGGTATATTTACACTAATATTATAATATAACGTATATAATATTATATGCGGCGGAATATAATATTATGTAAATAACACAACATTTTACCTGTATTCGAATGTTAAGAATATACTCGGATATCGATTCGTAGTCCATATGTCTCGACAATCTGATATGAGCGGTGTTTCCTTCGGATTCCAATCGGAAAGTGTTCAATTTGTTTGATTGTTCCGTCCGGCCTGGCACCAATTCGAAAACCGGAGATTTTTCATCCGTGTTCGATCTACATAATACATGTTTAAAGAGGCCGGGCCAAACCCGATAATAAATTATAACAGTGTTTTGCAAGCGCGGGAATTGTTTTTTGGGAGTTGGCGGTTTATATAGTTATAAATTATTGCAGGGGTGTGAAACACCACAACTTACGCCGCGATGATGGTGGCGATGTCAAAACTGAAATTAGTCAGGTTTTCCGGCAGATAGATGGTTTCATCGGGCTGGACGGATATGAACGTCGGTGCTTTTTTGTGTGATTCGACCACTAAGATCTCTAGATCCATTGTAGCCGACTTTGGAACCACGCCTTGATCGGTGGCAGTAGCTCGCATTTTGAACTTATAGCCGGGATCTCGCTAATAAAAAAAAAAAAAAAAAATTATAATAATTTATACATTGGTTTTAAGGGGAAAAATTAATTTATATAAAATATAATCGATTTAATTACGATATATACATACATCGATTGTGCGATCTAAGTAAATGACGCCTGTGTTTTGATCGATACGGAAATAATTCGAGTCCTGCGGCATTCTGGGCGACAGATCGTATTGTATAGCACTGTTTATACCGTCGTCAATATCCGTGGCCGATATTCTCATCACTTCGCTTTTGGACAGTAAGTCTTGGGGTACAGATTCAACGTAGTTCTTAAAAAATAAAATAAAATAATAAACATCTGCACATAAATTACAACTGTTACAATCGCTTAAAAGCAATACGAATTGATAATACAAAAATATCATAAAAACAAAATAACATGCGGCATGCATTTCAAACGTTTTTTTTTCTTACATAATTTTGTGTTAAATGACGACTTGTTAAGTTATATAAAAAAAAAGTCAATTTTGAACAATCGAAACGATAAGAAATAAAATGTTTTCATGAAAAAAAAAAGAAAAGACAAACACATACATATAAAACATATATATATATATATATAATATAATATAATATAATATAATATAATAAATAACAAAAGTCCGTCTGAACGGAATTCATGCGAATAAAAATAACAAAACACGTCGAATTAATACATCATAAAATAAATATGTATCAAATTCGGCGGGACACATGCAGAAACACACGTTGTACCTTGTAGTTGAATCCTCGATAGACCTGGATTCGATATAATATGTACACAACACAGGTAATAAGTAAAAAACAGTAAAAATAGTAGCGATAACAATATTATTATATCGTGTTGACAATTTCGTTTGTATGCAATAAAGATGCAGTTAGTGGACTGCAACCGGACGGTATTAATGCAGATGCGCATACGGTTTGTGGTTGCGGCGAGTGACGAGCGGACGGTCAGAGAGTTGTTACGTTTATCGTGCCAATTACACCGCACCACCCGTCGCACGATCGCAGAGGAATGTATACAACCACACGATATCACATGATTATATACGAATAATAAACTCACCACTTTGTCAAAAACTGGCGAGTTGTCGTTCTCGTCCTGGATGGTCACTTTGATAGTGCACACGTCGTCCAGATGCGGTTTTCCGTTATCTGTGGCCCTCACCGACAGGTACACTTCTTTTTCGCGGGTCGGTTCGTCCCGGTCGAACATCTGCGAACAGTAACAAACGGCGAAGAGGTATTAGATTTAGGAACCGGCTCGGCGATAACACGACCAATCTCTCTCGCAACAGACGATCACTTAGCGATTTTCTACGTTCCTTTTATGTTTTTTTAAAAGAATTTTTTTTTTTTTTTTTTGTGAGACAACCAAAAACATTTTAAATGATTAAACTTACGCGTGGATGTGTTTAAAATTATTTGTGTTTATTATTATCATGATTTCATTCAGGCATGACTACATATCCCACGTTAGGTTTAAAATCGATTTATTATTGTTTGATAATTATAAAATACCCCTTTACAAATTAGTTTAATTATAAATAAACGACCATCCCAAGTCTTCCCATATTCCCGTCCTCTATTATCGCAGCGCTGTAGATCTCCAGAACGGGAATAGCGCGTGTATATATTGGGGTATTTATAGTTTAGTTGGAACGGAGATGGAATTTTAAAAATTAAACCACTTCTTTTCCCCTACATCTCTCTCTATAAACAAACGTTGACAGTACACCACCGATCGTCTGTATATAAACACATAATGCTAATGTTATACTTACGTGTCGGGTGGTAATCTCTCCAGTCTGCGCATCAATGGAAAACTTTGGACGTTCGCCGGGCGCGCTGACAAATGTGTACGTGATTGTACCTCCATTGTCCGGTGGGTCCTTGTCGAACGCTTTGACCTGACAATGATAAGACACGTGTGAGATTTATCGGAGCGTAAACGTACATTGTTATTATTATCGTCGACATCATCATCATCATGGTTATTATTTTAGTAAACTGTTTTTTTTTTTTTTTTTATTTTACGGTCTATGCCGATTTTTGGAGATTATTATCAATATAATTCGTGAGAATAATCATTGTACAAGCATAACTCATTGGGAAGGGCGTATCAAACAAAATGGTTACCTAATCGAAATCGATTTGGGTATAATATAATATATTGTTATTATTATATATAAGTGTACACTCGATAAGGACGGAAAAATTAAATATATTTTTTTATATACATATATATAATACAGTGTATATTTTGCAAATTTTAAATGCACGCTTGAGCGCACATGAGTTTCAACTTTTTAAAGTTAAAGTTAAGTTAATTTTTGAACTTTATTGATTTTTAGCAATAATGCATATTGCATATATTATAATAATAGGTAATTAATAATTTATTTTGATTACCGCTAAATAACGGTTAATGTATATAGTTTATCAACTATGCCGTAGGACAGGGTTTATAACATAGCATTTATATTATAAATATATATATATAATATTTTTCGATTTCACATGGTTTAACAATGTCATATATATATATAATAAATTTAAGTATTGACAGTTACCGGGTTTTCACCGCATTAAGCTGACTTTATGCAACGTACAACAATCGTAGTATGGTATAATATGTACAGTAATTCAATTTAACAATGATTATGATATGTTTACCCACGATGTCGGTCACGAGATGTTTTGAACCTTTTAAATTAATTTGCCGTTATAGTGGTGATAATACATAATAGCAGTAGTGTAGGTCGTAATGGCGGTTGTGTGGTAGTACCTATATAAACCACAACAGACGTTGCGAAATATTTTAAAACCGTTTGTTTAATGTATAAATGGTAGACGTACAGGGTGTCCGTTTAATTATTAACGTAGGATTGTTCTCTATTATTGACATAACTAGTTAATTTTTAATCCTTCACTTTAATATTCTCGTGTGTATCGATATATACACATATGTGTATGTATAAATAAATATGGTTCAAATTACGATTCGTTTTAATTATATATGGATGAACGAAGAGATGAAACGGTGTACATTTTTAGAGTACATTTCTGATTTGTATATATATATTAGTGTCATAATTACAATAGAAAGATTGTTAATAGTATATTAATTACTATAATTTTAACAATATTGAACGAATGGTTTTTTTTTTTCTATGTGTGTCATATTGTAATTATAATAATATTATATTCTAAGGCTATAATGGTAGTTCAATTATTTACCCGCCAGTTAAATTAGTAATCTTTTCAAATTTTCTTACGGTGTGAAAGGACGTCTAGTAAATATAAAATTAATTTAAATTTCAAAAGTGTTGATTATTTTAAATCGTGAACATATATAGTTTTAAGGGGAGTAATTACAAAAATGTACAAAAACAAATTCCTTAAAGGATTTTATTAATTTTGCCTTGTCTGTTCCGAAAAAAATATTTATTTTTAATTAACAATATCAAAATTTAAATACTTACAATAGATTAGGGAACAATGAATTATTGTTGAGACTAAGCGTTGGTTAAGTAAGTGATATTTTAATTATATATAAACATTGTTTCGTTGTAAAAATAATTAGGTTTTTACATAATATAAAAATTATTTTTTAATTTTAAGACATTAGATAAGACACGGAGTAAGTGTTAAGAAGTATTTTAATACGATTACACTGGTAGTGTTCTAGTTCATTAATTGTTTTTAGTATTTCGTAATTTTATTCTTATCCTAGTGTTATTATGTGTTTCAATAATACAATATTATGACAGCGCGGCGTTTTGGATAGGCAATTTAGCTACTATACTACGGTTGTACTATATAGTGAATCATTTTGTGTGTGTGTATCAATTTATTATACGTATGTATATCAAATATTGAAAAATCGAAGACAAGTTTACTCGAAAAGCTAGTAGAATAATTAGTGTGTAGGTATAATAAAGTAAGAACAACATTTTTTTCAGTCATTATTAATATTTTCAGATACAGAGTTGAATGGTTATACTTCAATGAGAATCTGTCTCAACTGTCTTCTATCTTTATTATAATACAACACGATTATGATAGAATTATAACTAATAATAATATGTATAATGGACTCAAGAAAATGAACTCATCTATTAAATTATTATAATGAAGTGGGAATTGGATATTTATTTTTACAACGAATTTAAATCTAAGAGAAACACGTCACGAAAATATCTCGAAAAGTTAATTGTTAATTAATTGCAATGTAATAGACTTTAAAGTCTATAACAATAGGGTTACTTTCTAAAGGTTTAATTGTTATATTTTGAGTAGAGTTATGTAATAATTTACTCGGCAAATATGGTATACCTACACATTTATTATGCAACTGCGACGTCAATACCGGGTTACACACGACACGATTGTATTATATTATACGTTCACAAATTGTTCGGGTAAATATTTTATTCAGTACGGTTTTGTACTTTACAAGTAGTTTTCGAAATTGCAGATGTAGGACGTAAGTATAGCGAGAAAGGGAATTCGATATAATAATGTATATGTTAGTAAGGTAGATCTGATGGGAATGATATGTGCACATAAGTAGTAAGTTGATTAGCCAGTGTAGAGAAATCTGTGGATATAATACTATACAATTGACATAGCGAGGACTTTTAAACAAAAGACTAACCAGAGGCTATCAGTGATATATATATATATGCTATTAGTTGAAATTTCTAATAAGTTTTCATAAATAAAATCATCGTTTGTGTTAGATATGACGATGTTTGCTGTTATCCATTCCAATATATATATATTTGTTTAAATTTTTGATATTTCTCAGCACAGCACTAATGTGAACAAGAAATAAAACCTTATACACCTAAATTATATAATATGCTAAATGTGCGGTTAAAATTTGTGATATTTTATACAATGATAAAATTCGCGCAGTACCCATATCTGCCAAATAAATAAATAAACTAAAAGAAAACGTATTATAAAAAAAACTTACAGTAAATACATAAGTGTTGGTCGGCTGTTCTTCCTTGACGCTAGGCTGATAATTTAAACAATTCGTAAATACAGGCTTGTGGTTGTCCTGCACCGTCAATCCAAGTTTTGGGCCAGATCCTCTGTTGTCCTGGAACTGTAATACGAAAAATAATTATTATATTATAGGATGACGACAAATCATGGAGGAGGGGATATATGCGTTATATTATATAGACGGTTCAGATTTCTAGTGCACTGCGCAGCAGCGAATTAAACCTCAATAGACAACAATACATAGGTAGATACTTGTTTAAACGCGCAATTATATGTTTGCACACACACCACACCCCTCGGCACGTGCTTTTATCGAAAATTTGCTGATATCAATTACACGAATGAGCTTTTGAATATTATGAACACATTGCGTGTAGGACGACCTCGACTGACGATCCGGATGTAGTATCTACTATCTATATATACACAGATAGGTACAGATAGTCGGCTAAATCCATGAGAACGTTCATCATGGCCCAGGCTTACACGTTAAATAATGATATATATATATCATATAATAAACAATGCATGATAAATATTACGAGGACCTTAGTATAGCAAGCGTGTGAAAAATTAATGGAAGGCGGACCGCAACGACGTTCCAAACAGGAGAGCAAAGCGAGTCGAGCGGATAGGATTTGCTACAGGAATCAGTAATCCATGAACTCTTTTATAGATCGATTATTATAATGAGATGTCTGTTTTGGACCTTCAGATACTGATAGACGGAAATTACGTGTAACATACATATTTATTTTTCGACGGATGCGGACAAATCGACAAAAATCTTCGAACACAGCGATTTTCGTCGAATTGTAATTAAATATTCACTAATACCACTGTAATAGTCACGCCGTACGAATTAAAAGTAATAATAACGAATAAATAATAGTAGTGTCCCGAGGTGTGAATAAGAAGCGAAAAAAGTCTTCTAAAGCAATTAGTCATCTGTCGGGAAAGTCGGTGGAAAGAATATTAAAGCGGCCGACTGTCTACCGATTTTAAACGATTTTTAATGAGTGTTTTTTTTTTTTTTTTAATACACTATTATAATATATACCAAGTGCATTTTAAATGTACGACTTGGGTTTAAAAGGGATTTTAAGTCCTAAATGGAATTTTAATGGTTGACCGGTCTTTAAGAATTAATACAATAGACGAAAAATTACACAATAACCGCTTTCGGTTAAAATTTTAAACCGCTATTATGATGTATAACTCTATGTATTTAATTACACACAAAGGTTAATTATTACTATATATTTTCTTCATATTGTATATTATAATAAACAATTCGTATATACTCATTAAATTTAACGTTTTTTTGTAACTCTGGATTTGTATTATTCATTTAAATTTTAAAAATCGTATTTACATGCGGTTTTATAGTTATTAATATTATTGCATGGACGATATTGTTAAATTATATTATAAGAATATTGAAATTGTGAACTATATTCAACCGACATTGACTGTAAAAAAATAATCAATAATTACCACACCCGAGTTCACGATCAAATGTCATAACCTAACCTGGTTTGGTTATGTTAGATCGTATCTGGGAAATCGGATAGCATATTTTCTTTGGAATTTTATTTTGTGACTAACATTAGTTTTGTACACGATACAATATCATATATAGTTTTCTTTTCTCGATATATCGATTGTGAATGACGAATATCGTATCCCTCCCCCCCCTCCCACATACGTTGCACAATAAATATTGATAAATAAATTCCATCAACAATGTTTACACGACGGATATACAACGACGCAGTGTGTATATTTTATATAACAACAAAACTCCAGCGGAGATAGACATTTTGACAGGTTATAAAGCAGCTGATTAAACGAGTAATCCTTGAACCCGCGAGTCAAACGTGCGCGCCGGAAAAAGAACGTAACGAACTGGAACGAACCTCTGCCCGCTCTTATACATATTATATATATATATACATACGCATCCACGCCGAAACGGTGGATGAACTGCTCAGCATCCGATCGATTCCGAATCTTTCTTGATGAATGTTGTACAGACAATACATCATAAACAATAACACATGAAATAACAAGAAGACTACTGTAAGAAAACACGTCTTTGTCAATACATTATGTTATTGTTTCGAAAATGTCCTTAACGCGTGCCGTAAAACATAAAAAAATTCAATGAGACGAACGCCCTTCGATGGCACCACACGTATTATTATCGTAAATCCACCTATTTATTAAGTACGCAGGACGAATCAAATATTGTTCAGACTTTCTAAGCCGAGGGCCAAATTCTGATCCACTTGCAGCTGATCGTGTTATATTGTTATATTCCGTTCATCCAACGGATTTATTTATAGTTTATAATTTTCGACTAAATTGTTTTTTAAAACGCCACGTTGTTATTCGCGAAAAAAAGACGTCATAAAATTATTTATTTTATGGCACGCTATCTTTTGGACTAACGTACGACCGTATACGCTATAAACACGTATCTGAGTAGAATAATAATAATAATAGAAATTCAACACCGATACAAGACATTAAGAAAGCAAGATTATATAACCATCAAGTGAAGGAGCGTTAGGTCGCAGGGATATGGCATTTTTCAGTAGATTTATAAAAGCTATTTGAAAATCATTGCCTTAATGATATCATCGTTAGGAAAAATTGTATAATAGTAGATTACAACATGCTTAACGATCTTTTTACAGTACGTTCACTATAAAATGTTTAGATCATTTAGATCGTAAAGAGTTCTTAAAAATTTATGTTTTGTATTTATCGACTCTGATAAACCGAGTAGAAGATTCTGGTACTAGCTATAAATTAAAAAAAAAAAAAAGTAAAAATAGTAAAATCGTTATTCAAAATACGTAATATTATTAGGCCACTTAAAACGTTGTAAACGTCTGCAGCATCAAATTAAATTATATTACACCGAGTTATACATAGGTGCGATACAGCAGTAGAGATGTCTTTCGAATGTCATGACTCATGACTCATTTAAGGTTTGTATATTACAAGATTGCCGATGAAATGAGCTACATGAGAACTAATGATGTTTAATTTAAATTCTTTTCATGCCGACAGTCGTCGTAATAATGTCGACAATTGTAGTGATTGATTCGATAGGGCGCCAAGCGACACAAAAGCAACAACTTATAATATTAAAACAACAATTGACAAGAAAATACACGAGCGATACAAAAACATTGATAACTCCATAATATGGTACCATTAAAATCGTTTTATTAGTATTCCATCACTTTCGCGAGCGCTCGCGCATAATATTACACTCTTGTTGTCATTTATTATTATTTTAATTAAATCCGTCACCAAACAGGTAGGTACACGAAGGTATGCATTATATTATGCGTGGTGGCGATGAGATTGTAACGTGTTATTATTTTGATTTGGTTTACATAAATTGTGTAACAACGTACAACCACGACGACATATATATATATATAATAACAAAAGTGACACGCAATCATCTGGGTAATTTTCGTAATTAATACGGTCATTTTAGGCTAACAGAATGTACTTAGAGCAAAAAAAAAAAAAAAATTACTAAAAAAATCATAAAATGAATACACCACATCATATTGTGTATTATTATATAGGTATTAAATACATACCTAGATATTATATTGTACAGGGGGGAAACTAAAATAGAAATAGAAAACGGTTTAGTCGGTCACGCGAAAAAAGAAAATACGTATATACCTGTATATGAGACCGTGTATACTGTATAGTGTATATGCGTGCTATATACGCAGTAGATGGGTACTTCTGCCATCATTTGCAGAACACGGATAATCAACTCCTATTTATTTATAAATAAATGTATTTTTTTAATTCCTATTCCGCGAACGCGCTACTACCGCAGACAGTATACGCACATAAAAAGTTTCGGCTTTCACTGTCTGTCTCTCCTCGTCGCCATCTCTATATCCGTCTATATATATTTGTCCACCGCAAATCCTATTATGAACGTAAAACGATATCCGTAAAGCGTGCCACGGCGGTACTGGTGCACGCGCTTTGCAGTAAATCGAATAAGGGAAAAAACTTCTGTTCAACTCGTACGGCACCACGCTGCTGCCGTCATCCGTATACACAGTATTAAACATAAGTATACTATCCGTCCTATAGTATCATATTATATACAAAACAAACCCAAACAGAAAATACACACGCACGCTCGTATAATAAATATATATAATATACACCCGTCTGTCGAGTAAAAAATAAAATAAAAAAAGAAATGATATATTCGCACACAACGGGCGTACTTACGTCCTATATATATATATATTATATATACGATACTGTATTACACTACTCGAAATGCATTCTCACATAGTAATAATAATAATAATAATAATAATAAAAATATATATTTTTACCAATGGAAATGTGTTGAATCGATGGCGAACGAGGAAGATGTGCCGCCTTGGCAATGTTTTTCAATTTAAAAAAGCCACGGTACACATAGTTTTATTATCGTACACTGAAGCTATAATAATGCACATATAATATACTGCAGCAGACCATTATATGCAGAGATAATATCGTCGAAATCGAAACAAATTTATTCGAAATGATACGAATTTTTCGAACGTATAATTAAATATCTGGTACAGTCCCACCACTCTCGTTGGTTATTATATTTTGTAATAATACCTGCTTTTTATATTTCCGACAATATTTTTTATATCGGCGGCCAACGTGTACAAAATTGGTTATGAATTTGTAGAACGATATAATTTTTAAACCATAATTTAGCACGATAGCAGCATGTTACCATAACTCCAGCAAAAATACGACAATGATAATTTGAAGCTGAGTATTTGTAACGATTTTTATAAGTGCATTTTAGTACTTTATTGTATACTAAATTGTTTCCAAGTATCATTTATATTATTGTTCCTCGGGACTCGGGGTACAGTATACATTCTTGGATTACAATAGAAATGTGTATGCATAACACGTTTGATAAAAATAAAATTCAACAAGGTCTGTTGTTTCGAAATCAAATCAAATCAAAATCCGTCTTTTGTTTTTGAACGGAATTAAACACTATTCAAAACATAACATGCATCATTGTGCGGCAAGTCATAACATCAAATTAATTGATATGTATACGTTAAGGTTTTTAGTAGCATTTTACACAAGCACAATAATAATAATAATAATAATTTAACATGGAGTGCACGGACGGTAGAATTATTTCAAAAATATATAAATAAAGATGAACAATATTTTTAGTGCGATAGTTTGTGTTCATACATTATTTGAATATTACCAATTTATAAAGGTAGGTACACACTTCTGGGATTTTAATTAACCGATTTTCCGAACTATACATGAATTTATTTGAATGAAAATAATAACATTATACCAATGATAAATAACCGTTTCAAAATTTGAATAATTCACATTGTGCATCAAGTCCGAATTTGTCGTTAGAAATGTTAATTTTTGCCATCTACAATACGGTCGACTTGGTAATAATCCAAACACACGATAAACAAAAATATTATTATGTTTTGTTAATTTTGTAAGTAAGATATATGGTTTTGGTTTTTGGAAGAAATAAACAAACAGCCGATACTGTTTTAAATAAATTTATATGTCGCTAAATTTTAAATGAGTTTAGTTTTAATTCAGCAGAAGCGACGAGCACATTTATTATATTAATACAAATATAGGTTTCTATTGTTGTTAGTATCGAATAAAAATCAAAAAATACCATTTTTCATCTCTTTTTTTATCGGTGAAAACGATAACATTAAATTTCTGGAATGAGCACAAAACATACGCAAAAATATAATGGTAGTAACAGATACCCAGGCCCGCATTTAAAGGAGGGCTTGAAGGAGCTATTGTCCCTGGAAGCAATATTAAAATTAGTTTTAGGGGCGGCAAAATATTGAAATGGTTTAAAATGTAAAATTGATTTACAGCTCATTTTACCTAATAAGTATAATAATACAAAAATATAGTACAAAATATAATGATATAACATAATTGGTATAAAGAAAAAAATAACTATAATAATATAATTACACCAAAATAGATTTTGAATGTACTTAATAAAGTTTTTATTCGTTGTAAACTCGAATGTAACTTACTACTACAATTGTGTAATATCAATTAATTAAAATGTTTTTTCTTTTCTTTTTGTGAGGAAGAGGGTTGGGAGGGCGAATTGTATGTTGCCTCTGGCGGTAATTTTTGTAAATACAGGTCTGCATACACCAAGAATAAACTGAGAATTATATCAAGTTCCCGAAATTAATCAACAATCGGAACAATAAACGAATAACGCAATGTATAATATATTTAAATGCACGTTCGACGAACGAATTTAAATGTAAGTTTATGATTAAAATGTCATATATCTACGAGTCGATGTTTAAAATTGAACAATTATATATTACTAGTCGACCCTTCCCGGATTCGTCCATGATTGGTTGATTTTTTGCCTTCGGAAGATGATATGTAGAATTTTTTTATTAATAATACTATCCACATATACAGTTGTTACTTATCACATAGCAGAAAACTGCGAGATTATGAGTTACTGGATGTCACGGATTGTATTACGGTATAATAATTTATCCAAGACTTGTTTCTAACATATTTATTCGATTTCGAGATTAAAAGTAACGCAAAAGATTCGCACACTCACCGGATTCGTGGTATAATCATTGGATATGTATGGTTCTGCGAGTGGTGTCTTGTCCAACAGATGTCTTTGGTGTCTTAGTCTTGCGCTCCACAAGTTATTGGCCGGAACTATACCTGTAGACAAACAAAAAATCGAAACGCACATGAGTATAACAATATAATACCATGTAAGTATAGGTAAAAACAACAGACGTAGGTGAAACGCAGCGAGACATAATAGTTGTAATATGTCATACGACAGTGCAACACGTTTGTAAACCGGCGGTTAGGTATCATAAAATAATATATATTATTATAGTAACACGAGGGAATTTTCGAGGAAATAAACATATGTAAAAAAAATAAAATAAACAACTGTAGAACAACTTGGCCTCGCTTACATATACGTAAACTACGCGTCTACGTGCTTACATATATACCTATATAAAAAAAAAAATTCTTTCTCACCGATTTAATTACTATGCAGTATAATCAATAATCATCGTTAATATTATAATATTATGTATGGATATACACATTATAACATACGTGAGCGTTGTACATAGGCGTATAGATGATTAATCGTTGCCATAAAAAATACGTTTTCGCCACTAAATTCTCGTAATGCCGTTATAGGCTATCTACGATTACAGTTAGATATTATAAATACGGCATAATATATATATAGTGTTTGGGTCATATGTCCCTTTTCCTAATATTAAACGCGGAGAGAGACCTCTTCCACGGCGGCTTATAATATTATACAACGGTCGAATTAAACAAAATTATACGGGCGGCAGAAAACGGTCAGGAACGTGCAATCGTCCACATTCGCTACTGATGGCCTACGACAGAATTACACAATGCGTATGTTTGTATCGTTTTACTGAATAAAATAAATAATTCTTATATTACTGTTGTTGTACACTAAAAACGCAACAGATTTTTTTTTTTTTTTTTTTAGCAGGGCAGACGATAATAAGTCTCCCAGAACATAATTATTGAAGTAAAAACGAAATTTATATACTTTGTATATTTTATGAAATAATAGACGTTCATTTTGTATAACTCGATTTGTCATATTTTTTGAGGCTATGAAAATACAAGGTTATTGGGTTTATTTTTTAGATTGCGACTTGATAGAGGATTAGCTCTTGGGGAGTTAAACAAACGCTATCGTATCTGTAGCGTGTCAATTGGAATCACGTCCTCGCATTTAACTTCAACGTAAAATGTATATCCAGTTTGATAGTGATACATTCTTGATATAATACAATTGATGATTTACTATTTATACGCACAACATATCTAACGGTTAAAAAAGTTATAAGACTCGACAAATATTATGATAATTTTATTTAATTATTTTTTTTATATTGAAATATGATAATCATCAAGCGGTATTTTACCAACGTAAGTAAAAAACGTACACCCACTTTCTTCGGCTCATAACGACATAAAAATGAGGCAGCGGTGTGTAATTATGATGTACTTTAATTACTCAAACAATTTAAAAGGATATGGTGTCCAAATGTGATGTCTTCGTTACACAAAAGCATAACATCAGTTATACTAAAGCATAACATCAAACTCGATTTTCAAGTTCAGAATAATCCATTTTTTACTTTTATTATTTTTAACAGTTAGATTTAGTAAACTATTAACCTATTATAAAATTGATGTGTAATGATATGTATGGTATGTCCTACTAGGCTTTAATTTTTAATTTTTTCGTATTTTAACTTTGAAGTTATGAGCGTTATACGATTTCCAATTGTAAAATGGATTATTCTGACATAAATATTAGTAGATAATATTATGTTAAGTTACAGTATCCTACTTAAAGCGCTATAGCGTTAACTATGCCGCTGTTGGGCGAATACAAAACATGCGGGTGCCGATGTCTTTTTTAACAGGACGAGTGAAACACGTGTCGTATCATTTACAGCGAACGTCATTCTATGAACGGTCATGGAAAATAATAAACGTCACACCCCTTAAACAAACAGAGTCACGGACGATTCTCTCTCACAAGCAAATTTTTATAAGTAAGTAAATCCAATTTTGGCGCAGCGGTTTTGAGTACCTATAGTAAAATCAAAAATGAGACGTAAATACCGCCGCCGCAACATAATAAGTCGTCCAACGTTACGGAGTTATAGGTGTATTAAATAGTACGAACGATATTAAAGTCAATATACAAAATACGTATTTGCGTGCAATTAATAATAATAATAATAATAGTTATTATTATTATTATTATTATTACTAACTCTTGATATAAGTGCAAAATAATGTTATACAGAAATTTATAAGCTTTGTGGTGACACGTTTGCGTGACAGTATTGTTCTTACATCATGGCATACACAATCATTACGTTTCTTTTCTCGCAGCGGTGAAACTGTATTTGTCTTGACGTTGAAGCCGACATTTAAGACATAGACAGTTCTCAATTTAATAGAAATAAATTAAATTCTAAACAGTAGTCATTATAATGTTACATTGTTTACAGGTAAACTTAACTATTAAAAAAAAAATCGTTAAAACGCTTATAATATATCATAGTTTTACATCGATTTTAGTTGTAATCAAACAAAACAGTAGAGTCGAAATAACTTTGAACAAAATATAATACTTAATAGGTTTACTGCTTGAATCCGAATGAAACTATCAAATCCAGTATTACACGTAGGTCCGTTTTTCCAGACTCATCGTGACATTATAAATACGCGATATTATTACATAAAGCACAATTCAATAAAAATAGATCATTTAAATTTATGACGGTTACATACTTGTATGCAAAGGATGAGTATCCCGCAGCGTTTACCATTGTTAATATATTTTTTTTTCTTCTTTCGTTTTTCAAAATTAACAATTGTGAACTTCTATCTATTCAATCGTCCATTGCAGCCGTAAACATTTTTGCCCAAAAAAATTGGATTTATAAAACAAAGAGCCAGGGAAATGATATTTTCACGGACGGTTAGCCATTATATTGCCCTGATCTGTGTTTAATAAACTACAAACATTTACATGTTACCATCATCGTAAAGATGAATGTAAAGATGAATCGAAAACGAAATTATTTTTAAAAAAAAATACCTCTCGGACGTCACATTCCTCGAAACGAGTGCGAATCGCCAACAAAATATTTTGTTCCATAGCTATACGCCACACTTTCTACGATATAATAATTAATTGTTGTCGAATTTATTATTATTTTATTAGTTATACACGATACCGCGTTATAATAACGTGTACATAACTTTACTGTGCTTTTTCGCCTACAGCACTATATTATATTACAGTACAGTTGCCGACCGACTGTTCGGCACGACCCGTTGTAGGTACTTGAGAGGGTGTGCAATGTTATTGTGTGTCATGTGGGTGGGGGGATTGGGGGTGGCGGTAAGTCCACCGCTAATAATAATTGCTTTTTGTTTCGGGCCAAATGGTTTAACTATTACAACGTATTCCGAGCACCGATGCGGGTGTGGTGTAGTAATCCAATCTTTCATATTCCACACTATTTTTTATTATGTACACATAAAACGTATGTAAATTTATCGTACACTATATACATACCGTACGCATACGACTATATGACGTATTTAAATGTGGGTAGAATTTTATGTGTTTTTATTTATCCATCGCCTATATAAAAATATTAGTTATAACTTTATAAACTATAGCTGTACAATTGTAAGTACCTGAAGAATTATAAAAATGAAATGCAAATACGTTCTATAATAATATATATGTACATTATATAATCTCGAACTCGCAAATAAAATTATCCTAATATACCGTGGAAAAGGAGTCAATAAATAACTGGAAATTTTAAATGCATATGAATAATAACGTTTAAAATCATTACCTTTTGTGTAAACTCGTTAATATCTTTAAACAATAATAATTTAAACATTTAAATATAATCCAAGCGAATGAAATTTTTATCAACAATTAACTTATAATTAATATTATAAGCTGAAACAGAATTTGCATAATTTTTATTCAAATATTTTCCAAAAAAAAAAAAATAAAATATATATTGTTCATATTTTAAGTGAAAAACAAGTTATTGAAAAATAAGCACTTCAATTCCTTTGGACAAGATAATACAATAATCGTCATACGCCAACACCGCGCTGTGTAGGTTAAATTAGGAATAACAACACAGCTAGTGTGTATCGATCTCCAAGAAATCTCGAGTTTTTACAACTTAATTAGTTAAAAATATAAACAAAAACGATATTTAACATAATTATGCTGCCACGTTTACTTCAACAAAATATATATATTATACGCAATGAAACATTTTACCGTCTCTTACTGAAACGACAAGAGCGTTTCATTAAAATCATTAACTCACAGCGCTTTCAAATATAGAGGATTTTAATACTAACAAAACAATTATATAGCTTTGTTAAAAATTAAAAAAAAAAAAAAATTACGCAGACGGAGATTTATACTTTGTAAATTATTTACTTAAGTTCGGTGGTGCAACTGACGCACGTCTTAAATTCAGTAAAAACAGTTTTTGATTTTCAACTACGCTAAACGCGATACGACACAATAGTATGATTATTATCCGAACAAAATATTATATATATATATACTATAGACAAAATGAGAGAAAACGGAAATAAATTGATTTTTGTCAATTTTCGATTATCACACTGTACCGTATATTTTTATACGCAATGTTTTACATAATAGGTAAACGTTGGTGTACTATATCACAAAATGAATACATTATTCTCGTATAATTTACTGTCTTAGCTTGGTTATTAAGAATGAAAACTGTTTTATAATTGACACAAAAACGAGGCGTTTCTTTTTTATGATAGGTATAATTTACCCACACACCATCGTCAAATTATCATACCTAATCGTCTAAATGCAATTTTCAATGTGGAATATACACGGAGCACATGCGTGTAGTTAAATCAGTATTTGGATGCCGTTACGAAAATTATTGAACATGTATAATGTTATATAATACGTATATATTATATTCATAACGCACGAGATGATGAAATAGTTTCGTCGTGATATCACGCGTTTTATACGCCACACAATATGCATAATATTATAGTAAAATAAATTCTAAAAAATAAAATATATTACATACTGCTAAGTAAATACACTTTATCCGTGTCACCCACAAAGGTGTGATCGCTAATCACGACTGCTTATACGCACAGGCGTATCGCGTATATATGTATTTTTTATTTATATATATGATAATATAGGTATGGAGGTAAAACTCGTTGCACGATAATCATATACACTTATTGATATTCCGTTCGTGTCAGACGCAGAATCATAATAATTGTCAAGGCGGTATATTATATATTATTCTGTCCAACGGCGTATAATAACGATTGCAAGAGCGCACGGACTTGGGCGGAAAACTAGCGTTTCCCTCGGACTTTACAACGCGGAAAATGTATACGTGTATAGTATAGGTATTATATTTAAATTGTCGAGACCGCTTATTCCGACTCGGCTGGTTTTGCCGCAAAGCTCTTATTGTAAAACCAAGTTATATATTATAGTAGTTGGAAGTGTGCAAATCATGTGGTCGCGAAATTCGCCAACTGCGAAACGCACAAAATCGAAAATCGCCTTCCTCCCACCTATGAACACACGGCGTAGTAAGTTATTATTGTACGTACACGTTTATCGTAGGAAAATCAAACAAAATATCTGTATTGTATCTCTACTTAAACGCATTCGTACGCAATACGAAATTACTAATGTGAAATAGGATTTGAATCGCTCTACAGTTTATAAGTCTTCTATGAATGTACGAAGAAAAGCGAGACTAATAGACGGTCACTGATAAATGTTTTTCTTTAAAAATAATAATGATAATAATTAATAATAAGCTTCATTAGTTGATTTTCGATTTTCAAGTGTTGGTGTCGCAAATCTAGAGTCTAGACTATTGACAAAGGTATAGTTTATTAATATCATCAAGCGATAATAAATGATGACAAGATTGAGTTTTTAAGTGGGCAATACAGTTATTATTTTACTGGAAATTCGAGAGTCAAGAGTCACACGAAAACAAAAACAATTTATTTTTATTTTATATCCACATTATATTATATTGATAATTATTACTTATAAATCAATGTAATTGCTCTCCGTCGTTTTTTACGGAATTCCATTCGTGACACTGCCATAAAACATCTGTGCACACACATACAAGTTTTAAAGTTATTAATACATCCAAAGAAAAATACAAAAGCTGTTATATTGACAGTGCGAGCGAGAGAATATACTGAAATACCAATATTTACCAGTAGAGTATTAAAAAGTATGACAAACGATTTGAACGTAAAACGAAAAACAGTATACATTTAGATATACAGACCACGCCATTCAATTATTGTTATTATTATATTAATAAAACAACATTTGCGCACACAAGCTAGTATTTAGTTGTTTTTTTTTTTTTGCTTTTATAAATCAAATACACAACAGCCAGATAACAAAACCAATACAAGTGTTAGACAAACAAAATTACTAAAAAAAAAAAAAAAAAAGATCAGTCATGATTGCAGAATACTGCAGAAGAAACACCTTGCTACAACAGCGATTGTAATTAAATATATAAAAAAAATAGACAGTCATTTTCTGTTTATATTACTTACAGAAATGTAAATACTTCAACTATGTCGTATGTGGATAGTGTGTGTACTGTTATCTGTTTTGCTGAGTAGTATCGTATATCACGGAGAACCAAGCAGGCGAGTTATTAGGTGCAAGCGTAAATACAGAGTGATATTCACCAAGTTTACAAGACCTCACTTCTATTTTTTCCATTTAGTAACGAATTTATTCAAAATTTAAATGAGCAAATGCTGAGTTTATAATTTATAAATTATAGCACGTAAAATATCTTTTTAGAATAACAGCGCTTAATGGTTTTACATACAATATGAAATTTTTAATAAAGTATTTATAAAAAATACTTTATTTTTTTATATAAATATATATATATATATATAAATGATAGATATTGTACGAATATATTTTGCTAAGTATTTAAAATATTTAGATGCATAATTTTCAAATCACTTAACTCCAAAATCATTAAAACCCTATGATATCCTTACCACAAGAAGTTTAGTAATTTACACACTACTGGCGTCAAATCTCGATTACAAAACTTGCCGTCAAACGGCGGTCAACAACTCGATTTTAATATTATGATGGGTGCACATCACACGTCGAATTACAAGAATGATCACCGAACGTTAAGGATTCTATATAATTCGGATTAGACATTTTCAATAATGTATTACGCGTACACAAAATCATAATATTATATTATGTAAATATAGCCCGGGTTCAAGTAATGGCTAACTTTTATTAGCGGAGTATAACAAAAAAAAAAGAAAAAAAAATACTTATAAAATCAAAACGCGACGCGTTAACCAGATCGACCTGTAAACTATAGTCAGGTACATGGTCACTCGAGGATTGTCGTCACAGACGTTCCTCTAACGGTCTAACATTTACACGGGTCGCGTATTATTACTTGTGCTATATTATTATTTACGGTACGGCGAATCCAGGACGGGTGCGCGTTGTTTAATGTGCGTAACAATTAGGTAAATTGGCGGAAAAACGCTTAGGAACGTCAGGTTGTTATAAAGAGCACAGCATGTATGTATTATAATATGCGAATGACTCGCATACTTGCCTGTGAATTACACTAGGAATCAGATAAAACGTTAAAATATACATCAACATTTTTTTTTTTTTTTCATATCGAGCGTGTTATATTAAGTCCACAAAAGAGCGAAAATAAAATCCAGAATAAGATACAGAACCGGCAAAATCAGAAACTTCGTATAATATTTATCGTACTTTCTTATATACTAGGGTGTAGTGTGATATTTAATTCTGAAAAAGCTCGTGGCAATCGAAAAACGATTACAGACGGTCACCGAAATTTCTTCATTGCGCTTAGAAATACTATGGAGAAAATCGAAAAATTACCTCTTAGAAATACCATCCGAACACGATATCCTATGGCTAAACGCGAGTAATGAAACTTCTCTGTACAGTAATTCTTTTGCCAGAAAAAAAAAGTGTAGGTACGGATAAAAAAAAAAAAAAAAAAAAAACTAACAAAGTAAAATCAATACACTGCAATCCTAGCTAAAAGAATCTATAAAACATCATACATCGACGGACTTAATATTTAATATTTGTTCGTCGTCGGAGACTTACATATCGTATGACACCGTAACTTACAGTAGGTACCTATACATGGGTATAAAATATTTTGTAACCAATGATAACAAAATATTGCCGTATTTTTTTTTTTTATTATTTGCACTTGCACAGTCACGGCATCTGTCGTAAATCTTCTTGGCGTCTCCACCCAGCGAATTGAATCGCTTAAACCATTTTCTTTCTGCTGCCACGCCGCGATCCACAGAAAAGTTTATAAAAGTTTAAAGTCATTAAAAAAATAAAAGAATATATAGTACCTACTAGGTATATATAGTAAAGTAGTATATAATAATTATCGCCGTTTCGCTGAAAGTCTGATGAAAAATTCAACGAGTTTGGCAAAATGACGAAAAAAAATGGGAAAGGAAAAAAAAATACGCAACTATATCCGCACTAGGATCTGTGTGATAGTGAGGAAAAGGGGAATGGGATGGAAGTAAGAATAGGTGAATCGGACAAATGATAAAGACGATATTTCATATACAAGTGTATATATACATAAACAGGTACCATAAAATATAAACAAATATGATACAATAATAGGAAAATACCGTCAATGTATATTATATTACGCACGATATTTAAATAAATATATTTAATAATATAATGTTACAATATCAGTTTACGCACGACATTAAAACTGCGCATAATATCATAATAACGTCGGGTAAATTGGCGTACTTGCATCAATCAAATTAATTGTATACATTAAAAAAAAAACAGAACAAAACAAAACAAAACCGGAAACTAAAAACTCGGTCAAAAGTTGTCGAGCACCGCCACCGTGTCAGCTGACGGCGGAATCCGATTATCGGGGTCAACATATGTGTTGGACGGCAACAGTGCCTTCTCGAGGGCCATGAGCACACCCAGATCCCGTATGAGTGTATTTCGGCCTTTATCGTACCGGACCAATAACGATCTGTAGCTCCGTAACAGGGATTTCTTGTGCTTAGGGTCGTTGCAAAGCAGGTACATGCGCCACGCCGGATACAAGTCCAGGAAGTCGTCGTAACAACGGTCGTACACGTCGCCCGCGGTTCTCTGCATTTCATCCATAGCCAACAACGCTCGGTTGAGTTTTTCGGTCTGCTCCTCCGCAGCAACAGGATCCGCATTGTCCGCCGCTTTCATGCTACCAAGTGACTCGGCCGCTACCAACATCTCCGCAACATCCCTCGTCATGTCCTCGTCACGGGCCATCATTTCTGAAACGGATTTCTCGAACACTCCCGCGGGACCAACTTCATCCGGTTGTTCGATCGCCGACACCGTCACAGTCACGGCCACCGCCACCTACAACAACGACGATCGCACCAACGAAGAAAGGGAAATTTCTTTTTTGTCATTGTCTTAAAACCCACATCGATAGATCTATCCAAACTTATCATAATACATGGAGACAACGAACAAATGATATTTTTATAATTTAATGGTGTAGCTGATATGATGGTATGAGTAAAATAAATCCTTTTATCACTATATATTATTATATAAATAGGCAATATATTGATGCCTCAATAATTCACTGAAGTGCATATACTTCAGGCAGAGAAATTTCTTCGATTCTTACAATTCATTTTATGATTTAATTTTTTTACGTTAAAAAAATAAATAATAATGAGATTAATTGGAGGAGTATAATAATCTGTTCTGCATACACCATTACAAATAAGTGGATGTTAAATAAAAATAATATTAATTTAGTACGGATTATTATTGTAATAAAAAATTTCGTGAAAGCATTTGTTGAATAATAATTTCTATAAACATACTATATCTAGGTATATATACTAGATACGTAGTATAATAATGTTAGCATTAATTATTTCAGTTTATTATTATGAATTTGTAAAAATAATGCATGTGGTAAGGCGAAAGATCCATGGACTTAAAGTCTCGATAAGTTTATTATACAAAAATAAAAGAACCATAAAAAAAGAAAAGGCGGAAAATTACATACAGCGCGATACATAATAAATTCCAATAATCAAAGAAAAAAAAGAAAAAAAAAACATTGTAAGTTGATTTATTCACTAACAAAACATAATGCTATGATAAAATTAAGCAATGAAAACTTTTATTTAAAAGAAAAAAAAGGGACAAGGAATTATTCGTAATGATGAGAATATTAATGAATGCGTGACATAATACATTTGTTTATTATCAATATTGATATTTTATGACATTTTTACAAACAAGTTACTGCAGGATTATCATATTGATAATCCTGAAGGGAATGGCACACTCTCTCTCCTTAGGCGTATAATATATTATAGGTTGAGGGTAGCAAAATATAGTAATATTGATTTTATTTTTCTGAAAATATTTTTAAACATTTTCTTGAGCTTTATGTTAATACGTTATAGTTTAGTCGTAAAGTATACCTACTATTTAATATTTATAATACATATATACACACACACAATTTTTAAACCCCATTTAGATCCGTTAATATATAAGCACTTTAGTCTATATCTCTCACTTTTATCTAAATATAAATACATATAACCTAAAAGCAAATTATAGTTTTAAAATGTTAAAGTGCCATGTCAAAAGTGTACTCAATTTGTATTAATCAATTAATATTAATTTAAAAACACAGTACGAAAATGCAAAAAGTTAGGCAATGATATATGATGTTTTTCAAATTTATATAATTGTGATACTCAGAGTTGAAAAAAAATATTTGACTAGATCTTATTAGAGTAGGCTATGGTAGTACGTCAGTTATATAAAATTTTCGAAAATATTTTAGTATAACTTTTAATTTAAAAAGCAGATAAGTTCAAAGACTAATCAGGAACAAAAAAAAAAAAATAATAATAATAAACCCTATACAATTAAGTTATTCATAAAGTTTAACCTTTAACGTATTGAAAATTAATAAACCTAATGTCTATGTTGAAAACATTAATCTGATAGCAAATCGATTTAAACTAAACCGAATATATTAGGTTTAATATAGTAATTAATTAAATATATTCCTGAATTGTAACGGATCTAATAAAAATAAAAAATACTGGTGCACCAATAATCCATGAATAAATATGTTCAAGTTAGATCTGCCCATAAAATTAAATATAATGAGATAATATTATTTATTGCTTAATAAAAAACATAGAATTTTGAACAGATCGAATTGTGAAATTACTATTTTAGACGACGTATAGGTTTGAAAATTAAAGCTGTGCTCCCAAAAATATCCGTTGTATTTAATCGTCGCGTTAATAATTTATCCATTTTATTCTCAAATCTGTTTAAAAATTAAATGTAATATCGTTTATAATAATATAATTATAATACTTATCAGTTTATCATCAAAAATCGATTTCGTGTGAGCTTACCGCAAAAATGGCGTAAACCGTGTACGCTGACATTTCTCGATAATTATTTTTCGTTTTAGTACCGCGTTCGTCAGTGCAGTGACGCTGACCGTTCATATCACAAATATCGCACTGTACACCATTGGTGCGTATTGTTATCCGAATAAACAACACATGTACAAACGTTTAGATTGTAAATATAATGGATAATGTAAACAGGTAGTATTTTTTGATGACGATTGACAACTACTGTTCAAATTGTTAAAATGATTGTACGCAATATACGACTGCTATAATGGTTGTTTAGATTATTCATCAGTTGTGTCTATAGAACGTGCGTGTTATTGAAAATAAGAAAATCGTTAATTGCAATAAGTACGACACATTAATGATTTATATTCATGTACAATCGTTGTTGTCAAACTTTTAACATTTGTCATACGTGTTTCTTCAGTGTACCTGGCAGCCGTTCATCGAGGTAATTTAAAATATGTAAAGTTTGTCCGGGTTGTGATTCCTATTATATACACATATACAGATGACATACATTCTATACACAAAGCAATATTTCTACAAGTCAAAAACTATACTGCTATATTTAATTTCTCGCATTTACACAAAAAGTGTATTTTTACCTCTTCTATATTGGACATATAACAATGACGTAATTAATTTGTGTATATTTATGACAACATCGAATCGATCTCTATCATTAAAACGATGACAAATTAATTTAACTCTAATTTATTCCGTACATCGGTGGCTTATTTATTTGTTATTAATTGCTTACGTACGTGTGTTTTTATCAATATAAACTTAAGTACGTAAAAATATTAAAGTTTAAATCCTAAACTTTTATAAGCATTTGAGCACTTCTAAAGGAATATAAAACGAAAGATCATAATTATTATATTTTGTATAGGAAAAGCAAATAAAAAATTTAATTCGATATTTTCCAATAGGTATACCATACTTGACAATTTAATCGATATTTAATAACGAATTAACTATAAAAAAAAAATACTAATATATTTTGTGTGTGTGTGTGTGTGTGTGTGTGTGTGTGTGTGTGTGTGTGTGTGTGTGTGTGTTTGTTACGGACAAAGTAGACGTATAGTAAGCATTATGGTACTGCTCGATTGCGCAGTGTAGGTAAAATTATACTTTGCCCGGCTATATAAAATTGCCCAGTCTAAGTTGGGTAATGTAAATCAATTCACTTGAATTATTAAATTTACAACTGACTCTGTTCTTACAACAGTTATTTTATTTATTCTATTATATACTTTTCCTTCAATGTTTCATCAACATCACAATAATTTCCAGTATTCATAGATGTTATAGTCGCTTCAAAATCGTCTTCAATTTTTAATTTATTAATTATTGAAATTGGATGTACAATCATAATGTGAAATCATCGTTTAATCCAATTTTTGCATTACATCCAAACATTGTTTCTATAATTTCATACCAATAACTTTATAAAATACAACTCTTTTTATATATACAGATAAATATAAAAGTGCGTACATAACTCCAAAAGTATAATACGTATTAAATTGATTGTAACATGGTATCTATCCTCAATATATCTACTGTTAAACACATTAATAAAAAAAAAAAAAAAATGTATTAAAACGAAATATTTTGTTTATAGGTAAGTTACAATACCCAATTTTGTACGGGCAAAGTAACTTGGACCGGTCTAAGTATAAAACCCTGCATAGCAAAAACGTTTTTAATATATTGCCCAAAAATACCAAGCAAAGTACATATAGACCAGACAATGTAAAACATTGTTCGATAGTCTACTTTGGCAATTGGCCGTAACATATATATATCTAACTAAGACAGCTTAACGATAAAATAATGATTTAGGTTTAAAATGTAAAATATATTTAAATTTAATTTTATGAGACATAATATTAATATTAACGAATGTTGTTCGAGAAACATGTTGTACAAGAATGTATGTTAATACACCAATTAACAAAATGTCAACTCAAACACTGTCGATCAATAATTAATATTCAAATTAATCAGCACGGCGTCAACGTGAGTAAAACACATCACGTATATAAAGGTGAAAGGCATATTATTATGTCGAAAATTTAAATTCAAAACTGTTACAATGGTAATGAGTTTATGACTTATAAGACTTTAAACAAAACCTAGTATATATCGGCAAATTAATGTAGAATTTAAAAGTTGGTGATGTTCTTATGTAAGTAGTTGTACTGTTATCAAATAATAATAATAATATTTTTCTATTGTTTTTCACTACTAGGATTTTCAGGTTTATATTTGACGAGTAAAATATTTCTGAACAGCTTTTATTATTAATCATACCAACACTGCGGTGTTTTAAAATAATATTATGACTGTTTAAATTACATTATACGCATTGCATAATGTTAAAATCGTTTAAAATTATTGAATCACGTGCACATATGTTACAATATGCTATATATACCGTGTTATTCAGAATAAACTTATTGTATATTTACCTACTATAAAGTCGTTAGTTTGTGTGTACACTAGTCGAAAAAATCCTGCCCACCTCCTCTCAACGTAATAGAAAAACAACAAGGAGATACGATAAAGGAGTAAACATCGTATCTTATACCTAAACCAATATGATATAAAATGAATACATTAAACCAACAATATCAAAATGTATATTTTAGTGGATATTCATCCGAAACGATGTTACTGAGACAACATACGCTTCGTTATACTATACGATTAGTAAAATATACAAGTATTATTGTTTAATAAAAATATATAAATATAAGCATAATATGGATAAAATATTATTTTCAGTTTAAAGTTTGAATTTAAATCAAAAAATTTCAACTTCTTTAACATGCATGATTCTACATTACATAAGTTATTACATGGTTTTTATTCGACAAAAGGATTGCAAGATAATTATTTTTTAGACATTTTTGCGAAAATGTTTGTGATTTTTAAACTACACTCGAATATAATTTAAATTTCAATACGCGATTGTTGTCTGTGATAAGCTACAAAACTATACGCTAACTACAAAAATAACAATATAATAATATCTAAAACATTATGTCTTAATACCAATTAATATGCGCAAGCAACACATTTTAATATTTTTTTTACCTAATACAGCTGCTTCTGATATTTTTTTATATAATTTAATAAAGTTTTTTACGAGGTTTTTTATGAACTGTTTATTGTTTACGTTTTGGAATTAATAATGTCAAAAAAACAACAATTTTATGAGAAAAATTATGAACGGGAAAAATCAAATTAAAAATGCTTGTAGTTTTTAAAACTATATAGGTATGTAATATAAATGTAATCCAAATAAGGAATTATAACTAGCTTATTAACATATTAACAAGATACTATTTGTTTATGAAAATGTTATCAACTATAGAAATCAATATTTATGTATAATATATAAATAGGTGTTAACAATAAATGCATGTCTGGAAATGAGTTTCTTAATGATTAATGGTTAATTAATAACATATATTTAATTAATAATATTTTGTAGAATATGATTATAATCATAATTAATAAATCATTATGTTGTGTATTATATTCAATGACATAATATATAATATACATAAATAGGTACTTCCGACTTTAAAGACAGTTTTCCGTCACAGCTTGGATCGAGTTGTAAAATTATTATAGAACGGTGGTTTTTAATTATGAAAGCACAAACACAGATTGTATAGACAATGTCCAACTTCGATCTTTTTTAAAATTATTCACTAACATAACGACGAATGAAATTATTTCAACAAAATTTCAAGCTCATCTTATTTATAACGCGAAATGCTTTCATTTTCTCATCATCAAATTTAGGTTTATCTGACGGAAGGTCATAGATTTATTTAGGATATTTAAATTGGAGGAAAAAATGTGTACGCACGTTTCCGAGACAAAACAAGAACGCGCGATAATATTTAGACTATAACACTACACGTAAAAAATATTAAAACGAAATATGTTTTTATACATAGAAGTTTACTCTAACAGTATGTTCTAAATATATATTCATATTACAACTACCTACATTATTTTTTTAGATTTCATAATAAAATAGTTAACTATTAGAACTTTTAACCGTAAATAGTAAATACTAAAAACAATAAACTGAGTACATGACAAATGACTGAGTAAGGTTCGAAACACTGAAAAATAAAATATATAAAAATAAAAATGTAAGTAGTTATTTAAAAAAAAAAAAGAATTTTTTAATCTAAAATATGAACCCGAGTTCAAACAAATAGGTTTTTTTACAAAATACAAGTACTTAAAATTATTCATGGATTTTTTTTTTTTTTAATTAAAGCATATTATCATAGAAATCAACCACGATGAACAATATGTATTAAAAAAGAACGCATTTAAAATTAAAGCCTTTTAAAAAATAATAATAAATTATAAATAAAATACATTAAATCTTTTAATAATGCTATATTACGCCAGCATAATATTATATTCACTAATTGAATTTGTTATGGTCTGCGGGGAAACAATATATATATACACATTATTTAGGACTAATTTTTACATTAATTGTTGATCTGTAGACCTACCCATCAAAATATCGAAGCCAAAATTCTACTTAGTATACATTATTTACCAATTTGACCTCTCAAAATCGAATTAACGTAGTTAAACGCATTTGCAGAGAATAATAAAACAACAACATGAAAATTAAAAAAATAATTCATTAGCTGGCATATCGCTATATTATAATCTATGAAATAAAACTGCCATTGATTGTAAAATTTGTAAAAAATACACAACATTTTCAGTTTTGAATAAAATTAAGTATCTAATTTAATATTTTTATTTTTTAAATTTGCGGCCTATAATTTTTGGTTATGAGAGCGGTCATTCTAAAATAATAAAAAATGTCCAAGGTCTATTGTAAAAAGCGGATTTCTCTCTACAGCCCAAACGTTAGCGAAAATAAAAATCAGATGATCTTGTATAATATTTTATAAGAGGTACATACCTATCAAATTATATATATTATATTCGCGTGACAAAAGCCGAAAACCATTCAGAAGAATAATATTCTTTCTGTATTCCACGTCTGGTCATTATATTGTCATGTGCATGAAAAGTGGCCATTTTCGTACAAGAAGTATCCTACTAAGTTTTAATACCTAATTATTAAAACTTTAACATTGGTTTATATAAATATATATATATATATATATGTTTTTGGTTGTAGAAATAGAATTAATAATGCAATAATATTGGTTTGGTGAAAATGATATAATTATCATTGTCTTATTATTAATGAATTTTTTCCACGTGTTTAAAGTTTATTTTATATATACTAAATTGTTATAGAGCCACAAAAATTCTGTTAAAATTTGCTTTATGTATACAGCAGCTCGCACAGTTTACCTACTTATATACGTACATATTAAGATGTAAATTAGGTATAAAAGTATTACCATTGGTCTATTGATTATAGAATATTTAGTATATTATATTATATATTAGTTTATTTTAAAATCAATAGTATTACGTACTAAACCTATAATATCATCACGAATAACGTATGGTCAATACGAGAGGCCGATAATATTGAATAATGGTATTTATGTTTGTGGGGCGATATCGTATAACTGAACGCATAAACGCTAGTGCACTAGATTGTATTACTGTGACAACGATACTAATTGTATTATAATATAATTGTCTAACATGCGGACACATTGAACT
Source organism: Melanaphis sacchari (assembly GCF_002803265.2). NCBI lineage: Eukaryota > Metazoa > Arthropoda > Insecta > Hemiptera > Aphididae > Melanaphis > Melanaphis sacchari. The sequence continues at coordinate 2,360,038 of NW_020271096.1, read as the reverse complement.
AGAGAACACGAGTGGCTGTAAACAGATATCTGGGAAATAGGTGCGGACGAATAGTAAATATTATTTATCTGTCTGTCAGTATGCGTCTACCACACTCTATGGCCGAGTTCAGATTCGATTACACAAAGCACACGCGTTAAATAATACACACGTTTTACAGTACAATATTATTATATAGGTGTAATAAATGATGCATAAACGAAAAAATAGTCGACACGGAACAGTGTCGTTTCGTTCTTTTTCAGCGTACACGACTATTCACGGGAAACGGCAAACTAATACGGTCCATAAACCACTGATTGATATTACGATGAAGTTAATTTTTTACTTGAAATTCGTACGAAACCTTGAACTTAACGCGGGGTTTAATTACAAAATATTAAATCTTACTATTCTTTTTAATTTTACTAATGTTTTCGTGAAATGCATATATATTTAAAAGGACATTAAATTAAAGCATGAGTAGTGACTTTATTAATTCGTAAACCCATTTTATTATTATTATTATTTTTTTTTTTTTTTGTACCAATATATTTAATAATCAACATTTGAAATTTTGTTAATAAAATAGTTTTTGTGAAATATTTTTCTCCAGATTTTTTTCAACGTTAACGTCTTATTGAATTGTCATTATTTATGTTACCATTCTCTAATTTATGTTTTACTATAGATATCTTATTCTAGTTTTAAATCTTATGCAAGAACACAATGCATAATAAATATTAGCTCTGTAATGAATGATTGATTTATAAAAAGGATCAATGGATGTTGAACAAAAACGTGTAGGAAGGTACTGTGTATTATACCATGGATTTTTTTTTTCGATATAAAAACGAATTAATTATTTCAAACAATTCGGTGGTATAACAAACATTCTAACCGATAGAAAAACAAACCCAAGTAAAAGAGAAGCGCAAAGTAAAAATGCGATAAGACCGTAAAAAATTACCAACAGCGGGCGGCGGAATTTCCATCGATCCTGTGTGCGTATAGTTAATATAATAATAATCACTCATACCAATGCAGAACGTAACAAGGTCATTTCGGAACACTATACACGATCATGTATGTGTATTAAAATATATATGATGTGTGTACCCAAAAGCCCGCCAGTTTCGATAAAAACGTCCGATACGCCAAATTGAAACGCTCCGGAATTTCCCTCGGAACTCATCGATATTCACAGCACACAATTCTTTTTTTTCCTGAACGACAAACGTGACCGGCTCATTCGCAATAAAAGCGTGAGGACAGGATAAACCGTATTCTCAGAGGGGTTGCAGATGGTAGGAAGAAAACTGTACAAACAACGTGTACAAAAATTCTATTATTATCGTGTGGCCAAACACATTTCGTCACGACCCACTCCATTTCAGGTAGATATGATAATGATATATTATATTATATCGTAATACATATACTACGTAATATATGTAGGAATCAGCTAATATATAAATCTATGTGTTTATATATATGCGTGGGTACACCACTTAATTACAGTGAGGATATTAGGAGTTTATCAATGACAAAAAAAAAAAAACAAACAATTTGCGAGTTGTTGAGTCATATTATATTATGTTATATCATGCGATATTTGACTTGAAACATAATAATATTAATACGGATACACAACGAACAACACACGCGTATGTCATTTTTGTATAATATAATATAACACTTTGAATGTTATTAAATGAAAAATACAATTTCTTGACAAATCAAATTGTCTCTATAACTCGCCTTCAAACGAGATTTAAACACTAAAATTAAATCATGTCTTTCTCAGTTTTTATTCGTTATTTTTAAATATGAGAAGTATGCAAAATTCTAGGTAAAATTATTAAGACAATTACACAGAGAAAACTTTTTTTATGAAACGTGAAACTTTTGTTTCATAAAATCGAAATTTCACATAATTGCACAACTGTTGTTTCAAGAAATTTGTGATTTTGGTTTTAATTACATAGTTTTGCCAATTTTGTATGAAAGTTTTATTAAATATGTATATTATAGTTACTACCAAGATCACCCACATCAATAGTAACAAAACAACTATCTGCACACATCTTAAGTTGAACCTTTGTAGTAAAAATTATGTGAACCAATATTTTCAATTTTTTGAATTCTTATATGCTTGTTATCAATCGATCCTACAAAGTGAGGCGAACTCCATAACTGTTAACGTACTGAAATTTATATACTCATGCTTTAAAGAAGCGACCACCTAAACCCGAAGTGAAAAAAAACATTTGAAATCTATCTTCGTCGGCATTTAATTCCTTTGCAACTATCAAACATTCAAACTACTATACTGCCTATCACGAATAAATGAATAAATTCAATACCTACAGTTTTTTTTTTTAGCCACCAACACAACATGTACATCAGATGACATTATTGAAACTAGTTTTATTGGTATGTGAAACAATATGAACAATTTTTACGTAATCAGTTTTCTACGTGTGCGTCTTACTAAATAAAACATTAAAATTAACATTTAGCATTCACCACGTTGCAAACAATTTTAATATTGTTCAATATACATGTAGTAAAATCTAGGAGTAAAATATATTTATGCGGAAAATAACCAATCAAGACATTTCATTACAATCTAATAATAGTCTATATATAATGTTATGTTATATTAAATTATATTACACCACACAGCCGTAGTAATCGAAGAAACATTGTAAAGGGAATAAAAGTTGGCTGACCGCCATTAAACAATGGTTTATACGTATATAAGAAAACGCTAAGGGATGTTACAACAACCAAAGAAATTCGATTTTGTTTTGAAGTTAATGTCACGATTTTGTTATAGATATGGAAGAATTATTGTCAAAAAAAAAAAAAAAAATTATACTAATAGTTAAGTTGAATTCACCAGAAAATATCATAAGGTGATTAATCATGTGTGATTATCACAACAAACCGTTCATATTATATATAATGATATTATATTTGACAAAAATAACAATACCTAGAAACCGTTCGTATTATATTTCACTATATTTTACATTCAACAATCACATGAACTTTAAACCTATTATTAAAACATCACATTATTACCATCAGTTCCAAGAAAAGAATAAATACTTAATGCCAGTTATAAGTCATTAGTATAATAAAAATAAAAAAATAAGCTTATTTATTATTATTTAGATGTATACAATTATTACAATTTTAAGTTTTTTAGCATTCACACGAAATTGACAAATCAATTAAATGAAATATTTCTTACATGTAACTCTTATGAATTTGTTTTATTCAAACGATAAACATACACGTTTGATTTATTTGTTTATTTTATAAAATAATTTAAAATTGATCTACGATAAAATATCTCTATGTTAAGTAGATGCACTCAGGATACGAGTTATATGCAGCATCATACGAGAAGTCTTAATTTAAAAATAATGTTACGAATATATACAAAGTTTAAATGAAGATTATTTTTCATACAGGTTATTTGATATTTGTACTCATAAGTATATACCTAATTAAAATTGGTTATTTTTGCACTCAAAATTACTATTTTTTGTAATAACTGAACAGTTTTAGGTATTGGATATTGCATAAGAATTTCCACCTGATTTTATACTAAAAATAATTTTTACTATCAATAAAACTTTTGTAATAATTTTGTAAACAATTAAAATACGTCAATTTTAAGTAAAAAATAATAATAATACCAACATTAAACTAAGTAAACAAACCATGAATATCATATTAGAGACCATCCTTTTATCAATCTTGCAGTATAGAATAGGTATTTTACCTACTTATTGTTTGTCAGCGTATATAGGCAACATTCGTGTATGTTCTCATAAATACATAAGTATTTGATGATGTTATAATAATAATTTATACATAAATTACAATTACACAGTAGGTACAAGCACACTAATAGCATTCTTAGCAACTGTAGGTTGCGTCAGGTATACGAATGATGCGCGTTGAACTGAATCCCGGATAGGCCTCAAGAATCGTTCTAAACAAAACGTTAAGATAGAATCTACGATCGAAGACGATAATGTGTACTCAGCAGATATACACGGGTAGACGCCAAGAAGAAAATACACTGTAAAGTTAATATAATTTAATTATAATACACGTATTGTGCATATATTATTTGTTTGTAGGTCGTCTGTAGGTACGATGATAAATATATTTATTTTTTATCCTGCTACAATACATACCTATCTACATTGTAATACATGGTCAACGGACGATCGCGTGGAATAATAATAAAAAAAGAAGATCACATCGGCCCGTGTCGAATGGACGCTGTGTAGTAGGTATAGTTAAGCAAAATAGAATATACGAACGGTTTAATTGTGTATGAAATAATATGATATGATATGCGAAATATTTCGATTTATATTTCCAGCACAAACAGTCATCCAAATAACAATTTCAACCAGGACGAATTGATGATGTGCGTGTCAAACGCAACAGCGATACACGCGCGTGTCGTCCGCGCCGAAGGTCTTTTTGTTTTTCCGATGAAAAATCTGAATTAACTCGTTCTAAACGCTCATAATGCGTACTACAATGTGCAACGTACCTCCCGGTGCATACACTATGAATTATTACAATATTCGTAGCGAGTTAAAAAATCACGCGATTTTTTTCTTTTTTACCATCAACTAAATTGATGACATATTAACTGAAAATAATATAATATAAACGCGCGCACACGCACGTACGCGGACAATGAGTATACAGCGTATAATAAATCTACTCACAACTGTATATATAATATATCTTGGTAAGAAAGTAGAAATTTGTGTCATATGATGGTTTTCAATGTCAAGCTCACGATATCCAATTCAATGCGCGGGTGCACTTTTGGTACCAATAAACAATTACCCAAAGTTAAATAACAAGGGCATTTATATTCGCGATGTTCTCATACGTTCGTCGAACAGTTATGATAAATTACGAAACACGAGATATAGGCTTATGTTTACCTGCTGCATATCTTTATTGTTATACCTCCTTATAAAATAGATGTGTATGCATTGCATATACCTAATGCTTAGAATTTACTATCATTTATTTATTTTTTTTATTATAAGATAATATTACAGGAAGAATGAAATATATAAAGCGACAAATTCCGATACGATAGAGACAATGAATAATATGTATAAATCCAGTAATGTAACTTCTTAATTTAGGCCTGACTGAAATTTTCAACGCCGTCCCCTTCATTCACACATTATATAGAAAGGTCTGATAGGGGAGGTGCATTCGTTTTTCAAAATCGTAAAATAATTTTAAAGTATTAAAAAAAAAAACATTATATTAATTCGGGCCCCCCAAACTAATAGGTTCGGATGCATCCACATCTTCTGATCTTCTGAACTATTTTATTTATGCTACTTGGTATAGTGAACTGTTACATAATATTTGTTAAAAAATGTATCTACCTACTATAAAAATCCGTTAGATGTGTATAATATTATGTAAAAAAAAAAAAAATAGTTCATTTAATTTTCACAGTATGTTTAATAATAAAAATGAAGAACTTTTGTTTTATTTTTATTGATTACACATAAAATTTCGTAACTAAACAAATAATTTTTAATATCATTAAATATAAGTTAAACATGAATTTTAACGTACTTAAAAAATAAAAATAACGTATTTAAAGAATTTATATTTTTGAATCTATATATATATATATATATATATCAGTATAAAAATAAATTAGAAAATAACCAAGTCAAAAAAAAAAAAAAACTAGTCAATAAGCAATCCCTTTGTGTAGTGAGAATGTATTTCTTTTAACAGGTATAATGAATTTGTAGCATTAGGTTTAATAAGGATAAGAAAGATTTAAGAAGAAAGATAAAATAAAGGAAATGTACTACTTCTCGCATCTAGTTGTTTTAGTGTATGTATGTAAATATAATTTATAAAATAAATGGCATGATCGTTTTCATTTTTAAATTAAAACTTCAATATATTCTAAAAATCTCGTGAATGTACCATAAATGATTTAACATAATGATACCATAAGCATTTAACAAATATATTACTTATATTTAAAATAAAATTGCCATTCGAGTTTTAAAAGTATTATTTATTTAGTTATCCAGATTGGTGCAGTTATAATTACACAATTACAAGCAATTAAAATTTAAAATTGTATTTTATTAAATTACATATGAGTAAGTTTATCAACACTATATGGAAATCATTGTAATTTTGAGATAATTGGTACTCGATTTAAATATAGGTATATATGATATGTTATTCTATAAAGGTAAAATATTTTTTTTTTAAGATGATATATATTACACCCTTGTACATGATTGTGTATATTATATAAGTATACTGGTATCCTGAGTAGTTAAGTACTAAATTATTGAAAGTAAAAAAAAACCTTTCTACGGTACTTGAAAGTTTTTGCATCCATTAATGAATTTAATTTAATTTCAAGGAAAAACAGTTTAAAACTACTCCCAAACACTCTTATTAGGGTACATATTATTGTGTATAGAAATTTTTTTTTTAGTATTTATAATATCTTAAAAATACCTCAGTTACCAAGTAGTCAAGTAGTCACGATATAGAAAATGGAATACGTACATACAATTTTCAGTAAACGTATGTAAAAAATGATTATAAATTATCCATATCAACGAAACCTGCCTATTATATTATTTTTAAATACCGCAGATGCTGACAAAATAGTTGTTGGAATAACTTAATAATATATAGTTGCTCGGCCACACGAAAGAAATAAACGAAAAAATGTAATGTTCCTGTTAGCGTTTTCATTACGGCTGCAGATCCATGTACCTATACATAAATAATATGAACGTCCACTGGTGACTATTTTTTAAAAATTTTTTTTTTCTATGAAGCGAACTTTTTAACTATATCAAGAGGTATAATTATGATTTTAATATTAGACGGATGCAATTAAATGACATTAAAATACATTTTTAGAAATAAAAAAGTAAAGAAACACTGATTGAATAACATGTACGCGAAGTCGTGCTCTGGTGAATTTTCAAACTCCGCACTCTATACAATGGATTCCGTGATGACATTTGGCCGAGTATTAACATAATGTATACATAGAGTATGTGGATGACATCACTGAACACACATTGAAGTTGATTGCCGTGTACACGAATGCACAGGTAGGTGGGATTATTTATACACAACATTAAATATACCTCACACATTAACTACGCCTATAAGCGCACAAATATACATGCATATCTGTATATTATATACAAACTAAGTATTTTCAACACAATATCAAAAACTCTATGTTAATCGAAATTCAAAAATATAATATAGTTATTATTAAACCTATAGAGTTAATTAAATAAAATATTGTTAAATAAAAAGGAAACAATTTGGTTTGGTTATATAATAGTGCACTCAATTTCCATTATAATATTAAAACAATCCAACAATTAACACGTCTGTTTAATTCGGTCGTGTTTCGTAGCAGAACACATTTATAACAGCAATCAGAGGTGGTAATAGATTAAAGAGTATACACACCATGTTCACAAAAAATATTTAGTTTGAACTAGGATATAACTCAAAAGTGAATTTAAAACATTACAAATAAGTATAACGAGATCATGAGAGTATGAATACTTAACAAAAATATAATTTTTGATAGTTAATTTAAAAAAATAATAACACTGCACATGATATTAAGATAAGATTTAAAATGCACAAGATTAAATAGTAGACTAACTAGAATATCTAACAGCAGAAGTAGTGGACTCAATATAATAAATAACTATAGGTATTTTATTATAGAGAACTTGGTAGGGCAGGTCGCCAAGATTATTTACATTTTCTCACATCGGCTCTGCGGGCATGGGAACTGAAATATGAAACTTGTATTTTAGACTGTTTCGTCTAACCTAACTTAATCTAATCCAACCAGGGGGTCTTATGGGCTGCATGGATTATGTTTCCAGGATTCTCGTATAAAAGGTATAGAAGGATGTAAAAAGGGGGTTGCTTGCCAGCAATCCCGTAGGAATATATTATATAGCATGTTATGTATATACTTACATATAACCAAACGGTTAGAGTATAGTCGCTAAATAGTATACACAGAAATGAAATGAATTCCGAAATCTGTAAAATTGATTGATTTATTTTCGATTATTGATTATGTATCTCTCTCTATCCCAATATATTTAATACTAAAATATTAATTCACCTCTTAATGGGGTAAATAGCTATTAAACATTTTCAAACAAACAACTGTTTGCTGCGTGCAGCCTAAGGGCGGTTTGCATATTATCTTATGTACATGCAATAGACAGCCAGAGATATTATAAGCGGAGAACTATTATAACACCAAATATAACCAACATTTCAGTAAACAAATTCGCTAAAACTGTAGACTTTAATATAATATATTATATGACTTTGCAATAGTAACACACTAAAACATACTTGTTTACGGCGACACAAAAAACAAACAAATATAGGGATCCAGAAAATCTATATATTTTGTACTTGTATGCTCTACGTCCGATTAGAACAATATTATAGTATGAATAATTCAATTTAGGTCAACAGGTGTACGATAAAAATAAATAATAATTATCTTTATTCATAGTGATTTCGAATGATAAGAAATATCTATTTAAAATAATACATAATTTAAGATAATACAATTATTAAACTAAATTAACTGTAATAATTTCAATAATATAGTGTGTATTTTTTTACGCATATAAAAAAAACTATCAGCCAATTTTTTACAATATAAATTCTAACAACGATTTGAAGTCCCTAGATAATTATTGATGATGATTATGCCAACTCTTTAATCTTGTGCTTGTATTGTTTTTAGTTTCCTTTATGTATTTTGTATTTTTTTTTTTAATGAAATAATTGACCACCCGTGAAATTAAACAACCAAAAAAAGGGGAAAATTAATGTTTCTTTGATCCCTAGACGTTTCCGAATGAGAGGGAAAGGAGACGTATAATTTATTTTACTCATTTGTCCCATTTTTGTAAGCAAACATCATAATCAACTATTTATCAATTTTGTTTTTATTTTTTACATTATATTACATTGAAATTCGCCATTTCATTCAAATATTTTGAATTATATATAAATATAGAATAAAACTTACATATTATCATTTAAGTGAAACGGGCTACATGCAAACGAACAGAACGAGGGTCCATGTATATAGTTATACACAACCTACTTATTTTAACATACGCATTAGTAAATTTGTTGAGCATAAAAGGAACAAAATTAGATTTCTTCAAAGCGCAAAAAAATTAAATCATAAGATAGTGTATAGTGTGTATACTAAAGACTGGAAAAACTCGTTTGAATAGTTTTTCGCCTGTTTTATTTTTTATTTTTCTTAGTACCTACTCAAAAAAATCTATTAACCGGAAAAGCCATACTATGTGTATATTTATAAATGATTTATTAAATACATATTATCTAAATTTAAAAACCAAAATAGAAATAAGTATATGATAATACACATAACTTTTATTACATTGTCAATGTACATGCAATATGTAATATAAAACCAAAAAATTTTTTTTTTTTTTTTTTACTGTTATCTAATAGTATAAGACGTACACTATATAGTATTTTAAAATTAAATTAAAAATAGATTTTATTTCAAAACGCTTATTAGTAGATAAGTCAAAAACAGCAAATATTTATGGAATAACATTAACTATAATTATTTTTTGTTTCTTAGAAGTAAACATATATATATATAATAGCCCCAATAATAAATGTTATATTATCAACATGCGGCTATCTCCTACATCAATCATAATTCCTATCAAAACATATATTCACGGAATGTAAAGACACACAAGAAGCCCAGAAAAAAAATATTGACATACTAAAACACATTTAAGACTTTTTCGGTCCCGATGAAAATACTATAAAAAAAAATAGTGATAGGTACTATTCACCAAACATATAAACTTTAAAAATTAGTTTTTGTTTAATAAATTAAGTATATAATAAAAAATAAAAATAAAAATTGAAAAATATGTAATAATTAAAAAAAAATAAACCACAAAACAATAATCCAACTACTGAGTTTTTAAAATTAACAAAATAAATATCTATATTTTTTAAGAAATAAACTTATTGAAATGTAATACAACGATAAAAAAAAGACAACCATAATATAATAAAATTATATTCCATAACCTTTAAGATTTTACACTATCGAAAAGATTTTGGTTGGACAACAATTTTAATCTAACAAATTCACAGCTATATAATATACTTATAAATTAAAACTAAACATAAATGGTTCAAAGATTGGATATTTATTATTCGTACTTATTTATAAAAAAAAGTTAACGATACATTCGCGTCTTAATAAAAAATATCTCAACTATTTTTACGCAACATCTTCACCCCAAAATCGTTTTGTGAAATGAGGTGATTAATTACTCTTGTTTTACTCGCAAACTCGTATCATAAATAATTGAAAAATTACTTATTGATAACGGAAATCATTACCAAATTATCCGTAACTATTTTTAAAGTCAAAGATTCTTAACAATATAACTGTTACAAACCGTGTATGTACCTATATACGTTATAGGCATATAATTATATAATTTTATAGGTGACTTATGTGATTAAAATAAAATATAATAATAAACACAATATTAATAAAACTAAATACATATAAAAAGATTTGTAATTGTTGTGCTGTAATGTTTAAAATAAAAACACTAAAAAAAAAATATATATATATATATGTATATAAAGGTAGAAATCGTTGTTTCTCACCTTAATATTTGAATGAATATATACTATAAGTATTAATACCTAAAAAAAATTTTAAGTACAACCACCATATATGTATTTTCTGAGTTGTTTAAAATTATTATCTAATTACTTAAATTATTTCACTGTATACCGTTTGAATGCATTTTCTAATATATATTTTAGTTTAATATCCTTAAATACAAAAACTTAATATATTTTTGAAAATTTTTTTTTTGTTTTTGAATGTTATATGATTTTCTAATTAAAAATGTCTCATATAATTTCAATATAATGAAAACATTATCAATCAAACAAATAAGATTATAACACGGTAGTCGTGAAATTAAAAAGCGTATAGCACACAATTATTTTCTTCACACACATCTATTAAGACTTTTATAAATTGATAAATGTGTACAAACGATACGTACATAACGTTAAGCATCAATAATATATAAATTCTGTGAAATTTAAATGTTTAAAGAGTGGATTGTATTGGCAATACATTTATATATTATTTTTATTATCCTGTATAACATCCAATATTCATAAAAGCCGTTTCCGGCCATTGGCTAATATATTAACTAAAATAATGACAATGACAATTGTATAAAATCTAAAATCATGAAAAATGCCAGTTTTAAATATAATACAACACCCGACATATATATCTCAAAGGATAGAAGAAGTAATTGGAGTATAAAAATATTATGTATGAATATAATATATAAAAAAAAATGACTTAAAATTTAGAATTCAACGTAATATTATAACATTATTCTTTAAGTCACATAAGCTAAGTACGATGTTATAATAATTCAACTATATGCATACTGCAGTAATACGATCACCATATTATATAATATAATATAATATAATATAATATTATTATTATTATTATTATAGTACAATATAACGTTACGGTTAATGTGGTGGCCACGATTACACCACCTCACTGTATAACGGCGATCGGAACTTCCGTTTAAGCAGGTCTACACTGAATAAACGAATACGTAATGTACGCAAATCATACCTGTAACAGATAAAATACACAATCATTTAACCAATACAATAATATATTAACATATGAGTAGTTGATGAGGGGAGTATTAATTAGGATAATCCATTTTTAGGGGATTGTTGCCCGTATAAATTTAACCCGATAGGGTAAAGGTGGTGTGTGTGTGTGTGTGTTCATCACTCAATCCTCCTTCGGATAAACTACACACACAACACAAAATGCAATGTGTGTGACTGCAGACACGGAAACGAAAGGTAAATTAATGCGATGAGATTGGGTCCGATAAGCTGCGGGCGCCGTCATGTGAATACGCGCTTGTTCAAAATTCAACAAATTCACACACGAATCGAAGTTGTGCGGGTTTGCCGACCATTGTGATTCGACGTATTTATGATTTAAAATCTCGCAATATAAATACACAATTTTTTCACCTGTATAATTTTAAATAGTTTTTACAAAAGAAAATGCATTTAAATTAATTTATTATCAAAACTTTCAAAACACTGTTTTCGGTTTTTTATACGAACGAAATGTTCTTATTATTTAGTTCAATTTTCACTTAATAAATACTAAAAGTTATAGTTAATGATGGATAAATAAAATCATTGGTAAATACCGAATATTCACAGAATATTTATCCTATGTGTTGGGTAAATTTGAATTTTGATTTTGGAGAACTGTAAAATAATATTTATATTAAGTAGGTACTCATACAAGTAATAAAATATACTGAATAAAGAGTAACAATACATCCATAGATCATGGATTTTTTAATTTTTTTTAAATAAAAATTATGATAAGCTCCAGGAAACAAATTTTTTTATCTATAACATGTAATGCCTTCTAGACTCTGGTACGACTTAAGATACTATACAGATTGACAAAATAATAAGATCTGGTATGCTATATCTAAGTATATATATATTTATTTTTTTCATTATGATTTGTCAGCGTAAACAACATACTATAGCTCTTTCTACAGTGGACTACAGAGGAAGGCGATAAACTCTTTTAATGAAATGAACATAATTTAAGTGTATCCCGCAGACCGTAAAATTACAAATAAAAACATGAAAAAATGAGAAAAACTGTATTTAGTGTTTCTTTGTCTCCGTGTACACATATGACGGCCGAACACAGTTTTAGGCGTAAAACGTTCCCACGACCACAGTATAAATTTTTGAATAGCAATATAATAAAAACATTTTAAACGAAGAGAATGGTGAACAAAAAATGCCAACTACTAACATATATTATAATATTTTTTGTATCTAAAAATTGGTTTATTTAATAAAAGCGATTTGTTCAAATATATTTAAGTATACCGCATAGCGTACACCGGGTGATTAACCAAACATACACACCTCAATTTTTCTCTAAATAATCCATAAATTCAAAAATTTTGATTTTCAATTATTCTTAAAAATTACATTATCAAACGCTTAAATTTTTTAAAACAATTAAAAAGTATTCTATAGTGATACAAACTTCCTTTCTTTAAAAAATAAAATCAATTGTCATTTTTTAAATGGTTGAAATGATCTTATTGAAAATATTTATCTAAATTTAAACAAGAAATTTTAGAAGTTAAACTTTAAATTTTAAAGGTATAATTAGTTGGAAGATTTGAGTCAATGATTTTAATTTGAAAATTATAGTTATTTATTTGTATTAATCTACAAGTGTCTTATAATTTGTGAACATTTCTAAGTAAAAACTACAAAACTACCACTTATACATAAATTTTATATTTTAGGTAAGACTATTATTAAGCACTTTTATCCTAATACATAATTTAATAACTTAGAAACTACTAGTTATAATTTCGATTAAGATATATTAATATTTTCAACTTAATCAGTTGTTAAACAATTTACACTAAAAATGTAAATCCCCTTTGAAAAAAAAAAAATGTATCATCATGACAGATTTTTTTTATATTTATAAAAAATCTAAGTACCTACTTAAATATTAATTATAAAAATTAGAGTTTAGAATACATTTTTTATCAAAGGATAAGATTTATGTAAAGTGAGCAGTCAAATAATTCGTTGATGGTTTGCACCATAGTTAGACTTTTTTAATATTTTTTTTAACAGGTTAATATCATATTCAAATAATCAATAATTATTCTTTAACGTTTGGCGATCAATACAATATTAACACACCCGTTGATATATTTATAAAGTAGTAAATATTGCATCTATATAATATAGTGGTAGATTCAGTTTACTTGGAAATTGAATTAATGAGAAACTATACCAATTAACGGTGAACCAATTCTGACATTAAAAACTACTTTAAACGATTTTGGTAGAGTAATTTAATTAATATACTTGGCATAAGCGGTACTGGGGGGCTTGTGGGAGGAGGAGCTTAGCCCCCAAAATTATTAAGTATTTTTCAAAGTATTAAATAGGTACATATTTTACAACAGTTCAAAAAAAGATTTGAGTACCCTAAAATTCAATCAAATTTCCACCTATAATACTTCGACTATAGTCAAATATTTGCTCAACTTAATAATTATTATTGAATATTGAATTTTTATATTGTAAATACTTAATATATATATAATAATAATAATAATAATAATAAATAATTTCAAACTCATATATCAATAACTCTTGATAATATTTCGGATTAAAATCAATTATTCTTAATTAAATTACTTTTATTAATACTAAGTTTAGTTAGAATTGTTACATATATGTTTTAAGAATTTTTAGAAAATATTTTGTTTAACTAATTTTTAACTAATATTTTTGAAATAGACTTATGTTCTACAAAAATAATTTAAAACTCTAAATGATCATGGTTTGTTTTAAATTTTGTTACAAACTTATCTAATTTAATAACTTAATGTCTTAATCATTTGGTATAAAATTTAAAACTATAACATTTGTACAAAACATTTTTTCTACTAGTATATAAAACAAAAAAAAGAACAAATTCAAAGAATACTGAAATCAAAGATAATGGTTTCATTATCAACTGTTATTTCTTATCTAGCTCATCAATTACATTTTTAAAGTTCAGCAAAATATCTACAAGTATTTTTGATACACATTTATTATTTGAAATTAATCAGAAAATTATTTGAATCGTTAAATTACGTTTTATTTTGTTTTTATCTATAAATAATTATTCTAATTTACGCACTGGATTATAGATAAGAGCTATTCATTGTACTTTTTTTTTTTTAAGTATTTAAGCATAAATTTGAATTTGTTTATAGTTTATTATGTGATGACTAATACTTCAAGTTTTTTTATTCCATTAAGAACTAATTTTGTAAAACAATAAATTAAAAGTCAACTTTTCAAGAATATATTTTACTGTTTAAGGTATTCTTTAGTTGAACTATACTATGACAATGGTATAATATGAGAACACATACGTATAGATACGTATAATAAATTATAGATTATAATTAAATTTTTTTTTTATATACGCGTTTGTTTGATAAACATACTCAAAAAAATAATATAATTATTAAAAATATATGTGCTTAAAAATTAAATATAATACTAGTTATATTATTGAGTGATTTTTCTATCAAACAACATTCAATATTTCAAAATCTATAAACGTTTTAGATAAAAAAAATCTATCAACATAATTTATAGTCTAAATAAAACAACATTTTTTAATACTTTTTTATCGTTGCAATTTTTCAAGTTTTTTTACTATTTTGAATGACAACATACATTTTTTAAACAAAGGTTTTGTGTTTTGACTGACATAAAAGACTTATCTTTTCCAAAATTAGAGGACGAACATATTAAAAACTTATTTACTCCTTTTACTTCAACCCCTAGCACACAGTTTTAATGCTCATGCAATCGACGTCCATACAAATTAGTCACACTAAGATACTCATACTCCACCACAGTAATGACGGGCATTAAATTTACAAGTTCTATATAGGATTAACCAAATTTATACTACACAAACATTAAATTACTAATTCAAAAGCCTCTTTACGAGTTTTGTTAACAAAACAGTTTGATCGACTGATGGTTTCTGAATTCTTACAAAACAAAAATTCGATATTACAATAAACATCTACACAATAACAATAAGGATTAAATACGGTTATGGAATATGGGGTGGTTTGTGGAAACCCCTTTCAGCACATAAATTCTATGTTGATCTTTTTGTAAAGAATAACGCAAAAACAAAGTAAGGACGAAAGAAAAAAAAATCTCATACCAAACCAACCAACCTTGTGACATTATTGAACGTATATAGCTTTCGAAATTCCGAGACAAGATCCATGAAACAATAGTGCAATTTACAGTGTATGTGTGGAATTTAGATCAAAACTATTTAATACGTGTATAAATAAAAGAGAAACAATTACATAACTCTATGTAACATAAAAAGTACATATATTGTTTACACTAAGCCGACAAAAAAAGTACGATGGTTTAAGTTAGATTTCAACGCATTGGTGAAATTAACCCATCGTATAGGTTACCCATAAAATGTATAAATTAAATTTTTTACAATAATTATTTTATTTTATTGATAAAATAATATAAATATAGTTTATATTTTACCGAATATCATGTTTATTAACTTAAATAAATTAAGATTATTATTAGGCAAGTACAATTTGTAAGTTTTGTAAATTTTTTTTTTCTATCATAAATATAATAATGTTTTATAAAGTAAGTGTATAACTAGTTAAATATAACGATAAGGACATAGCAGTAATAATTGTTTGATGATTATATATTTATACAATTTTATCTATAATGCATATAATTGTATAAACTTTCTAAGATGTTTAAAATTAGTTCTATTGTTGTCAATACCTATCATTTTGTTGTTTCGTAAGCGAAAAATCCAAGGGAGGGAGACAAAGGTAACACTGTTTATTATATATCATAATATTATTGATAAATATAAAACAAGTAAAAAGTATTGAAAACTATTATTAAATTTGTAAATCATTAGTTGTAATATTGAATTTTTTTTTTTTTCAGGTGGGTAATTGGTATTATTCTATTATTGTAGATAATATAAATTTAATACGTAGCTCTAGAAAACAATAATACTTATATATTTTTTTTCATTAACAAAATTTTTCTTCAAAATTTATGACATAGATAAATTTTAAATCCTAAGACCATTTTAATGCAATAAAATACTGAAGTTCAAAACGTATTTAAAAAAATAATAATAAGATTATATTAGAATGAATACTTAAATAAGTAGTTATATTAGACCATTACATGATTTAAATTAGATACCACATTAAAAAAAAAAAAATCTATACCAATGATAAAAATATATAATTGAAAATATGTACCGTAGTCATTCCTATTTATACAAGCATTAAAATATTACAAAAGGCTTAACTAATGTTGATAAAAAAAAAAAAAAAAAAAAAAAAAAAATTAAAAAAATAATAACTTGTTAAATGTAAAAAGAAGGTTCTTTTGTGTCAAAATTATCAATAAATCTTTACACGTAGTCGGTTCAATAATATCGTTTAGTTTTCAGTTACGAATTTTGTGTGACAACTCCTCAGCCGAACGCTTATATAGTTAACACATTTTATTATTTATATGTGCATAAATAGAGAGGCAACTTTTTATTCTCCAAAAGTATTTGTTCGAATTCACTTTTTAAGTGAATAGAGTGTATAGGAATTTTTTTTTTTTTTGTCAACGATTTACGCACATTAATATAATTCACACATTTGATAAAATCATAAATATTAGTTCTGTATTATGTATCTACTTGAAAAATTAATACATGCAAAATGAAATTAATAATTAGGTAATGAGAACATTTTAGATAGAATAATATGCTTAAAATTAAATAAACAATTAAAAAATATTGCTCACACTCGACATCCATTTTGTAACTTAAGGGTTAATATTAGTGTTAACAATAATGAATAAAATTTATTTTCTCTAAAATTGGTTATAATGAAATGCAATTGACATCGAATGACTTCTTTTAGATCGGATAAGACAAGATAGTAAGGGTAAAATGATCACGAGATCTACCATACGTAATGAGTTTTATCTGTATGTATTGATGTATTGTATGTATTAAGATGTATCATAGACTTAATTGAAATTGTTTAAGCCATCATAAAAGGTATTTGACAAGGAAGGAAATTTGAAAATGACAATTTGCTTGATTCGTGCGTATTTGTTACGCAATAGTTAAGAAATTATAAACAAATATAAAAGTTATAAATAAATAATGTGAAAAAAATAGTTTATACCTGTAATACTATTGATTTAAGTTTAATATATCTATTTACCAGTAGAGATTTATTTTTTTATTGTTTTACTCAACTTATAGTCTAACCATCCGGAGTTTATTTGTGAGACAAAATAAAAATAAACCTTTATCGTACTAACGGGTGTTTTTCTTCCATATCATCGTCGTTCACTCGACTGCAGTTGAAATACACTTCAATGAGCATAACCTTTAAAGCTTGTCATCATAAACCTCTTCTACCCTCGAGTCAATTATATTATATAGTTTTGATTAATTTGACTTAAAAGTCTATGTCAATACCCATTAAAATTATTAATATTATAATAGAATGTTTTTTTTTTACAGTATTGTAATAAAATATGTACCTATTTAATAAGTGTCTATGATTTTTTTTTTTTTTTTTTTTTTTTTCAATTAAATAAAACCAAAATTAGAATTTTAGTAAAGTTGATTCAAAATTAGTATGTTAAAGTTTAATTTAATAAATTACAATATTAATAAAGATAAATGCAATAGTATAACAAAATGTTAACGAATATAATTAATTTAGTGATTTTTTTTTTATATTAGGTACCTATGATACAAATTTTTATTTTAAATGTCATGACATATTCACAAATACAATTAAAAAAATATATTAAAATCACAATTGATTTTGATTTATTCAACAAGTCATTTAAAAAACATAAAATCATTAGAGAATAATAATAATAATAAAAAAAAAATCATAACTGATTAACAATTATCACTCAACAGAAATGAAAACGTCTTGTAACCATGCCCTCTCATTCTAATTTTATTTGAATAAATTCTTTTAATTCTTTTATATACTTAAAAATAAACAAAACATTTTGTGTTAAAAAATTTATTTTACAACATATCAATTATTCGAAAAATTTATTAAAGCTTCTTTTGAGGCTCATAATACATATTTTTCAAACACGTAAAAAAGTTTTAAGGTTAAAAAATATAAAATTATAAAATAACCCATATGCATGGAAAATATGCTCTTTGTTTTTGACCTGACTAGAAAATAACTAATTAGTATGGTTTAACTGGACCCTACTGAGTGGCTCCTAAACAGTTTCGGTAAATCATCCAGAGGTGGTAAACCCGGAAGGAAACTCTCGCATTGTATGCTCACAAATTAATAGCAATATGCTGTAGGTATATTATATAGCTTTTTAAGGGTTTTATTTTATTTTTTTACAATTCACCCGCATTATTATTATTACAAAAATTTCACTATTTTCTCAAAAAAGTGCTAAAATTTAGTTCAAATAATATAATATTGTGATTATCATGCAATTATTATACTTGATTACGGATTTCTGTTTCCTAGCCTAAATTATATAAATTATTAAAAATTGGATCTTAAGAATTAATTTATGTTTTTTAATCAAACTAAATGGATTCTAAACATGTGAAGATGTATTATTATGATAACATAGACCATTATAATATAATTGTAATCTTAAAAGTATAATATTATTGTATTAGATGTAATCACTGAACAAACAATATGTTGTATGACTATGAACAACTGAAACGGTTTGGACAGTTTTAATTTTTCTTATATGATTGTCTGCACTACCTACAAATATTAATATATAAATTATATACAAATTTCTATAAATCATCAAGCACATAAAAAACGATGAGAACCGTTAAAATCAAAGGTATGACGCGAGGTTGGAATTCAACATTTTCTTGAAATACCACTGTAGAATTCTATTAAGCAAAGTAAATGTTAACTTAACTGTTGATAGTTAATATTACACAAAATAATAAAGGATAGCAAATTACTAAACAGTTTCTTCTTGCAACGAAAGCTCGTTTAATATCATTATACTGTTTAATTTCTTAGTCAAAACATGTCAAAATTTTAACTTTTATTATATTTAAGCGCCTTCACACCATGACTTTTGTTTTTATTGTGAATATATTATCATATTTGTATTACTAACGATGAAAATTCAATTTTAACGAGCATTTCATATTATTATTGTTAGGTACTTTTATTATTATTATTATTATAATTAAACATCCATATTAAAAAATGAATGACGCACACTTTTTCACTGTGGCATTATTTTGAAGCCATATATTTATGAACAACCCTTGTATGTTCTTTGGTTTATCCTTTCCAAGTGATATTTTATTTATCATTATCTCTTTTAACAGAACCAGAAAATTAAAATATTTTATCGAGAAAATCGACCATATACATAATATAAAATCGATGAATTAAATAATTGTATTCTAATTATGTCGCGTATTGCGACTATTATTCTGATTAAAATTTTTGTTCAAACATTATCGAAGAATTGTATTAATCAGTAATATAGTCGGCCAAAACTCCATTTTTGGCTTTCAAGCTCGTTGGATTGTTCCCAAACGTCTACGACAACTTTCCAAGTTCCAACAGTGTGTGCAAAAGGATCCTGGTCATTGAAATTACAACACTATTATACGATTATCACACGATGATATATCTGTGCTCTATTCATTAAATCATTATGAGTAAGTGTTTATGTTTACTGACGATTTGAAATGTAAATGAGACGGTGACAATGAGCGCGGTTGCGTGGCCCACTAATTTATTCAATCCTTAATACTGTAAGAAATTTTGCATTTTACCTCGTTAGACACTTTAACCATGAGAGAATACAACAATCAAAATGTGCATTAACTTTTAATTACTATACACCTATGTGGAGACTTAAGAGATTCTTCAACATCGTACTATAATCAATAATATAAATACATTCTTAATTTTAATAATAATATTTAATGTGACACTTAATAAATAATATCATAAAGTTTTCAAATAATAATAATTATTATTTAAATATAAGTGTTTGATTGTTGATATGTAACAAACAGCATTTCTCATATTGACATTTTTAAACCTCTATCGTATTAACTGATACCCATACCAAGATTCGCTAAAAGAGAATTCAACGAATCGATAAAATTGATCATGTAAATAAAAATGTATTGTCGAAATGTATCTACGAAAACCCTTAACGTGTCGCTTTTCCTTTGGATTACGATATAAGTAATAGTTTTGATAAACATAAACAAAAAATACTTGATTTCGTATAAAACAGAAAACGGACATTTCAAATATTATTTTAAGCGATAAATACTGGTAAAAACTACAAACAATTTTTAATTTATTTTTACGTTTTTGATTATCCTACTTTTACAACAATAAACACAGAAATTATACAAAAACGTATTATTTTTTTCGACTTTTATAGCGTAAAATCCAAGCACTAATTATACATGGCAATATGATTCTATAGTCGACTAAAAACCAGACATGCCTGACAATGTTTAAAAATAATAGTAAAAAGTTTTAATAACGATAATGGGGAATTGCTTCCATCAGCAACCCTCGGCGGCCAGTTATCGTGTGCCACGCGACGTATTATTATTATCGGGAAACTATAACGTCGAACAGGGTACCTACACCTAACGCCGTTGTTTTCAGTTTTTTTCTGGCTACCGTTTCGAACAATATCGCAGAGGACGCCCTTGAACCGCCGCCGCCGACGACGAGCGCGCGGTCGACGGACGCTGACACCGCCGCTGACTCCTCCACGTCGGCAAAGCAACTCCGCCACCACCTCCACGCGTTATTATCACCGTCGTCCAACAGCAGCTGAGCACTCGGTACGACGTAGAGAGTTCAACGGACTTCGCGGCGGCAACCGGTTACGCCCCGGAGAAGTATTGTCGCCAACAGCCGTCGCGGTCGTTGATGACATTTCGTACGCACGCAAGCCGTATACAGGTACATACGACGCATACGCACCGATAAGTTCCTCGACACCCGACAACGACCAAAGACGCACCGTATTTCTCTCCTCATTTACATTATTCACGTTATTATCGCAGAGATGACAAGACAGATTTGAGCTGCGATGCTATTACATAACGCGCGTACTCGACTCACTTAGTCGTCATCGTTGTTTAGTGGTTAAATAATATTTTCTAGTACAATTTATTTAAATACTGATTCTGACCGTAAACGAACGTTTCCCGAAAAGTGAACTGTAATGAGTTTAATGTAACAATAAAAAATATACCTTCTTCGTAGACATACTACAAAGACAAATGGACGAGATGAAAATTTTAAATTTAAATCCTCAAATCATTCGACTGTGCCAATACGAGTGATGGTTGATATTAATCAATAATAACAGATAAATTTTCTTCGAGAGATTTGAACAATTCCTGTAATTAGTATCTACACAATATTTATAAAAGCAATATTAACGCATAGTACCTATATTAATATCTTTAGTATGGAGTATGGACAATCTAAAAACTATTCGTGAAACTTAAAAACATCTAAAAAATAATAAATCCTATGCTAGGATTGTATTTCGGTAGAACAATGAGGAACAATAGCTGTAAAATTTCCTACATCCAAGTGATCAAAATGTAGACTAACAAATGTTCAAAATGTTCAGAAACGTTTAATAATATGACCATCACACGATACAAGTTTCACTCAAATGTTAGACTAACGTAAGCGAATGGAAACCGCAATTATACGCAGCATGCAATACATCGTGTGTATCACACTATTACAATATGTATATTACAACAATAAAGTAACACACATTTCCTTCATATATGTACTTAATCACATTTGACTCAGCCGTTCCTTAGAGAGATCAAGAAAAAAAATATATATATTATGGCCTAAAACATGTAAAATCCATTAACTTAATTTTATGCTGTATAAAATAATGCGTAAGTAGTTTTCTTTAATTTGTTTTTGTTTTAATTGAACTTTGTATTTATCGACATAAAATGACACACTGTACACCTAACTATATCGTACAAATATAAATGTACCTACTATACATTATTGATAAGCTAAAATTCATAAGGAAACATTCTTCTAATATACGTACACACTCGTTATCTAAACACATTATTTATATAATGGTTTAAAATATGAAACTTCCATCAAGGTTATTATGTTTATGTAACATGGACAACAAAAAATGTCAGATATGTACTTAGATTTAAAATTTATTGATTAACTATATGCGTATTTACCTATTATTTTTCGTCTGTACACTAAATAATATGAATAGGCATACAATAGATTTCATGTCAACGTTCTTTATTAAGTATACAAATATTAAATGTCTCAATAAAAAATTAATAAATAAATAAATATATTTTAATGTGTATACAAATGCGCAACATACATATTAATGAATATAAGGGATGATTTGTTAAAATCAATATCACAAATCCGTATAAAAATCTAAAACTCTATAAATCTCTCAAAAACAATATCAAATACAATGAATAAAATCATTAAGCTCTATACGTCAAAACCAAACATCGTAGCACGCGTCCATCATACACATGCACTACATGTAGACATGTAGTATTTAAATGTTATCCTGAAATCCCCTACGGATAAGAACATTGAATGTGCCAATCAAATTACTAAGATATATGAGTACAATATTCTGTTGTTTTCAACCCTCGTCTGACAAAGCACCCTATGTATTGGGTCACGTGCTTTTTGAATCGCACGCTAATCGACGCCGTGCATCAATCCGTGTATGTTTCTCACAGATGTCAGCAGGACATTTCGTGTGGACGGGTCGAACACACACTAGAATGATTGATAGCTCAAAGGGTTGGGGTTTAGACAAATATAAAAAAAGGCGGTATCTTGATGCCAGGTGATTAATTGCGATCCGTCAGTCCGTCGTGTCCAGAGATTATGACCTCTCAGAATGAAAACCAAAGGAACGTAATGGAATTGAATTCATGCGCAACACGGACAAACTTGTCAGTAGATTTTTTTCTAACAGA
Organism: Melanaphis sacchari; assembly: GCF_002803265.2. NCBI lineage: Eukaryota > Metazoa > Arthropoda > Insecta > Hemiptera > Aphididae > Melanaphis > Melanaphis sacchari. The sequence continues at coordinate 2,336,133 of NW_020271096.1, read as the reverse complement.
GAATTTTACTCTTCGAGTTATGGTAAAACTTATATTAAATAATATCATTGTTGACATGAATTATAATAAATACAATTATTCAACAATAATACAATTTAATAGCCAAATGTAATATGATGTATTAGGTATACTACAATACAATGCTTTATTAGCTCTTGGATATTGATTAAATAAGAAAAATTTAATTTTAAAAACTCAGAAAATTAACTTATATTGAAATCGATTTGAACACGAATTGGTCTATGTAACATGCAGTGCCGTGCCTAGGGGGGTGCGAGAGATGCGTATGCACCGGGCGCCAAAATCTTTTTATAATCTAAGTAATATTACTGATGGATGAAAGTTAACCATATTAATTTATATTTGTTAACGGTTTCAATACAATAATATCATCCTGATTGGCGGTATCGATTCATTATTTTGACTGGCGATGAGATAAAGTTTTGAAATGTATTGTAGGAAATTATGTAAAAATACCTATTTATTAATTTATGTATGGATATAATTAGTTTTTATTTTTATCTAGAAATAAAAACGTGGTTGATTGTCATCAATAACAATAATGTTCACATCACTCAATGCAGAAATGGGTACAAAATTATTTTTTATTAGCATTTATTTGAAGATAAGTTATATTTTATTCAATCGAACAAATTTGATTCGTAAATAAATGATACCGGGGTTTAGTATGATAAGTATCTATTTATCAATAATTTTTATTCTACGTATACAGTTTAAATATTATATTATTAATCTATCAAGTTAGAAATGTGCAAAAAATAGTAAATCTAACGAATTTCTCTCCCCTATTCTTATGTTATCTCTTTATAAGTATAAACATAATACATGGTAGAGGGGATAAGAGCACTAAAAATAATTTTTGGCGCCGGTACTAATAATGCTAGGCACGACACTGGTAACATGTAGCCATATACAAATATACACAGATCTCTTCACAATATTAACATGATCATCATATAATGCAGTGTAAATTCACCGTTGCAATCAGCAGATTATACCAGAACGAATTGGAGTATGTTATAACTTTAACCCTTGAATGGCCCGGACAATTATCTTGACAATGTTGTGACAAAAATATAATAATTAATCGCACGTAACCAGCAGTTAAATGCAACGATGTTATTAAATCTGTCGACTGGCGGGGTAAAATGGATGACTGATGACCGCTTAATCGGGTGGCTTTAATGTCGAATTAATATTACCAGTGATGGAGAAAGGGGAAAGTGGCAGTTTATCTGCTATTCACTCCCTCTCTGTCACACTAACCGTGAGGTCCAAAAAGTAAATAACACCCAGGTCTGTCGCTATGAAATATCATTATGACGATTCGTTTTTGAGTGTATAATCGTGTTCGGGTCGTTGTGTTTTTATCCACTGTCCTATATACTCTTTACCCTTTTATATTATCTTTTTATTTTCCGAAGTCGGTTGGTAATATATTCATTTTAAAATTCATGTATACAATCGAATTCGCTTATTACGATGTCGCATATAATGATATGTCAAATAAACGATTCCAAGCAATATATTTGGTTAGTTTTATATTTTACGTGTAGTTACTTTTTATAATTTGGATATAACGAAGTTCGGTTTTAACGATCAGATTCTCTAAGTCCCTTGAAGATCGTTATAAGCGAATTTGACTGTATTATAAATATATTTTGACAAAAAAAATCCACCCCCGTAAATACTTCTATAGCTAGTTATATATTGTAATTAAGTATTACCTTTGAAAGATAAATATAATATAGTAAACCATATTATGGTATACTACATATCTATTAAATTTGAAAACCAGATATGACTTTCAAAACATAGAAACAGAAACTAAACAGATATATATATGTTGTCTTTCATCATTTTAATAAAAAATAAAATAAAATTGTTGCATTTGCGAAAGGGTGTGTACTTTACTTATTATAAAATGACATATTTTATATATTTAATGATACATATCATGGTTGAAGTTGATTTAAAGTGAGTTTGTAGATACAGTGAGTGACATGTTTATCTACCAAGAAGTGATGTAAATTAATAAATTAAATAGTCGTAAAACGATATTTTCCATATTTTTTCTTGTAATATTTAAGTGCCAAAAATATAATTTGTAAAATGTATTTACATTTTATACATAAAGATTACGTTAAAATCTCATTTCTATTTGAACAAAAATCACCAAATCATTAAATTATATTACAACTAAAAAAAAAACTTTTTGAGCATGAAAAATACATTTTCTTCGTTTCAAATTATTATCTTTCTAGTAGAAATCTTTATATCGAATCCCATGACAATTGCTGAATTAATTACGCGTTATCAATTCTGTCAACAATACTGAAGAGGAAAGGGGTTCATTTCGGGCTATGCTGACTTAGAAAATACCCAGCATTCTCTTTGGCAGTGATTTATTAATTCCCTAGGTCTAAACAACGAACACAAAACTACACCACCAAACCTAGTTAAACGCATTGATCGTCGGCAAAACTATCTGCAAATATCTTTCACCGCCTGCAAACACATCCCAGCGGGAATGGTCGCAAAACTTTAAGGAAGAGCTCCAATGAGATTTACAATCAGTATAGACCGATTGAATTACAGTAAAAACTCAAAGATGGTCAAAAATATGTGTAGTTATAATCTAAAAAAATATATACCTAGCACAAAAACAGAATAAAAGTTTTGAACTAAGATCTAAAGTCAATGCATAGAAAAAAATATAAATAATTCAGCCTAAACTTTAAATTGGGTAGTTAAGATATGCTAATACTTCATGTACATAATATTTCTTTACTTCTTTGGTTCAAAAAAATAAAATTTTCATTCACATATAAATATTTCTAGCAACGTGAAAGGGTAAAACAAATGTATTTAAATGCAATACTTTAATGTATACTAATTTTTATTCCGAACAGAAATATATATTTAGATATTAAATAGATAGTATATTATAACATATAAATAAATGTTTATGGATTTAATAGAATAAATGTTAAAACCAGAAATTGATAAATGAAATAATAACTATTGAATATTTTAATGGATTATATTTATTTAAAAAACGTTCAAGAATTCTTAAAGTTTTTAGCTGTTAGGTAATAAATTTAACTCTGAATTTATGAAAATATTTGTTTGATATAAAACAAAATATATTACGTCTATTGACTTTAATCATAGCAAAAAAATTAGCCTGCTGATTAAATGAATATATTTTGGTATAACAGTAAACTTACCTGATTGAAGCTAACGAAATCTTATCAATTAAATGATTTATGATTATGAAAAAGTTTTGATTCTTTAGAGTTTAGCTATTTGTTACAATACCTAAGCTAAACTATCTTGTAAAAAAAAAAACTAACTCATTTAAATTAAATTTATAAATCTACAATACACGAGCTAATATTTTTGAATACAGATATAAAGTACAATATATTATTGCCCAACGATAATATACATAAGTTGCATAATGTATCATATATATAAGTTATAATCATACAAATGTAATGGTATCTATTATCAAAGTAATGGTGACTAAGGCAAATATTATACAATATTATTAATACACATCCTGATGTATCATAATGATCATTCTACGGGTACCAATAAACTTATGAGTTATGACAAACAAAAAGAAAAAATATACATCATTAATATATTGTTACGAACCACATTCCTTAACTATAAAAAAACACTAAAGATTGAAATTAAATGTACTTTATTATGTAAATAAATATGTATCTATTATTTTAATTTAAGTTAATAATAACTTTTTTTTTGATGATAATTATTTTATATTTTTTTTTTGCAATAATGTTAACTAAATGTATGTATGATAAAACTAATGCCTAGTTAATTATTTTTGACCTATAATACAGATATACTTAGGTATAACTACATTTTTTTATAAATTACTTTATTTAATTATCATATAATATGCAAAGGAATTTTAATAATTATCGTTTCATGTAAGCTTATTATACGTAATATACCTACGTTGAATATGGAATAATTTCAATGTAAACGTATTTTAAGTTTGAGATCAGGTATAAGTCAAAATAAAAATTTATTTATTAATATATCTAATTCTTTTTGTAATTCTAGCTATCTATTTATATACGACATATAATTATTGAAGCTTATTTTAAACATAGCGTAGTATTTCCCTTCGATTATATTTTTAATTCTAAGTACAAAAGACCTCGCTGTCGTATTCAATATCGATACCAAGCTCCAGTAATCAGTAAACGTTTGAAAAAGCTATGATTAAAAATGAATGCAATCATGATGAAAATATTAATTAAAATGTTAAAAAAGTTTAAATTTTAAAAGAATATTTAAGAAAAAAATTATATAATTTTAAATACACTAATAAGGATACTTATAACTATTTTTTTTTTATGAAATTTAATAAATATAGGCTTAAGCAATATTAATATTGCATGTTATATAATACAATATTTTATCTCTAATAGTCAAATGCCTATATTTAAAAATATTGAGTCTATTTTTTTCTATAATATCAAAACTGTATTTAACTAAGTTTTAACAGAATAATATTATACAATAACAAGAATAGAAATATATCATTATTATATAATATCATCATTTGAATAGTGTAATAATACTTATTTTATAAATAAATATTTTATTAAAACAAATGACATTACATTCTAAGGTGCCTAATATAAACCTACGATAAAATTATACTTAAAGAGAACACTACACCCACGTGTGTTATCTCCGTCTTACACACATAAAACATGGTAAATTTCCATTCAGGAAAATCTATTTCAGGTTGTTAGCTTAAATATTAGAGTAAATTTACCTATTAAATCAAACTTAGGCAAGAATTTTATCTAGGCCATCTTATAAGCTTTTATTGATATTTTAATTTTAAACTGAGTTATAGGTTATAGCTATATAAAGTATTAAAACTTTAAAATGCTCATAACTCACTTTAAAATTATAAAATTAATGAAAACCTATGTGGTGGCCTGGATAAAATTCTTACCTTTTTTTGATAAAATGTAAATTTACTCTAATATTAAAGTTAACAACATAAAATGGATTCTGCTGAACAAAAATTTGCTATGTTGTATATGTATGTAAGACAGAGATAACACATGTGGATGTGGAGTCATCTTAACACAATAATATTTCAAATATTTTAGATCTAATATTTATGTTATATAAATTCTATTTATACTATTTATTTAAATTGTATTTTAACATAAGTACCTATAACAGTTAGTATTTAGTATTAAAATGTACAATCAAATATAACTTGATTGTGTTTATTACACACAAATACATAATTGATAAAAACGATATGGTTTTTATTTTTTTTTTTAATTTTCAATTCAATATATTTTATTTTAAAAAGGTTATAAGTACCTATCCTAACGCAGGTATTTAAATAGTTTTCCCAGAACGTGACTTCAAATGAAATATGATATTTTAAAAATCAAATCGAAGGTGGTCACGTAGATACTATGAGAAAAAAATCTTCATCCATATTCCAATCACCCCTTAACCTTAAATGTGACTTAACATCATGAGCAAAGGATTAAATGTGTTTCCTGAATGTATAGTAGTACGTGTCAATGGTTTTATGTGTACAGGAAAAAAAAAATACACGAACATTCAATATCCATATTATTTAAGTATGCGGTGCATCCGTTATGTTTATATCAGACCTTGCCCTGGTTGTCAACCGGTTAGAGAACAATCTACTGATGGCATTGTCATATGACGACCTTTCATACGAGGACTGCAATTATTTATACAATAGTGAAGCAAAACTTTCGTTCGGTACGTTATACATTATTTTTAGATGCAACGCATATCAAATACGTTTCCCTAAACAAACATCTAAAATGATAGATAAGAATTTATTTTAAAACTGACGTCCAAAGACACGTATCATATTATTATATACTTACAGTACAACTAACGGCTTTACCCGGCTTGACACTTCGTTATTAACTCATAACTATGCATGAGTTATCGAATAGATATTTGACGAATGAAACATTATAGTTTACACCCACGAATTAGAACTCTTTAAATAAAACAAACAGCTATAGTGCTTAACTTACAGTTATTTAAACTTACTCCTAGGCCATGTTCGTTCAAATTTTTCAAAACACGTGTATTTCAAGAATTTATAGATAATATATACGTATAGTTTAGAAGTCTATTACAACATCAATCTATACATAAACATAAAAATCAAATTGAATTGATAAATTAACCTCAATAACTTTTCTGTAGATTAGCTCAAAATCCAAAATAGTACAATATAATATTATCTATCTATGCGAAATATTCATTAGTAATTTTGTTTCGCGGTTAAGTGAAGTCTAAATCAGGGAAACAAATAATAATATGTATCTATAATAACATTTAAGTTATCATTTAAAAGTTTAATAATATATTATTAGTATTCTTTTAACAAAATGGAATTATTAAATTAATATAGTATTAATTAAAAGTTGTAAAATTGTAATTAACCATTACTGTAAAATATATTTTTACTAAATACAAATTAAATTTAAGTATACAAAAATATACAGCAATTTAAATCAAAAAAGTATAAAATATTCATATCAATATAAATAATTACAATTCGAATTCCGCACTATTTATTAAAACTTAATAAATGATCAACTAAAACTTAAAAATGGTTTATCGAAATCATATGGCTTCAATAACGGCAAAGAGACCGTGTAACCTTTCAAATAGAAAAGGTTTCTTTTCTTTTAGCTTTGTAATAATGAGTAATATAATTAAATATGATACAATCCACAGTATATATTCAATTGTAATATATTTTTTAACATGGTATACATACTTAAAAATTCTAAGCAAAACAAACACCATCGATTAAAAGGGAAAAACATAATAAAATTATTAAACATAGAAATGTGAATAACCAAATTTAATTTAAAGAAGCTAACTCAAGTTGAATTTTTACAACAATTTAAAAAATAATATTTTAATGTTTTTTTAACATTAATAATAATTGACCACAAAATAAGTATATGCAACTAAGTTTAAATTTTTATACTGTGTAAAATATTAGATAATAAACGAATTTAATGTTAACTTATACACCTAGACGTGTCATTGTATTTCATATAAACACAAGAAAATCAGCTAATAATAATTATCACATCATAATGTTTATAAATTTGCATAATATATTAAATTTAATAAAATAATATCATGTCAATTGTATGGTTGTATTTAAAACTCAAGAATTATTTATGTATAGAAATCAATGACTAAACATCAATCATTGAATGTAATTCTCTACATTATTTGATTTTAAATATGATAGTATTATCTAAATTATAGGTAATGGACCTAATTTAATAGCAAAAATACTGTTTTTTTTTTAAGTTTAATAGAGATTGAACATATTGAGGATTTTTTAATGATAAAATAAAAATGCAGTTTTATCTCAGCGAAATAAACATTTTTTTTTTCTATTTTAAGATATAAATATAAATCCAATCACCCCTAATGTAATGTGATCGATAGAAACCTAAACAAATATTCCGGTTTTACTCTTTGGATATTAAGTTTCATCTATACATATTTTGTCTCAATTGGACCAGAAAACCGGAGGAAAGGAAGAAGTAAAATTAGCAACAGACTAAAAATTATGTACTACGCAGATAAACAGGAAATACTCCTTGATGAGACTATAAAAACCGGGTTAGGTATATAATATACATATAGCAAGGTTTTTATTTGCTACCTATGTGTAAATAATATAATATTATCTATTTTAATACATATTATTATTTCATCAAATACTATAATTATATTATATAATAATAATAATAATAATAATAATAATACAATTTAATAACCCTTAAGACAAGTTTCAAACATTAAAACAGATATAGAATTACACTAATTAAAATTCAATTAACCATTTTTAATACATTTGACTATCAATAATATCGCTTTTTTATGTTCATAATTATTATGGATTTAAATAATAATATAATGATGTATCATTTATTATTTGGATAAATATTTAAAATACTGCGAAGTATGTATCTTTATGTTATAAATGTATAACATACATATATTTAATATTGTACTTTTATTTAGTCAACTTCTAAAAGGAAATTCTATTTATAATTCAATTATGGTTATAATAATTGAGTAGTCTTGTTAAAATATACTTAAGAATTTAAACAGGCATTCGTTGAAAAACTTTATAGCCATCAATGTAAAGAACTGATTCATTTCATAAAATTAAATATTATCAAACACACGGTTTTTATAAAGATTAACATATTGTTTAAATAAATTTGAATGCATTAATTATTTTTTAATTTTTTCTCTAAATAAGATTAAATTTTGTTCGGAAATATAATGTAAATTATATCATTAAACTCATGAAACACTTACAGTGTAAATGTGTAATCGTTGAATTACATATTGAATATTTTCACTCACCTGAAACAAAATAAATTAAAATGTTCATTAATTTTAAATGTTTATACTCATCGTTATTTTGTAAGATAAAATAAAAAAATATTTAATTAATCATATTTATTACTAAAATTCGAGGAGGGTGACCTTCAAAAATACATTATTATAAAGTAATATTTGTTAGACATTTGTATACAAACATATTTAATATTATAAATAAATATTATGTGTAGCATTATCATTAATGTTACTAATATTTTTTGTTCTAACTATATTCTACTTGAATTTCAGTAGATTTTTTTATATCATATTTATCTCATAATATAATTTTTATAGTCATATAAATATTGCGAAAAACTATAAAATAATAACAATTCAGCAGCTGAATATACTTCAGCTTACTTATCAATAATTCTCACTCATAAGATTTTCAACCGATAATTTTACGACTTTTTATTTCGATATAACAGCAATCAGGTACCAAAATATAATATGTTAGCATACTATTTATTCGAAAGAGCTTTTTTTTTTTTTTGTAAAATCAATCATAGGTAGACACACGTAAAATTCAATATAATTTATTAATTAATTAAAGTTCAAATCTATGGTGGTTGAAGTAAAAATTATACAAATCACATAATATGAATGGCTTATATTTATATTGAACATCTAATTGTTAGCAAGTACCTCGAAACTTGGATAAATTGTAACAAATATACAAGGACAGTAAAATAGAAATAAAATAGTACATCCAATCATAATTATTTCTTAGGCTTTGATGGTTGTATAAATTCCACGACTGGGCTATGAGTCAATAATAGTAAATTTAATATAGTAATATATAGTCATTTATCAAACATTTATAATCGCTATTGACCTCAGTTACGCAGATAATGGTATAAATGTTTTAAACATAACTAAACGGAAATATGAGATTAAACTAGCTTTGATAAAATAAAAATTGCTCTCATCAAGGATTCAAAAACTGCATGCTAAATTGGGCGAGACAAAAAGAGAACACATGTTCCAGACAAATTGCAAAGGGGTCGCGTATATAGTTATGGTAAAAGATGGAAGAGGGATGAGGCTAAGCCATTGTGTAGTGAAAACATTGACGGTCTACACAACCTCATACATAAATCAGCAACATCGTACCAATAAATCGTCTAAGCCAAATTACCCAGTCGTTATTTAGATTAGTTTCAAAGCCTGTAATACGTTTAATTTGTATTGAGTGTATGATATATAAATGTATATCAGTATGATGACTGATAAGGAGGACTTGAATAGTTTTATTTACTATTGTTGCACCAAGAAGTAAACTGTATTAGTAAGATTATAAACAACATAATATTTCGTGAATAAAGATAGCACGTTGATGGTTGATGGACCACTTAAAGGTTACAACCTATATAACAACTATACATAAAATTCTATTTTTCGTAGAAATTATTATCAAATATTTACAGTTAAACAGAAAATTGTTATATTCACTGATATTACCTACATTATACATATACAGTATACACTTGCGATATCAGAAAAGAGTTTTGTTTTCAGTAAATGTATCATGAATGCAAATGATAAGAAAGGTGTTCAAAAATAACGATAGCCAATATTTGAGTAAAAAATGTGATATAGTACTTCTATACAACGTTTATTCCTATAATATTATAATAATAAGTTTTTCAAGGAACTGTAATATACATACGCATTATATTTAAACTCAATCGATATTATATAGGAAACAGATTTAAAATAAAACAAAAACGAACACATAAAATTATTTGTTAAGAAATGCTGTAAAATTAGCATATTATATTTTTAATTTCTTTTGAAAACTGAAAAGATTGATTATCATATTAAATCATTATTCTCTCTTCTTTATTTTTATCTCGCATACTCTTCATTTATATATATATATATATATATATAAGACCCTGCTTCCATTATTTTTTATTTCACAAGGTTTAGATTAAAATCATTAAAACTTCATTAATATTGATAGTACAGTAGACAAAATTATCACGCCTTTTTTGTTAGCTATATATAATTTGACTAATAATAGTTTCGTTAATAATTATATTCAAAAGTAATGAATTAGATGATTTAAACAAAAACTGAGATTAATAAGTACATAAAGAGAAAAGGACGAATACAATATGTAAATAGCAATATATCAATTACTAATTATTATCTATAAGTATTTATTGTACAACCAATGATATAAACGCTTGTATAAATGCATCAACAAAACTTAAACTGAAAACATTTAACATTGGATAAACACTTCAGTGACTAATATTCGTACTTTCTAATCTTGAAGTGTTATATTCTTTTATCGTTTAAATTTTATCACATTTTTACAATCATTGGCATGCCATAATAGATTTTGGATTAACTTCATTCTAAATTATACAAATCGATAGAGCAGGTCATTTACGTATGTCATATTAAGATATATACAAGCAGAACAATAACATATGAACTATAAGGCAAATTTATGTTATCCTTTGTAGTTTGTCGATATTTAATTACGTCTTATTATATGTATATTAAATTATTTTAATCTACTGATTTTAAATGTTTATGTTTAAGTTCCCTAAATCAATATTACATTTATTTAACTTAAAAAATACGAATTCAAAAGTTTTTAGATAAATATTAAATTAAACATTCATAAACAATTAAATCGTATACGTATACCACTTCATAGTTTTAATAAATAAATTATATTTTAATAATATAAAGCTCAAAAATTGATAATATTGTTTTAATTGTTTTTTTTTTTTTTTAATGAAAATAATTATGTAAGTATAACATTTTTGTTTATTGCGTCGTTTACTTTTTAAATATAACGATTTTTATTTTAAATTTACTTTTAAAATAAACTTAGATGTAAATTAAGTTAAACATTGTTAAAATTATTTTTAAATGAAAAATTACCTTGAATTATTTAACATTTTAATAATTTAAAAATTAATTACTTATGTTATATAATCGCATGTTACAACACAACAAGTATTGAAACTATTTTAGAAATATGATAACAATTTATTTTGTTATTTTAATAATAAAATATGGTTTCGAAATTGATTTAAAATGTTTCATTTAAAAAAAAAAAAAAAAAAACAATGAACAATAATATTAACAAATATACAAATATTAGTATATAAGAATATATATTTAAACGCAATTATTTATTTTTGTAATCAAATTAAAATATTAATAATTTTTAAAGTTCAAATAAAAATGATGACCATGACATTTCTCGTGAATAAAAGCCATAAGTATAAAACTCTTCTTAATGAGAAATATTTAAATACCTACAATGACAAACTTTAGGTATTTATATTTTTATAATTTTTAACTAATAAAAATACCAAACCATTTTTTTTTTATTTTTTTTTTATTACCTAAACATTATCATGTAAATTATTGTCTTTTAAAACTAACTTATCTGAAACTATATTTTTATCTATAAATTAATTTATACTTTATTGTGTTGACTTTATTTGTGCTTAAAATATAAAAATAAGACTAAATTTTAAGATTTAAAGCATACAAGAGGTGATTTATCTTGGATCTTGTTTTGAGTTTTATATCATAATAAAATTTAGTAATTAACTATGGCGTAATGTATTAATATATTCTATTTTAAATTTATTCTAGATAATAATAATATTTACATGTGTATTTGATACATCAAGAAAAACATTAAATAGGGACTTAATGTTATTATATTATAATAGGTAATTGGTAACTAATAAGTAGTGTTTTACACTTTAATATAGGGTGCTTGTCATAACATATAAGAGTCAATTTTTTTTTTTTTTTTTTATCAAATTGTAATTACTGTTAGCAAGTAACCAATAAACAAAAAGATTTATTCGAATGTCACGTACCTACTATAGAGAAGTAACTAAGAGTCATTTTTATAAAATACGATCAAGGAACAGCTTAAATGGAATTAGATGTACCGAATCATTTCATCAAGACAACCAACAAAACTGTACTAACAGGATCATTCTCTTCTAACTCATGCGCTAGCTAGGGTCCGATTTAAAATTATTAACCTCTAAAGTGATTCATCACAGGTCACCCCATTTATTAAAATCTCATTTGGAAGTCAAAAAGAGTAGAATAGGAGTTTAAGGGAGTTTCTCTATTCTACAAGCAAGAGGGTAATTAATACTGGAATCCGACCGATCCCAGGTGTAACACATAAATAGCTCATGTTCAATCCTAAATTCTAAGTGGCGTGGGTCAAGTAATTATAAATCAATGCTACTTTTAAATTGATTTAAATATATGTTTTAAGCAAATATAATTACATCATTATCATATAAAAATATTTAAATGTATATACAAATACTTCTAAAAATATAGTAGGTATCGTATACTTATAAAATGGAAAAAAGTGAAACCCACGAGATTTCAACAAAATATTAAAAAATAAGTTGTTCTATAAATTAAAAACCAAGTTCATTCTTAACAGTTTAAAAATGACAAAACCAACACTTCTGATTCACAAATAACTCGTGAATAGTATTTTAGAATTTCGGAAATAATTTATCAAATTTAACTGAAGTCTGGTGTTTACATATAATATACTCGTAGAAGTCGATTTTTCTTATATGCTTATAAATAACTTATAAAAATAAGTATAGAAACGTAATGCATAATTATACCTAATTTTTATTTAAGTTATTATTTAATACAACAAATTTAACCCTGACCGGAGACCGGAGTTATGGTTCATTATTTATGCATAGGATTTGGACATGTTGGGGTGTATTATTGCCGTCAGTCAGTCCGAGAAAATCGAAAATGTCTATGTAAATATGGACTAAACGACCCTCAATCTGACCCTTTATTGCAATAATTGGTAGCCAAAAACTGCCTACAAGATAAATATCAGGCCGCAGGTGCATAATGACAAATCAAGTATATCATCCATTCAAGAAAACACTTAATATAAATAATAAAACATTTTATGTATAGAATTGTAATTTATACACTTAGGTACTATTTTTAGGTTCACAAGCAATTGTTTGTTCAACTACCATAAATACGTACAGAACCAATGAAAAAGCCCTGGGAAAAAATATTAAATTTTTTGAATAGATATTTTAAACTTCACTCCACCATACTCTCAGGCTAATCAAATTATAATTGAAAATAAAGTTAAAAATACATATTTTTTTTTTTTAATTAGCTTAAAGTCGGACACTCTGAGTAATATTAGACGTTTTTATTAAGCTTATTACTACAGCCGATTGAAAGCTGTTGAATTAATTTTAATTCAAAACACACGAAACAAAAATCAAAACTTTTAGAACTAGAAGTTACTTTCATAAAATATTAAAAAGATCAACAAAAATAAAAAGTAATTACCTTTTTTTATAGATCATTTAAATAGTTGCCAAATAGATTAATATATTCATGGATAGTAACTATTAAAACAAATTAAAGATTTAGTAAAAAATAATAATTACAGATTGACTTTATTTCAGATAGATACTACATAATCGTTAACTTTATATTATAGTTTAATAGAATATATTATAAAATTTTAAAATAAAGACTGATGGATTATGTTTCAAATTAAATACCAACTATAGAGACATCAAGTCAAGCCACATATTAACAAAATTTATCACAATTCACTACTTTTAAAAAGTTAAAAAAATTACAGCATTAAGTTTCTATAATAAGATATGGTTATCTCGTATTTAAAATTAAAACTAGTTTCAAACAATGTTTTCATTCATTTAAGGTATTCCGATTATTTCCAAACGATTGATGACGTCATGTAACGACGTGGTCTTCTCAGGCATATACAATAGTTATCGGTCATAGTGTAAAAAAATAAAACCTTGACAGATTTTACAACGAAAAATATAAATTATGGCGATTACTCATACGTTTGACTCATATGTATCAGTCAACCGATAAACGAACGTAAATTTTCATGACAAAAAAGTATATTTATTCATTTTTACATCTTTTTTTATTATTATTAAGTTTCCCTGACTTAATCATCTAAACTTATTAATAACATGAAATGGACATTTTTAACTTTTGGAAAATGGTTAGCAATAAAAATTAAAAATATAAATAATCATAAATCAATACAAGATTATAATATTACAATGTTAAATGTTTTTAAGTCTATTACGGCTATTAGTTGATCCAAACTTACTTTAAATACTTAATTTACGTAAAGAGGTTCCTAACATGATTAATATAAATACATACAGTAGGTAAAGCCTGATATTATTTAATACAAATTTGATAATACTGTATTAAAAAATTTTTAGAAGGAAAAAATTACCGATAGGTATTTGTAGTAAAATAAATAAAATTATATCATGTAATACTACACAGTATGTATCATTTTATACTCAAAATCAAGATTTACAGCATATATCATACTAAAAACCGAGTCGTTTAAACAGTATCCCCTGGGAAAAAAAAACACCTCTTATTATATAATATATACTATACCTAACATGGACACCTGTTGTGTTTTCAACGAAATAAACAACTATATGCGATTTCCTAACAATGATTGTAGTACGTGATAATAGCTCGCGGTCACCCGTCACCCTACCCTATAACGATTCTTTACCTTCACATGGTGCTTTGTAGCGTTTTTGAAATTCCACAAGACTTTATTTTATTTTATTGTCAAATATTTAAAAACCATGATGACACAAAAGTGATTCTTTTGGCTGATCAATGCATTTGAAATAAAATAAAATTCTGTAAATATACACATTGAGAATTCTAAATATTCTTAAATCATTAATAATATTGAAGAATTCTTAGGTATTTTCAAATATCACATTATTCAAATAAGTTTATTACTTTTTAGTCAGTTTTTATGATATACGTTTAAATGATGACTGAACGCACGACGTCGCAAAACGGTTAAACGTAGACAGACATATACTTTTTTTAAACAAATTAACGAAAATACTTATATTACCTAGATTACTATTTAAAACTTCTTACGGTTTTTGAGCACTTTTTAATATTTTTCATTTCTTTCAATGATTCAAAATAATCACCTACGGTTTAGTATAAACCAATTGATTAAGTCAATATTTAAATTAAAAAATTAAATATATTCACTCAATATTCTCACATTAAACTTTTCTTATACAAGTAGTCTTATAAATGTATGAAATAATGGGTGTTTGTGCGCATACAGGAGGTGCTTTTACTATACATAGAGAACAAAAGGGTAGAAAAATCCCATCTGTTGCAGTGGGTTAATGAATGACATAAGACCCCGTTAATCGAAGTACGTAACACCCAAATATATTAGACCGTAAGGGATGAATTAAAGATAAAACGTTCAATGAATTGAATTTTATTTAACAATTAAAAACTAAATATTAAACGTTAGCATTAAAGTATAACCGGATTAAAATTAAATTGATACTAAATACACACAGTTGAAAAAAGTTACTTTACCTACAATACAAACTCGTTCTTTTTAAAATGAGTGCAATATTATTTTTAAAAGTTAAAACTACTTTTAATAGCATTATGTATTAGAACATATTTCTTATTAAAATTACAGATATTTAATTTGTCACTTATTTATTATTATAACTATTTATGAATAATAAAATAAATTTAGAAATTGTATTGAAAGAATATATTCATTAAGTTATGAACATAATACCTTAAATATATCTAGTATTCGATATACCTATATAATAAAATTATTATTTTGTTTAAACGATCGTTATTTTTTAACTATGTATAAGTAATAGGTGTCTATTAAAGAAATTTAATAAACCCTAAATAGAAGTCTTTTTGGTCTAAACCATCATTTTTTTTTTAGAAAATTCAATTTATAATTATATTTTTACCTATTTAACAACTATGTTTAATAAATCATTATTATTCGTTTTTTCCCCAAAATACTGAATGATAAAATGTATCTATACACAGTCGAATGTTACTTATTATCCTTTTTATATAGGTAATATAATTTTCTGGAATGGACGATTAAAATAATGTACAGAAAATCATAAGATTTCATATTATTTTAATATTAAGGACAAAAGGGAGACTATTCCAATAAAACTGTGTGCATATCCTTTCCTATGGTATTTATCGAATGTGCTTTGGCACAAAAGTGTAGTTGCTGGGTAGTTTAGAATATACCTACTATTACACTATATATAGAGAGCATATCACTACTAGACCTTCTCCTCAACAAAATTATTTGTAACTTATATGATAAAGACGATCCGTTAATACCCTTTACGAGTTATTGTATTTGCTGATATGAAAAGTTTATGGTAAAAGAGTTATTAATTTCCCGTTTTTTTTTGAAAAGTCAAGAGGGACAGAAATAGGTTAGAGTAACAACTTGATGTGAATGTTTAGTATAAAATCAAACCGTTAATAAAAGTAAAAATAAACACAATTCAGATTAACTGACACAGTTCAAGATTAAAATATATGCATGAAAAGTATATGAGTGGTCTGAAAAGTTTTGATAAAAATTAATACAGACCATTAAGCTACATGAGAGCACTAAATAAGTTATTTATACTACTAAACGGTTGATATAAATACAATTTATACAAATGACAAATTATTTATCTTAAAATCAATGATAAAAATGTACATATTATTAATAAGTTATACCTGAAATTATTAGGTGATAAGAATATATTGTTTAATAGTATCTATTAGTATACTTGTACCTAATTATATTAATGAAATAATCTTAAAAGTAAGTAGGTATACAAACACGACGCATCTAACCCATTCGTGTCAACAATACATTTTAGGATTTTATTTTTATTTTTTTTTTTAACATAAATAAATCATTACATTTTTATATAAACAAAATGTGTACCATAAATTAAATTGCTTTTTGCAATGTTTAAAAAAAAAAATGTATTGTGTATTTCAAAAATCAAAAATTATTATCCTAAATTTACATTACGTAGATGATAAAATACCTACGTTTAATTCCCAATACATTTATTAATTTATTTATTTGCATCCAAGGCAATTTTACTGCTCGAGAGTACAGTATGAAAATTATTTAATAACATAAAATCAATAGATCAGTTCAGAATTTAAATTTATAAGATCATTGTAAATTACAAAAAAATATTAAACAAGGAAAGTTAAGAAAATTATATTTATTATTTTTAAATGGCCTTCTATAAATACAGGCTATAATATATTATACTGAATAAGGTCAAATAATATTATAAAATGGGAAAATATACAACTTTATAAAACTATGTTTTCCTTTATAACAAAACCAGTAGGTAAATAAATTACTTAAGCAAAAATACCATTCGTATTCGCACACGATCTACACCCACGATCATTTTCAGTTGTCGATTTCTAATAAACAATTATTAACAAACTAAACTAACATCAATTTACAAACTAAGTACTCTTAGGTATATATTTTAAATATTTTTATTACTAAAACAGTTGAATTAAAAAGAAATGTTTTTACTTTTAATTAGTAATATATAAATATTTTTTTTATCTTTTTAGTATAGAAATTCTAGGATAGTTATACAATGACTTATGGTTGCACTGCACTGTGTTGCGCCATAATTATTTTGCATTATCCTATTGAAAATCGTGACTTATTTCACATCAGGTTTAACATACCTACAGTTGCGTCACTCATTTTATCAATATTATTATTATTATTCAAACTTGACACAGATTAAAAACTTTACCTAAAACGATTGGGTCTTTAGTCTATTAAATAGACTCTATTTTATACTTATGTCATAAAATCAATTAATCCACGAGAATTGAGGTTTAGGCTCAATAAATAATTAATACTAAAATATATTATTAAAATCAAAATTATTAAGGAATTATCAATATAATATTTAGAATATCATGGCATATCTGATTAAAAATATCCTTAAAAATATAACTAAAATATAATATATGAATACAATAAAGTTTTTTTTTTTTTTTAATAATATTAAAGCTCGTATTAAAGGTTATTTTTAGATCATAAATCAATATACTTAATACTTATCATTTATTTTAAAATACAAAAATTCCTTCGATTGTTTTTTTTTATTGTCAAAGGCATATTATAATAACAAGATACATTTATCATTTATTTTTAATACCAAGTAATTACTGCTCGATTATTCAAATCTGTTGTTGGTAACCAAATTTGGAATTGCTTTCAGTGGCGATAAACCTTGTTACAGTATTTGAATTCATGTTTATGACATACTACGTTTACGTCAACTGTGAATTCAAATTAGATCGTAAAATATAATTTAACAGAAAACCGTCACAACCATCGTGAAATATTTATTTGAAAGTTCGTAACGTTTTAACGTGGTGGCTTTTGTTAAGTTCCCGCACAACTGAAATGTTTTAAAAGTTTAAACATTGCACTCGCGTTTGTGTCTGTTTATAATTCCATAATCAGGGGATATACAATCACTTAGCTTTAAGTATTATCCCATTTGGCCCTCTATCGTATTTAACCAACGCCCATTGATTCTTAACATAAATGTTTTGATAAGATTTTTTTTTTTTTTTTTTAACAAGTCAAACTAAAATTTAACTAATAATCTAAAAGCACAAAACATATTTGTTTTTAAGATTAATAAATATGAATACTGCTCGATTAAATATTATAAAATAATTTTTGAACTAAATTATTTCAACTATAAATATAAATCCATATAATTGACTAAATACATGACTAATTAAATGTACATGCCCTAACTATCTGATATATGTATTTAAATTATCGAAATACACTTGGTGTGTATATAATATGTAAATCTTTATTTCCAGCCACAAAAATACCACATTAAAAAATATCAACGCTATGACACTAATGATGTTCCAACCTTAAATTTTAATGGAAAGTAAATTCTCTGTAATATTACAGCTAACAACACAAAATGTGAATTTTCCATATTTATATATGTAAGACATAAACAGCATATGCGAGTAGGGCACACTTTTAAATATAGTAATGAAATTCTACAAAAACTTAATGTAATCAAATTTTTAAGATAAAAAACAACGTAAATTTTGAAAAAAAAAAAATGTTCTAATTAAAAATAGGAAATTAATAACCTATAATATTATTTTATCACAATAGGCATTTGACATTGTACCTATTACAGTATTAAGAATTTACTAACGTTAATAAATTTCGTTGAATCTCTTAACGATATTGAAATTTCAATAAGTCAAAAATCCATCATTCAATAACCATTTATTTATTTATTATTGTAAATACTTTAAAAAAATATGACACTAATATTTGATACTACTTAGTAAGTAAATAAAACATAACTTAAATTTAAAATTTTATAATAAATAACATGTAGAAAGTGTTTGTAGATTTTCAAAATTATTTTTGTAAAACCATAGGATTACCTAACTGATAATTAACAAATATTTAAAAGCATAACATTAACTAAATAAACTAAAACTTAATTAAAATTCAAAAAATAAGTACTACAATAATAACTTGTTTAATATAGTAAAAATAAGAATTTCTAAATTATTTAAAATTAAAAAGTTCGATGGGAGATTGAAAATACTGGAAACTAAATGCTTTCAAGTTTCAACTGACCTGGATTTAGTGTGATTACTAGTCCCGTGAGGTTAATTCTACTACTTCTAAGAAATATCATACATAAATCCTTTTTTTTTTATTATTATCTAATGACCTATTAAGATGATATTTTATTGTATAACAAATCATACTTAAGTATTAATTCAGACATTTGTACATAACTTTCATAAATTATATATATATATATTTACATCAATATTATATCTATAGTATAATTCTTAACAAATTTTAAAAATATTAATTAATTGAAATTATTAGAAAAATATCTTGAGTTAATCTATTAAAGTATAGAATAAATTTCAACAAATACTTAATTTTTTTCTGTACATGAAATATAATAAAGTACCCACTACTTTGTTATAACTCATATAATTTACTAAATTATGTCATTTATTTTTTATAATTTTTATTTATTTTTTTATATTTTGTGTTTATATTTAATATTTTTAAATTATTATTAGCTTGTGATAAGTTAACGACATGCCTAAATACCTAAACAAGAAAATTAAAAAGAAAAAACAATGGAATTATCACTATTTTTTTTTTTTTAATTAATACAAATAAACCAATATAAAAATTGTATTACCAATATTTAGCTAGGATTTTGTTTTATTTATTTATTTATTTATTTTTTTTTTGCTTTATTTTTATCAAATCACACAAACTCATATATTAGCAGTGTGTATGAACTCATAAAAAAACATACACTTGATCGAAATTCGCGTGTCCGGAATTATATACGGTATCTAATGACAAACAGTAGTTATATAACCACTATTACCGATACAAAATGTGTATTCAATACATTATTTTGTTTTTCGTCGTACAATAATATCCGGTTGAATACCAACATGATGATGATTGCGATACTCATGGACCTAATAATATTAATATTACACACTACCTATTCAAATGAGAAGTGAACTGCACATTTCTACTGATATTACGCCTACACATTTTAGGAAACAAGTATGACTCATTGATCGGTCGTCTTCAAATAGCATATTCCTATCGTCTTACCGTCGAATTGAATACCAACGATAATCTATACGAAGATAAGATTCCATGCATTACTATTTGACTAAATTCAATACATTCGATTTTTTCTGATCTCACTCACTCACTCACACAAACGCCTTACATGTTGGTCTATTATTTTTGCACACTAAGCACACGAAACGACTGTTTTAAAATGACTGGAGAGTCAACATTTAATTTATTATTACAATGATGACGACGAAACGATAGCAGTGTTTTGTACCTAACAAAAGACAAAACAAAAATAAAATTTATAACTATGGGTTAACTTCCCGAGAAAATTGTTTAAAATAAAATCATCAGATTAAAATTATTTATAAAATTATATCACACATACATTCATAAAATGCCCAAAAGTTATCCATATTTACTCTATGCCCTATAATACCTATAAATAAATACATTCTTGACGATAGGCATTATAGTGTATAATGACTAATAAGACTCATTAATCAAGGAAATTTCCAAAACAATCATAAAATATACTCAACATTTTATTTAGGTTCCTTTTTATTATTTTTATCATATAAATTAAAATATTAAAATTACGTTCTGTAAAAAACGATTATGAATGAAAATGTGAAACCACTTACATTTTCACTCCTGAAAAAAAGTGGAACAAAAATTCAATAATATAATATAACTACATATCTAAGTTTCAGAAACCAGTAGAAAATTAACTATTAATAAAACGAATACTATATGAATAATTCATTAAAATCAAATAACTCGTTTCATTAATAAGCAATAAATACAAAAAAAAAAATATGTCGATCGAGCTGTATGTATATGATTATTATTCTTATTAAAAATTATGCATATAAATATATAAGGGGTCATTACAAACTCATATGCATATTTTACACAGGCGATATTGTTTAATATTTTTCTGTCTTCACATAATTATAAAAAATTATAAATTATATCTTAATATTATAATACAAGACAAGCTTCATATCAGCAATTCTTGAATTGAAGGGAACAAAGGAAAATACTTCTTTTTTTAAAAAACCACAAATTAATAAATCTTAATTAATACAAGAATTGTTTTCCAATTCTAGCAATGCGAATGAATTATATTGAGGAAACCACCACGTATGATAGGTAATAATTATCAAGGATAGGATTTTATAACCAACAAAAACCAAAAAAAAGTATGCTCTATTACATGAAATATTGTGAAAACGATCTGAAAATATGCACTTTAAATGGATTAAAAACATACTGAAATAACGCAACTGAGTATTGTTATTTAACCATTAGGTATTTATCCAATATAAAAGATTTATAGTAACTAAGTCAATAAATAAAAATAATTCAGAAGTTAACGATAAATCAATAATAAAATACAATATGGAATTAAGCAATTATGGAAAAAAACGTATGCTGTTATGAATTATGTAATCCAAATTAAATTAATATTACATTCTATTCGGTTACTTTTGTTTTATTGTAATCGGTGCATACAATAGATTTCAATCGGAATTTTAACTTTATATATTTACCTATATAATTTTCTATCACATATTTTTCTTTAAACTTTTCCATTTAATTATTTATAACTTGAATATTATTTTTAGCTCGATTTTTAATACTATGAATTTATTACCAATTTTTGTAAAGAAACATGATTATATCATGTAAAAGGCAACCGGTTGATCGCTCATGAGAACAATTTTATATTAAAATAAAAGGTAGCAGAAGTCAATAATTGGTACAAAAATCAGTTTTGAAACTAGGGACACAAAGATGTTCCTACGATAATTTGGGAAATAGAAATAACTCAGGGGTCCACGACTGATTTAAATGCACCTAGTATCTACAAGAATAAATACATTTGTTGTAAATTAAAAGTTATTTTTAATTTCAAAATAAAGAAGTTTAGCATTTATGAAGTTTTTGATAATATTAGCATATGTAATTATATTAGAACAAAAATAATATAATAGTTAAATTAACCAATAGTTAAAAACAATTAACCACTGGAAATTAACGATTATTAAATACCTTTATCATACGAAAAAAATGGCGAATAAAGAATCTAGAAATAATGATATAAGTATATTTTAAGTTTAAAAAATAAAATAAAAAATTTAATTAAAATCAACTTTTTTGAATAAATATTTTATATGGTATAATAAAATTAGAAAATTGAGTTTTTTTACACTAAAGTAATAAGAAAAACACTATAAGATAATTGTAAGGAAATTTTGTTTATATATAACCAATAACATAATAAGACTGCACGTATTTCATTTTAGCATTTTAACTAAATGTTAAACAAAATAAACATCATAATATGGTATAAAAATATTTTTCATAATAAATAAATAGTATAGATATATAATTATTAATTTTCTACTTGAATTTTATTACTAATAAGATATTTATCATTCTTTTTAGATAAAAAAGGAGAAAAAAGTAAATTAGTTATTTATTGAATAAAAAAAGAAAATCCTTGAGTTAGGTTGAAAGACACGAATCGTCTTTTAAATAATTATTAATTACGAAGATGAAAAAATTAATTTAGGTATTCCTTCCTTTTTTCTATAGTATCGTTTATTACTATTATTATTATTATTATTATATATCAGATAACACGTTCGTGGTTTAATTAAGATCCAGACAAAAAAATTAAAAACTAACCATAACTCATAGGTCTCTATCTTATGAATACATCAATTTTCAAATCTTAATACTATCCACATACATTTTTTTATTAAATATTATGATTTATGTTAAAATAAAAATCACACAAAAAGTAACACTCAATTAAATCAAGAAAACTAGAAATATTTTTAAGTTTCTTCAGCGTTTTAGCTAACTTACTCAGCCACAGTACAAGAGGGTTCAAATAATCTTTCATAAGACAAAAAATAAAATAAAAAACTCCATTTTAAAATGATTAGAATAAAAAATATAGGTAATAATAGAACTTTTAACTTGTATTTAAAATGAAATATTTGTCAATTATGATAAAATCAAAAAAACATTAATTTTTTTGTCCAAAAGAGGTGTACAAATTGAAGTTTGTTGTTGGCATATAAACTATTTTTGTTAAAATCTTAAATAATGTTTAACAAATACTAATTTGTCTTTGTAATGTGGCCAGTGGGTCTGTTTATGTACGAGTATACTTTTGTAACGACATTGCAATAAAATTTAATGTAATCCCTAGCCTTCCCAATCAAAAATTGAATGTGTACCACAGTCTAAATATAATATAAATGGAAATTAATTTAACTGACAGGTATATTATATGTCAATAGCATTTACAAATTTATCATAGTTTTTCAAATTTAAACACTATTGTAATTTAAATTATTACAAATAACTCTATACTTATAATTAATGAAATACAGTTTAAATTTTAAAACAACAATTTTATACTTGTCAAGACACGTGTATATATTATTCATTATTTAGACAACTTAGTTTGGGCAATCCTGTAAGTAATGTACGTGACACAATGCAAAAATAATAATAAATAAAGAGACCATATAACGGTTTCTTTTCCCTCCACCACCATTGCTAGCTAAGATACAACATGGCTACAGTGGTTACCAGTGAATTGGTTGTGCCGCCATACGCATACTTAACTGTGTCTTGAATACCTAAATTAACTATGAATACCGGAAATTCCGGATTGCGGAATGCTTGCTTAAATATTATAAAGCCTTTCTGAATTACATCATTCATCAAGGAGACGATTTTTGATCAATTTTCTATTCAAATTCGATTGTCCATAATTATAAAAAAACACTTAATATACATAGGTACATTAGATTAAACTATAAACAATATACAAAAAAGAAAATTCAACTTGAAATGGTTAATATTTATAATGAATAGGTTATTTAGTTTAAAATTAGCTCCTAATACAAATTTATTATCTATAATACAATAAGAATAATAACTTTATTGTAAAATTTTGGCTAATAACAGAACATTCAATCAAATTATTTAAACAAGAAAATAATATCATTATTATCATCCAATCTTCGAGAGATAGAAAATTTAGTTATTTAGTAATAGACGAAGTGTCATGCTTTCCTAATTTGTAACCCATCATTTGAAAAAAATGTTTTTGTACTTTATCGATTTGTGTATTATGACCAGATTGATCAGGACTCTATATTATAGATCCATATTCAACTAGAGAACGTATTAAAGAGCAATATAAAGTTTTCAAACAAATAGAATTATTAAATTCTAAACAGTTACGTTTTAAGAAACCAAACACTCATATTACTTTGTTACAAATTAGTGTAATGTGTTCAATGAACGTTAAGTCACTGGATAAAGTTATTCCAAAGTCCTAAAGATCAGATTTAATATTTAGCTTGCTGTTCATAATAAAATAGTTAAAAGTCACTGGATTTTTACACTTAATAAAGGTAATTTAAGAACATTTTGATATATTGATATCTCAAGAATTATTATGACACTACTTTTCAAATTAAATAGGTCATTTTATAATTTCTTATAATCATCAATATAACTAATATTATTATATACGCCATTACTCATTAGTCATTATTCATTAACATATATCAATATCTTACAGACCATTTAACCTATCCCAATACATGTGTAAAACGGATAACGGACCTATTAAATTACTACAAATTACTTAGTAACATACACATAATTTAATATTAATTTTTCTTTTTTCACAGACAGTAAAATTTAAAACGTACACATAACCTTTTATCCCCTTTATAATTATAAATATAGAAAGCTAAGAAAGGTATAAATTTATAAAGAAAACGGTTAAAGGCGTATTTAAAATTACATAAGTAGGTAATCAACATAACAAATTTAGCAAAAAATAAAATAAAATTTTAACACTGTTTTAATTTTAAATTATAGTCTTATATTTCTCATAACTTTCGTTTGGTTTAATTAGACACGATAATTAACTACACCATCCATTACTGTAGACTAAGAAAGGAAATAACAAGATGAAAAACTTTAGTACCAATCGTCTCGCACGTTTGAATTTAGATATAAGTTGTCCAAATAATTGTATTTAGTTTTTTATCCAGTAGTTTAATAATATGAAGCTGTATACTACTATGAATGAGAAAAACAGAAATAATATATTGCATTGTAAAAGCTAATATCATTTAAATAATAATAAATACAACAATTACTAATAATCAAATTTATCAATGATTAGTGTTATGCTATTTTAATTTACTATTCAAAAAAAGTATCCAAGAGATTTTAAAATACCCGATTGATTTACACAGAAATAATAAACATAGAACAAGGCACAAAACAAACACCTAAATACAAGCTCGACGAACACTGTTCGTAGATAAATATCTGTACAATTAACAATAATCATCAGGGCAATTATCCACTTCCACAAAATGTTATTGTGTTAACATTATTCTTCATATTCATAACTATTATTAAAAATAACTATTTTATTTTGTTTAAAAAATACGGAATTACTAAAATGTACGCCAAAAATAAAATACATAACAAACTTTTAAATATTAACAAGAAAATATACGACATAAGACTCATTCAGAAATTACATCTAAGTGAATAAATGAGTACTCAATAATAATTAAATTATCATAAGGCCAAAATTACAGACAAAAAATTTGTTCAAATAATAAAAAGAGAAATATTCTCTCAAGACAATAATAAGCTTGTGTGGTGTTAAATAGAATATAGTATTAAACAGTTGCACACAAACATATTTAAGTATCATAGCATTGTGTTAAAATATAGTATTTATTCCTGTATTTATTTTAGATATCTAAAATTTTTTTTTTTTTGTAAAATACACACATTGGTACTTGATTAAGTACAATTTATCAGTCATTTAAATTTTACGTTCCCAATGTAAGTTAGAACATATAAACTAAATGCCGAGCTAAATGCTTACATCTGAGCCCACTACTGCTATATCGAGAGAAAAGCTTACCGAGCTCAACGCTTATCCAAGGTAGGTTAATGGTGCCTAATAAATTATCTTTTAATGGAATTTATCAGTTTATGCTAATACAGTAATCAAATGTTTAATTTAAAAGATTATTGGATACATTCGAGTAATATTATTATTAAATCATTTACCAAAAAACTATCGCGACTAAATGCTCTGTAAATGTCTTAACATTTTATTTGAAACTAGAGTAGTAACAAATGAGCCACCACATAATATAATTATTATTTTAAACTACCATCTCAAATTCTACATTTTATAAAAATAATATGAGTACTCAATGGAAAGATTTTTTCCATAATTTCCCTTAATGCACTTGATTTTATATTTTTTCAATCTACCGCCAAAATATGATTATGAGCATGTGACAAAAATACACAAAACCATTTTAGTAGAGCAATAGAAATTTTATTTTTACAAAAAAAAAAAAAAACTATTACATTTTTGTCGTAGTGTTTTAACTATAAAGATGTACATGTATATTGTATGCATTTAATAAAAATAAAAGTAAATATTTTAAATGTTAATCGTACATAAATTATAAAACTGAAACTAATTCAAAATATAAAATTGATTTCATAGTGTGAACGAAATATTATAACCAGAATACACGGTGATTACCTACTATTACAAATGAGTCATGAAGTCATAATAACAATATAATTTTTTTTATCAATGATGCAATGCACAATAAGAATTCGTTATCGCTCCAAGACACTTGTTGACACAAAACAACGACGACAACAGTTTGCCGACCTACGTAGTTATGAAAACACATAAAGTCATAACTCATACCATCTACAGAAGTTCATTCAGAAATGGTTAATATTTTTAACTTTCATAGGTATTTTATTGTTTTTAATAATAGGTACCATGTATTTTATATTTTATACTTCTTAATTACACATTGACATACATGTTTACTGATAGGTAATTGCCTATATTTGATCTTAGTTATTATTTTATACAATGTACCATTCAAATTATTTACAAACTATTAAATAATAATTTAAATTATTAGAAAATTACAAAATAATACCTACCTATTTGATAATAATATAATTATTAACTAAGTATCTTAACATAACGTGATATTATGTTGACGTAAATATCTATATTTGAAATAAATATGACTTGACCCTACTATACCTACTTATTGTCAGTAGATTACAGTTATAAACAAATGTCACTTATGTGATACACGGTGTACGTTTTCCAACGTATTCAATTTTCATTTTTATGCATTTAAGTTGCTATACACAATACACTACGCGACAGATGTAATTCGCAGAGTTTTCATACACGACGAAAACGCCGACGAGCCGTTGTTTAGGTGAACAAATGCCTAAGTAATAAAAACGTCAACTCCAAATTTTACAATTTTATAATTTGGGATGGGCTATACCAATGACAAAAAACAATACTTTTATACTTTATCCCATAATTTTCATATGAAACATAACGGACATAATATGGGGGATGTACAAATATCGGATAGCAATATAAAAAGTATTAACAGCCGATAGATGAATCATATTTAAATAAAATTATCATGACCAGACGGGAATTCAATAATATATATTATGTTATTGTTATATTTTTGGTAAATGTATTAGGGTGGAGTCGCCACCTATGGCCACGTTAAGCATTTTTTTTTGTGAATATATTATACTAATTATAGTTATAATCATGGAAAAATCCTGAAATTCAAACCAAGTATACTTTATAACATGACTTATACTTGGTTAAAGTTTCAAGTCTCTGTAAGTTATAGTTAGGAAGAATTTTCAATTCAATTTTTAATTTCTCATTTTCCCCTATTATGGCCAGATCAACTCCGACTATGGTCAGTGATTTTCCCCACTTATGGCCATAATATTTTTTTAAATTTATTTATTTAAAAAAAAAAATGATATAAGTACCAAATGTAGTAACTAATAATATATATTAGCAAAATATTAAATACAGAAAACTATGAGCGAAACACAAACAGTTTATTATGATTTAAAATATAATAATAACAAAAACAACCTATTTAACAAAATACAGTTCATATAAAAATGTAAAAAAAAATAATAATAACAGACTTATTTAATAAAAACTGATCCCTGCTTAGGATATATAACACTAGCTAGGTTATAATAAAAAATAAGTAGGTAAAACTTAATGAAACATTGTAATAAAAATTAAAGTACCTAGGTAGATAACTTTCTGGTAATAATTAAATCACATTTGTTGATTTTTGATAATAGGTTAGAATGTAGGAAAATATATTATAACAGTTTTATTATATAAAAATAGATCCCTGCCTAGGATATAACATAACAAAAACCTAGTTAGGTTATAATAAAAATAAGTAAAACATAATGAAGCATTGTAATAAAAATTAAAGTAAATAACTTTCTGGTAATAATTAAATAGGTATGATGTACTTCGTTCAGTTGTGCTTAAATGTCTTAACATTTTATTTGGAAACTAAGTAGTAACAAATGAACCACCACATAATATAATTATATTTAAACCTACCATCTCAAATTCTACATTTATAAAAATAATATGGTACTCAATGGAAGATTTTCCATAATTTCCATAATGCACTTGATTTTATATTTTCAATCTACCATAAAATATGATTATGAGCATGTGACAAAATACTACAAAACCATTTTAGTAGAGTAGAAATTTTATTTTACAAAAACTTATTACATTTTTCGTAGTGTTTAAACTATAAGATGTATATATTGTAATGCATTTAATAAAAATAAGTAAATATTTAAATGTTAATCTACATAAATTATAAAACTGAAACTAATTCAAAATATAAAATTGATTTCATAGTGTGAATGAAATATTATAACCAGAATACGGTGATTACCTACTATTACTGAGTCATGAAGTCAATAACAATATAGTTTTTATCAATGATGCAATGCACAATAAGAATGTTATCGCTCCAAGACACTTGTTGACACAAAACAAACGACAACAGTTGCCGACCTACGTAGTTATGAAAACACATAAGTCATAACTCATACCATCTAAGAATTCATTCAGAAATAGTTAATATTTTAACTTTCATAGGTATTTTATTGTTTTTAATAATAGGTCCATGTGATTTTATATTTTATACTTCTTAATTACATTGACATGCATGTTTACTGAAGGTAATTGCCTATATTTGATCTTAGTTATTATTTTATACAATACCATTCAAATTGTTACAAACTATTAAATAACTAAATTATTAGAAATTACAAATACACCTACCTATTTGATAATAATATAATTATTAACTAAGTATCTTAACATAACGTGATATTATGTTAGTAAATATCTATATTTGAAATAAATATGACTGACCTACTATACCTACTTATTGTCAGTATTAGATTGATATATAAACAAATGTCACTTATAGTGATACACGGTGTACGTTTTCCAACGTATTCAATTTTCATTTTATGCATTTAAGTTGCTACTACCAATACACTACGCGTGAATGTAATTCGCAGGTTTCATACGACGAAACGCCGACGAGCCTGTGTTTAGTGAACAAATGCCTAAGTAATAAAAACGTCAACTCCAATTTACAATTTTATAATTTGTATTAGGTACTTCAATGACAAAAACAATGCTTTATACTTTATCCATAATTTTCATATGAAACATAACGGACATAATATGGGGATGTACAAATATCGGATAGCAATATAAAAGTATTAACAGCCGATAGATGAATCATATTTAAATAAAATTATCATGACCAGACGGAATTCAAATATATATTATGTTATTGTTATATTTTTGAGTAAATGTATTATTAACAACTTTATAAAACCCTATAAACCTTACATTTAAATAGAAATATGACTTTATTATTGTTTTCAAATTTTACGATTTAAAGCAGAAACACTGAATTACAATTATCAGAAATGTATGATTATATCTATCAACATTATTTTGAAATATTAAACATGGGTGAGCTTGGTTCAACAAATATACAATGTAGCCAGTTTTGGTCAGATATTAGGTTTGTTATTATACAGTAAACACAAAAAGTATTATAAACGAGGAAATTAAGACAAAGACTTTTGTTACAAATTGATCGGTTTTGCTTTATATATAAAATATCGACATACAACTACAAGAACGATCAAGTATAAGCTTAAACAAATTCACGAACTGTATAACGACCTCATTGATATAACAGAAAATACAGGTTTATAACCAAAATAGTTTTTCCTTACAAGATTGACTAGAACTTCATCGTGAGTTCGTTTTGGACAGAACAAACGATGGATGTCATGCCCTTTCATATGTAATAATCACAATATTATGTCGACGTAATACGAGTTGTGAGACTATGCGATATAGCATATATAATACAGCGACGTCGAAAAAATAAACGGGCTACTATAATATACTACTATAATTTATATTACACACAATTGAGCAAGCACGGAAAAATTTGTCGAAGAAGGTTCTTAAAGGGTACGTGCCACTACTTTCTTCACGATACATCATAATTTACATCTTGTTCAAAAAGTATCCGTTAACAATTCCAAGATTCTTTTCAAATTTGGTTTAGACAAAGAAACATATTATCAGTTATTATATTATATTATAAATGCTTAAACAGTACCGAATATATAATGCGACAATTTGAAAGTCGAATAAAAATAAATTAGTCAACTCGAGTTAAAGAAAAGCTCAAATGTCCAAAACAACGCCTTCGTATTTTTTTTAAAAACAAATTTGATAAACCTTAGAATTAAAAATGTGGATGGACGACATTGTGAACGTAGGGACAAATGAAGACAATAAAATGTGTGAATATAGCAGACATCTTTCAAAATGTTAAACGACAGTAATTACCCAGTACCTATATAATATTGCTATTATTTATAATAGGTAAGTAAGCGTATCGTGTGCATCACAAGTCGTACATGCATAATAGGTACGCGAATGTATTGATAAAAAAAAAATCACTAAAGAGAAGACGATAAAGATAAACAACCGCTTGTACACGGTTGTGTTATTATGTCGATAAGAAAATATGGAAAAACCTTACAATACGACTGGACGGGGTCGGAACTCATAGAAGAGCATCCCACGCGAGACAACGTGGATTCACCACAAACAAACCTGCGAAAAAATTACCTACGTATTATAACGAACATAATATAGGTCGTTGAAGTTTACTTCTTTCTCCACCTACCAAATAACACAACCTAACTAAGCACTCGTTTTAAATTATTTTCTCAGCCCCAATCGCCCCCTCACACACCACTCCCCAGGACAGGCGTATCAAGAAATATACTAATAGTAATAATAATAATATATCTTTTAAATAAGAAAACGACAGCGGTTCAGCGTGTCAGTCTATTGTCGTCGGAGTTATCCGACCGCGGCAACGGCAGCACATCGTTGGTTTCTCGGACAGACGGCAGGAGGGTGGGAAACGAACACCTGCTGCATCGGCGGCGGCAGATGTTTGGAGGGCAGAGGAATAACTTGTAATTATTATTGTTGCCAAGCTATGGCGTGGGAGGGCTGGGAAGCGATGCGGTGAGGGGAAGAACGAAAACACCTCCTCCCAAGATCGTCGAAGCACCGACAGAACAAAAGACTACGAGAGACGCACGCACGGAAACCGGTTGGCCGACGTCGCGAGTCGGCGCGCCAACGCGTAAGACAGTGTTGCAGGTTGCGGAAAGTAAAATCTCCTCGACATGTCGCGCGGCGGCGGCGGCGGTGGTCTTACCTGATGCTTCAGATGCTTGTTCCTGTTGCTGTCCCTCTGGCGACGATAAAACTGCAGTTATCAGGGCTGCGAGCAGGGCGATGAGGACCGGCACCGACGGCGACCTGCGGTCCTTCGGCCGCATCGCTGGACTAGCGAATACCGTGACTGCCGATTGGGACGGGCGACGGCAAATACCGCGGACGCCGAATTGACGAAAAAACGGCGGAAAACGATCGCGGTTGTTCGCGGCGAAATCCCGCCGACGCGGTCATGACACGAGTCACGCGGGCGGAAAAACGACAAAAACCGCCGAAAATTGATAAAAATTAAAAACAACCCGAAACGCATCGCCGGCGCTAGTCTTGTCGGATTATGATTATTTTCGGTTCGCAGACGACGCGACAAGACGCGCACAACGCGAAAACGCAACGCAGACGACGACACAGAAGTCACGTACGACGCTGAAATGCCGACGACGGACCTTCGTCGTACCGTCGACGACGTTTGCCGCTCGCCTTGATGGCGCGGGCGGCGGACGGTGCGCGTCGAAAGCCGATAAACCGACAGCCGACGGTCGGCGACCGGTGTCGGGAACGGCCGACGGATCACTCGTACGTGTGCCAGTGCCGAATGCCGTTATAAAATAATGATAAATAATAATATTGTCGTGGTTAGTAGTTTATATG